>NC_089840.1:50525568-50836639 GCF_035609145.1 Eleutherodactylus coqui
AGTTTATGACTAGAGATGAGCGAGCGTACTCGTCCGAGCTTGATGCTCGTTCGAGTATTAGGGTGTTCGAGATGCTCGTTACTCGAGACGAGCACCACGCGGCACTCGACTCCATTACATTTCCTTCCCTGAGAAATTTGCGCACTTTTCTGGCCAATAGAAGCACAGGGAAGGCATTAAAACTTCCTCCTGTGATGTTCCAGCCCTATCCCACCCCCCTGCAGTGAGTGGCTGGGGAGATCAGTTGACACCCGAGTATTTAAATCTGCCCCGCCCGCGGCTCGCCACAGATGCACACTGAGAGAGATCAGGGACAGTGCTGTCTTGCTGTAGCTGCTATAGGGAGAGTGTTAGGTGTTATTTCAGTCTTCAAGAGCCCCAACGGTCCTTCTTAGGGCCACATCTGACCGTGTGCAGCACTGTTGAGGCTGCTTTTAGCAGTGTTGCACAATTTTATTTTTTTTTGTATATCGGGCATGCAGAGCATTGCGTCCGCAGTCTGCAGTCATTGTACAGAGTATAGGGGCAGTACTGGTGAGGCAGGGACAGTGGTACAGGGAAAGCGGTATACTGGCTATATAGGCAGTGGGCTTTTCAAAAAAATTGGGGAGAAATACTATATTTGGGCTGCCTGTGACCGTTTTCAGTTTACTGCGTGTCTGCTGGGGGTAGTAGTCCTAATTAATACCCAGCTAAGCGTTACAGCAGGCTTGCGCATAATTGTTTCCTGGCTCTGCTGTGCCCGTTACATGATCGCCGTCATCCCGCCAGAGGGAAACAGTATACAATATATACGCTGCATACGGTTTCTGTCTGGTTTTTAACCTCGCCATTTTAAAAAATAGAAGCAAAATACTTAAGGCCTACCACTGGCCTTTGGCCACTTGACTGGTTCTGCGCTGTGAATTCCAGTAGCTCAGTCATACGCACCTAGGTCTCACTACAGGCTTGCGCATAATTGTTTCCTGGCTCTGTTGTGCGTTCCGTAAGCGAAGTCACCCTCCAACCACAGGCCAATAAGTGGCATATTTAATTACAGCATTCTGTTTCTGCTCTACTCGTAATACACCATGCTGAGGGGTAGGGGTAGGCCTAGAGGACGTGGACGGGGGCAAGGACGCGGAGGCCCAAGTCAGGGTGTGGGCACAGGCCGAGCTCCTGGTCCAGGTGTATCGCAGCCGACTGCTGCAGGATTAGGAGAGAGGCAAGTTTCAGTGGTCCCCAGATTCATCTCACAATTAATGGGTCCACGCGGTAGACCTTTATTAGAAATTGAGCAGTGCGAGCAGGTCCTGTCGTGGATGGCAGAAAGTGCATCCAGCAATCTACCGACCACCCAGTCTTCTTCGCCGTCCACAGCTGCAACTCTGAATCCTCTGGCTGCTGCTCCTCCTTCCTCCCAGCCCTCACTCCGTGAAAATGACACATTCTGAGGAGCAGGCAGACTCCCAGGAACTGTTCTCGGGCCCCTGCCCAGATTGGGCAGCAATTGTTCCTCTCCCACCGGAGGAGTTTGTCGTGACCGATGTTCAACCTTTGGAAAGTTCCCGGGGTCCGGGGGATGAGGCTGGGGACTTCCGGTAACTGTCTCAAGAGCTTTCAGTGGTTGAGGAGGACGATGACGATGAGACAAAGTTGTCTATCAGTGAGGTAGTAGTAAGGGCAGTAAGTCTGAGGGAGGAGCGCACAGAGGATTCGGAGGAAGAGCAGCTGGATGATGAGGTGACTGATCCCACCTGGTTTGCTAAGCCTATTGAGGACAGGTCTTCAGAGGGGGAGGCAAGTGCAGCAGCAGGGCAGGTTGGAAGAGGCAGTGGGGTGGCCAGGGGTAGAGGCAGGGAAAGACTGAATAATCCACCAACTGTTTCCCAAAGCGCCCCCTCGCGCCATGCCACCCTGCAGAGGCCGAGGTGCTCAAAGGTGTGGCAGTTTTTCACTGAGAGTGCAAACGACCGACGAACTGTGGTGTGAAAGGTTTGTCGCGCCAAGAACAGCCGGGGAGGCACCACCACCAGCCTCACCACCACCAGCATGCGCAGGCATATGATGGCCAAGCACCCCACAAGGTGGGACACAGGCCATTCACCGCCTCCGGTTTGCACCACTGCCTCTCTCCCTGTGCCCCAACCTGCCACTGAGATCCAACCCCCCTCTCATGACACAGGCACGACCATCTCCCGGCCTGCACCCACACGCTCACCTCCGCTGTCCTCGGCCCCATCCAGCAATGTCTCTCAGAGCAGCATCCAGCCGTCGCTAGCGCAAGTGTTGGAGCGCAAGCGCAAGTATGCTGCCACGCACCCGCACGCTCAAGCGTTAAACGAGCCAAATTGATCAGCCTGGAGATGCTGCCGTATAGGCTTGTGGAAACGGAGGCTTTCAAAAACATGATGGTGGCGGCGGCCCCGCGCTACTCAGTTCCTAGTCGACACTACTTTTCCCGATGTGCCGTCCCAGCCCTGCACGACCATGTCTCCTGCAACATTGTACGCGCCCTCACCAACGCTGTTACTGCCAAGGTCCACTTAACAACGGACACGTGGACAAGCACAGGCGGGCAGGGCCACTATATCTCCCTGACGGCACATTGGGTGAATTTAGTGGAGGCTGGGACCGAGTCAGAGCCTGGGACCGCTCACGTCCTACCCACCCCCAGAATTGCGGGCCCCAGCTCGGTGCTGGTATCTGCGGCGGTGTATGCTTCCTCCACTAAACCACCCTCCTCCTCCTACGCAACCTCTGTCTCGCAATCAAGATATGTCAGCAGCAGCACGTCGCCAGCAGTCGGTGTCGCGTGGCGTGGCAGCACAGCGGTGGGCAAGCGTCAGCAGGCCGTGCTGAAATTACTCAGCTTAGGAGAGAAGAGGCACACGGCCCACGAACTGCTGCAGGGTCTAACTGAGCAGACTGACCGCTGGCTTTCGCCGCTGAGCCTCCAACCGGGCATGGTCGTGTGTGACAACGGCCGTAACCTGGTGGCGGCTCTGCAGCTCGGCAGCCTCACGCACGTGCCATGCCTGGCCCATGTCTTTAATTTGGTGGTTCAGCGGTTTCTGAAAAGCTACCCACGCTTGTCAGACCTACTCGGAAAGGTGCGCCGGCTCAGCGCACATTTACGCAAGTCCAACACGGATGCTGTCACCCTGTGGACCCTGCAACATCGGTTTAATCTGCCAGTGCACCGACTGCTGTGCGACGTGCCCACATGGTGGAACTCTACGCTCCACATATTGGCCAGGCTGTATGAGCAGCGTACAGCTATAGTGGAATACCAACTCCAACATGGGCGGCATAGTGGGAGTCAGCCTCCTCAATTCTTTACAGAAGAGTGGGCCTGGTTGGCAGACATCTGCAGGTCCTTGGAAACTTTGAGGAGTCTACCCAGATGGTGAGCGGCGATGCTGCAATCATTAGCGTCACCATTCCTCTGCTATGCGTGTTGAGAAGTTCCCTGCAAAGCATAAAGGCAGACGCTTTGCCCTCGGAAACGGAGGCGGGGGAAGACAGTATGTCGCTGGATAGTCAGAGCATCCTCATGTCTATATCTCAGCGCGTTTTGGAGGAGGGGGAGGAGCATGAGGAGGAGGGGGAAGAGACAGCTTGGCCCACTGCAGAGGGTACCCATGCTGCTTGCCTGTCATCCTTTCAGCGTGTATGGCCTGAGGAGGAGGAGAAGGAGGATCCTCAAAGTGATCTTCCTAGTGATCATGGACAGCCATGTGTTGCGTACAGGTACCCTGGCACACATGGCGGACTTCATGTTAGGATGGCTTTCTCGTGACCCTCACATTACACGCATTCTGGCCACTACGGATTATTGGGTGTACACACTGCTCGACCCACAGTATAAGGAGAACCTTTCCACTCTCATACCCGAAGAGGAAAGGGGTTAGAGAGTGATGCTATACCACAGGACCCTGGTGGACAAACTGATGGTAAAATTCCCATCCGACAGCGCTAGTGGCAGAAGGCGCAGTTCCGAGGGCCAGGTAGCAGGGGAGGCGTGGAGAGCAGGCAGCATGTACAGCACAGGCAGGGGAACACTCTCTAAGGCCTTTGCCAGCTTTATGGCTCCCCAGCAAGACTGTGTCACTGCTCCCCAGTCAAGGCTGAGTCGGCGGGAGCACTGTAAAAGGATGGTGAGGGAGTACGTAGCCGATCGCACGACCGTCCTCCGTGATGCCTCTGCCCCCTACAACTACTAGGTGTCGAAGCTGGACACGTGGCCTGAACTCACGCTGTATGCCCTGGAGGTGCTTGCTTGCCCTGCAGCTAGCGTCTTGTCAGAGAGGGTGTTTAGTGCGGCTGGGGGAATCATCATGGATAAGCGTAGCCGCCTGTCAACTGACAGTGCCGACAGGCTTACACTCATAAAGATGAACAAAGCCTGGATTTCCCCAGACTTCTCTTCTCCCCCAGCGGACAGCAGCGGTACCTAAACAATACGTAGGCTGCACCCGCTGATGTAAGCAATGTTCTCTATCACCATAAAAAACGGGGACCTTTTAGCTTCATCAATCTGTGTATTATATTCATCCTCCTCCTCCTGCTCCTCCTCCTGAAACCTCACGTAATCACGCTGAACGGGCAATTTTTCTTAGGCCCACAACGCTCAGTCGTATTACTTTTGTAAACAATGTTTATACGTTTCAATTCTCATTAAAGCGTTGAAACTTGCACCTGAACCAATTTTGATTTTAACTGGGCTGCCTCCAGGCCTAGTTACAAATTAAGCCACAGTAACCAAAGCGATTAATGGGTTTCACCTGCCCTCTTGGTTGGGCATGGGCAATTTTTCTGAGGTACATTAGTACTGTTGGTACACCAATTTTTTGGGCCCTCGCCTACAGTGTAATCCTAGTAATTTTTAAGGGCTTCGCCTGCACTCATGGTACAGCAAGGTGTGTGGGGTTGGCCCACACTTTTGCTATATAAATGTAACTGGGGCCTTGTCTATACTGCAACTACTGAAATGTGAAAGAGACTGTTATCTCCCTAAACTCCTGGAACTGTAATGTTACTGTGGCCTGTCTTGACTGCTACTACTACTGAAATGGAACTAAGACTGTGCTCCCCCTACACTGCTGCTTCAGAATTGTTACTGGGGCCTGTCTTGACTGCTACTACTACTGAAATTGAACTAATACTGTGCTCCCCCTATACTGCTGCTTCGGAATTGTTACTGGGGCCTGTCTTGAGTGCTACTATTACTGAAATGGAACTAAGACTGCGCTCCCCCTATACTGCTGCTTCGGAATTGTTACTGTGGCCTGTCTTGACTGCTACTATTACTGAAATGGAACTAAGACTGCGCTCCCTCTATACTGCTGCTTCGGAATTGTTACTGTGGCCTGTCTTGACTGCTACTATTACTGAAATGGAACTAAGACTGCGCTCCCCCTATACTGCTGCTTCGGAATTGTTACTGGGGCCTGTCTTGACTGCTACTATTACTAAAATGGAACTAAGACTGTGCTCCCCCTACACTGCTGCTTTGGCATTGTTACTGGGGCCTGTCTTGACTGCTACTATTACTGAAATGGAACTAAGACTGTGCTCCCCCTATACTGCTGCTTCAGAATTGTTACTGGGGCTTGTCTTGAGTGCTACTATTACTGAAATGGAACTAAGACTGTGCTCCCCCTATACTGCTGCTTCAGAATTGTTACTGGGGCCTGTCTTGAGTGCTACTATTACTGAAATGGAACTAAGACTGTGCTCCCCCTATACTGCTGCTTCGGAATTGTTACTGGGGCCTGTCTTGAGTGCTACTATTACTGAAATGGAACTAAGACTGTGCTCCCCCTATACTGCTGCTTCAGAATTGTTACTGGGGCCTGTCTTGAGTGCTACTATTACTGAAATGGAACTAAGACTGTGCTCCCCCTATACTGCTGCTTCAGAATTGTTACTGGGGCCTGTCTTGAGTGCTACTATTACTGAAATGGAACTAAGACTGTGCTCCCCCTATACTGCTGCTTCGGAATTGTTACTGGGGCCTGTCTGGACTGCTACTACTACTGAAATGGAACTAATACTGTGCTCCCCCTATAATGCTGCTAGTGATATGTTACTGGGGCCTGTTCCTAATGCTACCGCTGAAATGTTACTAATTCTGGGCTCTGCCTATACCGCTGCTAATGCTATGTCACTGGGGTGTAGAAACGGAGGCTTCCCAAAGACATGATGGCGGCGAGGCCATTTCCCACCAACGCGGTTACTGTTAAGGTGCAGATAACCACGGACACGTGGAGAGGACACGTAGTGCCTCAAAAACATCCCCCTCCTCCTCCAACAATGAAAACATGCTTGGCAAATACCTGTGCATTGGTCCATCTGGTGGCAGTCCAAGAATTTCACCTTTAACGACAGAACAAGAGAGCCCCCCCCCCCCCCCCCCACCATTCCCCTGCCACGGCCCACTTAATCCTGGCCACATTCCGAAAACCAACTAAATAAAACCGTGCTACTATGTCCGCAGTCGCCACCACATTCCCACCAACGCAGTTACTGTTAAGGTACATATTACCAGTCTGACTGGGGCATGCACTGTGGGCCAAAGCCCACGTGTATTGTATCTGACGTTAGCTCTGTTGTCCAGGGCACTGCAATGGGATTTGTTTATGTACCGCCGGTGGGTTCCAGGGAGCCACCCATGCTTTGGGTCCACACAGACTTCACATTAGGGATTTGTACCTGCCTGTGTCTATGTATTAAAAACCCCGGTCAGACTGGGGCATGCAGTGTGGGCCGAAGCCCACCTGCATTTAATCTGACGTTACCTCAGCTATGCTGGGCAATGCAATGGTATTTATTTATGTAACGCCGGTGGCTTCCTGGGACCCACCCATGCTGTCGGTCCGCACGGAGTTGTAACTGCATGTGTCTACTTATAAAGAACCTCAGTCTGACTGGGGCATGCAGTGTGGGCCAAAGCCCAGCTGTATTTAATCTGACATTAGCTCTACTATCCGGGGCACTGCATTAGGACAAACTACAGGATCAATACAGCGCTAATGAGACGTGCACAGCTACGCTAGCATTGGAGTCCGCTGTAGGCACGCGATTGCTGAGGGTTTGTGCAGAGGCCTATGTCCTGGGTGCAGAGAAAGTCCGCTTCCAGCCTAGGATTGCTGAATCTGTGGTCCGAGACCTATGCCGTGGGCGCGGTGCAAGTCTGCCATGTTTGGCCGCTCAGATCAATTTTTTGTTCATGTCTTGGGTTTCCTAGGACCCACCTATGCTGTTGGTGCAAACTTAGTTCCCATTGCGGTGTTTGACCTGTCTGGCACAAAGGCACTGACTGACTTGGGTAGGGGGCAGAGCGCTGACGGCTTTCCCCTTGCAGTGTGGATTGAGCCATGCGACACCTTGACAGAATGAATACTGTGTGGCACATGGATTCCCCATTGCTATGTCCACGTTTGCAGCTCCTGACGGAGGTGGCACAGGATTGGAGTTCTCATTGCTTCTGTACAGCATTGTGGGCTATCGCCCCACCCCTTTTAAAGAGGGTCGCTGCCTGGCCCTGCCAATCCTCTGCAATGTGTGCCTCCGGTTTCTCCTCATGGCAGACGCACTTATAAATAGACATGAGGGTGGTGTGGCTATGCAGCCAGCGTGTGGCATGAGGGCAGCTGAAGGCTGCACAGGGACACTTTTGTGTGCGCTGCGGACGCAGGGTCGTGTGGGCGGTTTGGCAGCATGTAACCCAGGAGAAGTGGCAGCGGTGTGTCCCGCAGGCAGTGATTGTGCTTAGTTGGAGGTAGTGTGGTGCTTAGCTAAGGTATGCATTGCTAATGAGGGTTTTTTAGAAGTAAAAATTGTTGGGAGGGGGGGGGGGTCTCAATCTTGCCACTATTGTGGCTTAATAGTCGGACCTGGGAACTTGAGATGCAGCCCAACATGTAGCCCCTCGCCTGCCCTATCCGTTTCTGTGTCGTTTCCATCACTTTCTTGAATTTCACAGATTTTCACAAATGAAAACCTTAGCGAGCATCGGCGATATACAAAAATGCTCGAGTCGCCCATTCACTTCAATGGAGTTCGTTACTCGAAATGAACCCTCGAGCATCGCGGAAAGTTCGACTCGAGTAACGAGCACCCGAGCTTTTTGGTGCTCGCTCATCTCTATTTATGACCCATAATAAATAGACAGAGAGAGGGTTGGTGTGAGATTATCACTGATGATATGAGCTGCTGTAAAGACCTGTAATCTATGAGTAAACATATTAATACTATTTCATTATTATAGTATAGAGTTGGAGTTAATTGAATCATAGAATGGTAGAGTTGGAAGAGACCTCCAGGGTCATCGGGTCCAACACCATGGTCAGTGCAGAATTCACTAAATCATTCCAGACAGATATTTGTTCAGCCTTTATTTGAAGACATCCATTGAAGGAGAACTTGCCACCTCCCGTGGTAACCTGTTCCATTTATTGATCACCCTCACTGTCAGAAAGTTTTTTCTAATATCTAATTTGTGTCTCCTCCCTTTTTGTCTTGTCCTTGTGCAAATGAGAATAGGGCTGATCCCTCTGCACTGTGACAGCCCTTCAGATATTTGTAGGCAGCTATTAAGTCTCATCTCAGCCTTTTTTTTTTTACAAGGGAAACATTCCCAGATCCTTTAACCATTCTTCATAGGAAATGACTTGTAGACAGCTCACCATCTTGGTAACTCTTCTCTGAACTTGCTCCAGGTTGTCTATGTCTATTTTAAAGTGGGGTGCCCATTTAAAAAAAATACTCTGATGGTTGAGAAAGGCTGGAGGAGCCAAAATGTGTGTAAGGTTTTTTGAGATTGCTAATATTCAATAAAGAACAATTGAAAGAGCAGCAGTTCATGCCAGCATTCGATCTTTGCAAGTTGCCTACAGGGACTGACAAAAGTCAAAATAACTAAAATTAAGACTTTTTAATTATTACAAAATTTTAAAAAAAAAATTAGACGTTAAAAAAAGCCTTTTCCCAGTTGTCACATAAAAGAAAAAAATCAAAAATATAAAAATTGATATTGCTGCATCCATAACGATCCAGTGTATTAAAATATCACTATAAAATGGATTTATCCAGCATGGTGAGTGCTGTCAGAAATAAAAACATGCAATGCCAGATTTATGCTTTTTTAGTCATCGTGTCTCCAATAAAAAAATTGAATAAAAAGTAATTAAAAAGTCATATGCCAGATGCCACACCACTGTTAGTTTCCATGTTCTGCTCCTATAACTCATCAGATTTGCAAAAACGTTATATCATCAGCATCTTCTGCCGTTAATGAACCCTACCACTACATATACATTTTGTGCAAGTTTTTGTTGAGATGTTTGAGTTTTTGAAAACTGTTGAGGATGTCATCACAGAATGCACATTTTGCACGTTTCTGACATATTTTGTTTGATAATGATTAGAGATGAGCGAGCGCACTCGTCCGAGCTTGATACTCGTTCGAGTATTAGGGTGTTCGAGAGGCTCGTTACTCGTGATGAGCATCACACAGTACTCGAGTGAATAACATTTACTTCCCTGAAATGTTAGCGCCATTTTCTGGCCAATAGACATGCAGGGAAGGCATTACAACTTCCTCCAGTGAGGTCCCAGCCCTATCCCACCCCCTGCAGTGAGTGGCTGGCGAGATCAGGTGACCGCCGAGTATTTAAATCTTTCCCGCCCGCTGCTCGCCTCAGACACACGCTGGCAGAGATTAGGGACAGTGCTGCTGCTGCTATAGGGAGAGTGTTAGCGTCTGCAAGAACCCCAATGGTCCTTCTTAGGGCCACAGCTCACCTAGTGCACTACTGTTGTGGGTGCTGGGAGCAGTTTTGCACAATAATTTTTTTTTGTTATATTGGACGTGTAGGCTATAGCGTTCTCAGGCTGCAGTCTGTATTACGTAGTATAGGGGCAGTATTAGTCAGGCAGGGACAGTGGGTAGTGTACAAGAAACCCAACGGTCCTTCTTAGGGCCACAGCTCACCTAGTGCACTACTGTTGTGGGTGCTGGGAGCAGTTTTGCACAATAATTTTTTTTGTTATATTGGACGTGCAGGCTATAGCGTTCTCAGGCTGCAGTCTGTACTATGTAGTATAGGGGCAGTATTGGTCAGGCAGGGACAGTGGGTAGTGTAGAAGAACCCCAACGGTGCTTCTTAGGGCCACATCTCACCTAGTGCACTACTGTTGTGGGTGCTGGGAGCAGTTTTGCACAATAATTTTTTTTTGTTATATTGGACGTGTAGGCTATAGCGTTCTCAGGCTGCAGTCTGTATTACGTAGTATAGGGGCAGTATTAGTCAGGCAGGGACAGTGGGTAGTGTACAAGAAACCCAACGGTCCTTCTTAGGGCCACAGCTCACCTAGTGCACTACTGTTGTGGGTGCTGGGAGCAGTTTTGCACAATAATTTTTTTTTGTTATATTGGACGTGTAGGCTATAGCGTTCTCAGGCTGCAGTCTGTATTACGTAGTATAGGGGCAGTATTAGTCAGGCAGGGACAGTGGGTAGTGTACAAGAAACCCAACGGTGCTTCTTAGGGCCACAGCTCACCTAGTGCACTACTGTTGTGGGTGCTGGGAGCAGTTTTGCACAATAATTTTTTTTGTTATATTGGACGTGCAGGCTATAGCGTTCTCAGGCTGCAGTCTGTACTATGTAGTATAGGGGCAGTATTGGTCAGGCAGGGACAGTGGGTAGTGTAGAAGAACCCCAACGGTGCTTCTTAGGGCCACATCTCACCTAGTGCACTACTGTTGTGGGTGCTGGGAGCAGTTTTGCACAATAATTTTTTTTTGTTATATTGGACGTGTAGGCTATAGCGTTCTCAGGCTGCAGTCTGTATTACGTAGTATAGGGGCAGTATTAGTCAGGCAGGGACAGTGGGTAGTGTGCAAGAAACCCAATGGTCCTTCTTAGGGCCACAGCTCACCTAGTGCACTACTGTTGTGGGTGCTGGGAGCAGTTTTGCACAATAATTTTTTTTTGTTATATTGGACGTGTAGGCTATAGCGTTCTCAGGCTGCAGTCTGTATTACGTAGTATAGGGGCAGTATTAGTCAGGCAGGGACAGTGGGTAGTGTACAAGAAACCCAATGGTCCTTCTTAGGGCCACAGCTCACCTAGTGCACTACTGTTGTGGGTGCTGGGAGCAGTTTTGCACAATAATTTTTTTTTGTTATATTGGACGTGTAGGCTATAGCGTTCTCAGGCTGCAGTCTGTATTACGTAGTATAGGGGCAGTATTAGTCAGGCAGGGACAGTGGGTAGTGTACAAGAAACCCAACGGTGCTTCTTAGGGCCACAGCTCACCTAGTGCACTACTGTTGTGGGTGCTGGGAGCAGTTTTGCACAATAATTTTTTTTGTTATATTGGACGTGCAGGCTATAGCGTTCTCAGGCTGCAGTCTGTACTATGTAGTATAGGGGCAGTATTGGTCAGGCAGGGACAGTGGGTAGTGTAGAAGAACCCCAACGGTGCTTCTTAGGGCCACATCTTACCGTGTGAATTACAGTTGTTGCTGCTTGGAGCAGCTTTGCACCAAATGTTTTTTTTCATCTTGGGCTCTGTAGACTATTGCGCTCTCAGTCTGCAGCCAATTCTACAGAGTATAGGGGCAGTATTGGTGAGGCAGGGAAAGTGTTGCTGTAGAATCCTGTCAACAAGTACCCCAAAAAAGCACCTGTTTAGGGCTATCTGTGACCGTCTGCATTTACCTCCGTGGCTGCTGGTAGTTGTAGTACCTCATTATTGCACAGTTAGGCATGCTTGCAGTCTTCCAAATAATTTTTTCCTGGCTACAGTTTGCTCTGTCTCACTCCAACTGCAGGCCAATAAGAATTCAAAAATTTTTTACACCGCTGTGTGTCTGCTGTAAACCGCACGCACGGTGCATTGCATTGCACAAAAATTACCAAAAAAAAAAGGAAAATCATTACGGCTAGCTGTGACTCTCTGCATTTCACTGCATGGCTGGTGTGAGCTCAGGAGTATCAGAATTGCACATTGCACAGCTAGGTGTGATTGCAGTCTTCTGAATTATTTTTTTCCTGGCTACAGTTTGCGTTACATAACTTTGAGGAGTCTACCCAGGTGGTGAGCGGCGATGCTGCAATCATTAGCATCACCATTCCCCTGCTATGCCTGTTAAGAAGTTCTCTGCAAAGCATAAAGGCTGATGCTTTGCAGTCGGAAACGGAGGCGGGGGAAGACAGTATGTCGCTGGATAGTCAGAGCATCCTCATATCTATATCTCAGCACGTTGAGGAGGGGGAGGAGGAGGGGAGGAGCCTGAGGAGGAGGATGGGGAAGAGACAGCTGGGCCCACTGCAGAGGGTACCCATGCTGCTTGCCTCTCATCCATTCAGCGTGTATGGCCTGTGGAGGAGGAGGAGGAGGATCCTCAAAGTGATCTTCCTAGTGAGGACAGCCATGTGTTGCATACAGGTACCCTGGCACACATGGCTGACTTCATGTTAGGATGCCTTTCTCGTGACCCTCACGTTAGACACATTCTGGCCACTACGGATTACTGGGTGTACACACTGCTCGACTCACAGTATAAGGAGAACCTTTCCACTCTCATTCCCGAAGAGGAAAGGGGTTCGAGAGTGATGCAATACCACAGGGCCCTGCTGGACAAACTGATGGTAAACTTCCCATCTGACAGCGCTAGTGGCAGAAGGCGCAGTTCTGAGGGCCAAGTAGCAGGGGTGGCATGTAGATCAGGCAGCATGTTCAGCGCAGGCAGGGGAACACTCTCCAAGACCTTTGCCAGCTGTATGGCTCCCCAGCAAGACTGTGTCACCACTCCCCAGTCAAGGCTGAGTCGGAGGGAGCACTGTAAAAGGATGGTCAGGGAGTACGTAGCCGATCGTACGACCGTCCTCCGTGACGCCTCTGCTCCGTACAACTACTGGGTGTCAAAGCTGGACACCTGGCACGAACTCGCGCTGTATGCCCTGGAGGTGCTTGCTTGCCCTGCGGCAAGCATCTTGTCCGAGAGGGTGTTTAGTGCAGCTGGTGAAATCATCACGGATAAGCATACCCGCCTGTCAACTGACAGTGCCGACAGGCTTACACTCATAAAGATAAACAAAGCCTGGATTTCCCCAGACTTCTCTTCTCCACCAGCGGACAGCAGCAGTACCTAAAGCTTTTTTTCGCTGCAACCGCGGATGCAAGCATTGTTCTCTATCACCGTAAAAAATGGGGACCTTAACCTTTGTCAATCTGTTTATGATATTCGTCCTCCTCCTCCTGCTCCTGCTCCTCCTCTTGAAACCTCACGTAATCACCCTGAACGGGCAATTTTTCTGTGTCCCAAAAGGCTCATATAACTTTTGTAAACAATATTTATACGTTTCAATTCTCATTAAAGCATCGAAACTTCCACCTGAACCAATTTTTATTTTAACTGGGCTGCCTCCAGGCCTAGTTACAAATTAAGCCACAGTAAGCTAAGCGATTAATGGGTTTCACCTGCCCTCTGTGTTGGGCATGGGCTATTTTTCTGGGGTACATTTGTACTGTCGGTACACCAATTTTTGGGGCCCTCGCCTACAATGTAATCCAAGTAATTTTTATGGGCTTCACCTGCACTCATGGTACACGAATGTGTCTGGGGTTGGCCTACACTCTTGCAACAGAAATGTAACTCTGTTTTGCCTACCGATGCTTCTGCCACAGTAATGCTAGAGGAATCTGACTATACTTCAGCAACAGAAATGTCACTTTGGTGTGCCGATACTTCTGCTCCTAAAATGTTACCTTGGTTTGTGTATACTGCTACTACTAAAATGTTACTAATACTGGGCTCTCGCTATACTACTTCTACGTAAATGTTACTGGGGTTTGTCTATACTGTTGCTATTGGGGTCTGTTCTACTGCTGCCAAATGAAATGTTACTGGGGTCTCTCCCTACTGTTAGTACTGAACTGTTACTGGGGTCTGTCTATATTTATACTACTGAAATGTTACAGGGGTCTGTCTATACAGCTGCAAATGAAATGTTACTGGGGTCTGTCCCTTCTGTTACTACTGAACTGTTACTGGGGTGTGTCTAAATTTACACTACTGAAATGTTACTGGGGTCTGTCTATACTGCTACTACTGAAATGTTAAAAATACTGTGCTCTCCCTATACTGCTGCAATGGAAATGTTAATCTGCTGCTTTGCCTATACTGCTTCTACGTAAATGCTACTGGGGCCTGTCTGTACTGCTACTACTGAAATGTTAAAAATACTGTGCTCTCCCTATACTGCTGCAACGGAAATGTTACAGGGATCTGTCTATACTGTTGCTACTGAAATGTTACTGGGGTCTGTCCTTACTGCTGCCAATGAAATGTTACTGGGATCTCTCCCTACTGTTAGTACTGAACTGTTACTGGGGTCTGTCTATACTAATACTACTGAAATGTTACAGGGGTCTGTCTATACAGCTGCAAATGAAATGTTACTGGGGTCTGTCTGTACTGCTGCAAATGAAATGTTACTGGGGTCTCTCCCTACTGTTAGTATTGAACTGTTACTGGGGTCTGTCTAAACTTACACTACTGAAATGTTACTGGAGTCTGTCTATACTGCTACTACTGAAATGTTAAAAATACTGTGCTCTCCCTATACTGCTGCAACAGAAATGTTTATCTGCTGCTTTGGCCATACTGCTTCTATGTAAATGTTACTGGGGCCTGTCTATACTGCTACTACTGAAATGTTACTAATACTGGGCTCTCCCTATACTGCTTCTACGTAAATGTTACAGGGGTCTGTCTATACTGTTGCTACTGAAATGTTACTGGGGTGTCTCCCTACTGTTAGTACTGAACTATTACTGGGGTCGGTCTATACTTATACTACTTAAATGTTACAGGGGTCTGTCTATACAGCTGCAAATGAAATGTTAGTGGGGTCTGTCTATACTGCTGCCAATGAAATGTTACTGGGGTCTGTCCCTACTGCTGCCAATGAAATGTTACTGGGGTCTCTCCCTACTGTTAGTACTGAACTGTTACTGGGGTCTGTCTATACTTATACTACTGAAATGTTACAGGGGTCTGTCTATACAGCTATAAATGAAATGTTACTGGGGTCTGTCTATACTGCTGCCAATGAAATGTTACTGGGGTCTGTCCCTACTGATGCCAATGAAATGTTACTGGGGTCTGTCCCTACTGTTGCTACTGAAATGCTACTGGGTTCTGTCCCTACTGCTGCTACGGAAATGTTACTGGGCTCTGTCTATACTGCTACTACTGCAATGTTACTAATACTGGGCTCTCCCTATACTGTTGCTATGGAAATGTTACTGGGGCCTGTCTATACTGCTACAACTGAAATGTTACTAATACTGGACTCTCCCTATACAGCTGCTACGGAAATGTTACTGCGGTCTGTCCATACTCTTACCACTGTAATGTTACTAATTCTGTGCTCTGCCTATACTGCTGCTATTGCTATGTTACAGGGTTGTGGAAACGGAGGCTTCCCAAAGACATGATGGCAGCGAGGCCGCGATACTAGGTCCCCAGGCGCGCCAATTTTTCAGCAACGTGGTTACTGGGAAAGTGCATATAACCACGGACATGTGCACAGGACATGTACTGCCTCAAAAACATACCCCTCCTCCTCCTCCAACAATGAAAACATTCTTGGCAAATGCTTTTGCAGCGGTCCGTCTGGCGGCAGTCCAAGAGTTTCACCTGAAACAAAACAATAAGAACCCCCTCCCTCCCCCCCCCCCCCCCGTGCCACAGCCCACTTAATCCTGGCCACATTCCGAAAACCAACTAAATACAACCGCGCTACTAGGTCCCCAGGCGTGACAATTTTTCAGCAACGCGGTTACTGGGAAGGTGCATATAACCTCCTCCTCCAACAATGAAAACATTCTTGGCAAATGCTTTTGCAGTGGTCCGTCTGGCGGCAGTCCAAGAATTTCACCTTAAACGACACAATAAGAAAGCCCCCCACCACCCCCACCACCCCCACCCCCGCCACGGCCCACTTAATCCTGGCCACATTCCGAAAACCAACTAAATAAAACCTCGCTACTAGGTCCCCAGGCGCGACAATTTTTAAGCAACGCGGTTACTGGGAAGGTGCATATAACCACGGAAAAGTGCACAGGACACGTACTGCCTCAAAAACATCCCCCGCCTCCTCCTCCAACACTGAAAACATTCTTGATAAATGCTTTCGCAGTGGTCCGTCTGGTGGCAGTCCAAGAATTTTACCTTAAACGACACAATAAGAAAGCCCCCCGCCACCCCTCCGCCCCCTGCCACGGCCCACTTAATCCTGGTCACATTCCAAAAACCAACTAAATAAAACCGCGGTCCTAGTCTGTTATCCCTAGCTGAAGCTTTCAGCTGACTGGTAGAGCAATTGTGGCTTCCAACTTGTTGGTACTGCTAAGTCCTAAGATAAGCGTACAGCTGAGGTCAGAATACAGGTGACTATAGAACAGAGCATCCCTGCAGGGCAAGGGACAGAGTAGCAGCAGGCACCGATCCTTGGTGGAAGCAGGCCAGCTGAGAACCACATACTCCCTGAATGATTTTGGACTGACTGATGATGAGGCCTTTACTTGTGATCATCTTTGGTAATTCCTAAGAAAGTTGCGTGGTAGTAGCCGGAAACTTGGATTGCTATTTGCTAACACTTTGAAATGGACAACAGAAAACATATGAATGAAGCCTTTCCATATTTCAGCTTGAGATGAGTAGGAGTGCAGACTTTTAGTATCTTGAATATCCTTTTCATTGCAATCAAATGCCCCTCTCTTGTCTCAGAAAATACTAGCTTCTCCACATAGGTGTTGTCTATCTGTCTATTCTGTTACTACTGAAATCCCATTAATACTGGGCTCTACCTATACTGCGGTTACGGAAATCTTACAGGGGTCTGTCGATACTGTTACTACTAAAATGTAACTGATACTGGGCTCTGCCTATACTGCAGCTACTGAAATGTTACAGGGATCCATCTATACTGTTACTAAAGAAGTGTTAATAGGGTCTCCCTCGACTTCTGCAACATAACTGTTAGTGGCGTCATCTTATACCTTTGCTACAGGAGTATTACAGGGGTCTGTGCACACTATGGGTGCACTAAGTGTTCCCATCATGGTTTTCAACGTACATGGCCCCAAAAAAAATTACCCAGACTGACTAGGGCATGCAGTGTGGGCCGAAGCCTACCTGCATTTTATCTCACGTTACCTTTGCTATTTGGCGCACTGCAATGTTATGAATAATTCACAAAAAAATCCAAAAATCCAATACCTCTTAATCTTCAAAGCAGACACGGTCGCCATAGGCAGTATCACCACAAGGCAGGCACAATCACCATCGGCAAAATCGCAGTAGGACAGGCGCAACCGCCATAAGCACTACAAATATGCTGGCAGCCAGACAATGCTGTGGAGGACAAACTTGTCCATGGCAGGCTAATATGCTCTCACTCACTCAACCCACCCCGTCGGTGGGCTCCAGGGAGCCACCCATACTGTTGGTGCACACAGACTTCCCATAGCGGAGTTCTACGTACCTGTCACAATGTAAATTACACATACTGACTGGAGCATGCAGTGTGGGCTAAAGCCAACCTGCATTTCTTCTCACGTTACCTCAGCTTTAAGGGCGGCACTGCAATGGGATATTTTTATGTACCGTCGGTGGCTTCCTGGGACCCACCCCTGCTGTGGGTGCACACAGACTTCCCAAAGCAGAGTTGTACCGACCTCGCGGTGCAAGTCTGCCATGTTTGGCTGCTCAGATTTATTAATTGTCCATGTCTTGGGTTGCCTAGGACCCACCTATGCTGTTGGTGCCCACTTAGTTTCCATTACGCGGTGTTTGACCTGTCTGGCACAAAGACACTGACTGATTTGGGTAGTGGGCAGAGTGCAGATGGCTTTTTCCTTGTGGTGTCAATTGAGCTATGTGACACCTTGACAGAATGAATACTGTGTGGGCACATGGATTCCCCATTGCTATGCCCACGTTTGGAGGTCCTGATGGAGGTGGCACAGGATTGGAGTTCTCATTGCTTCTGTACAGCATTGTGGGCTATTGCCCCGCCCCTTTTAAAGAGGGTCGCTGCCTGGCCCTGCCAACCCTCTGCAGTGTGTGCCTCCGGTTCCTCCTCATGGCAGACGCACTTATAAATAGACATGAGGGTGGTGTGGCTATGCAGCCAGCGTGTGGCATGAGGGCAGCTGAAGGCTGCGCAGGGACACTTTTGTGTGCGCTGCAGACGCAGGTTCGTGTGGGGGGTTGGGCAGCATGTAACCCAGGAGAAGAGGCAGTGGTGTGTCCCGCAGGCAGTGATTGTGCTTAGTTGGAGGTAGTGTGGTGCTTTGCTAAGGTGTGCCTTGCTGATGAGGATTTGTCAGAAGTAAAAATTGTTAGGGGGGCCACTCTTGCCGCTATTGTGGCTTAATAGTGGGACCTGGGAACCTGAGATGCAGGCCGGCATGTTGCCCCTCGCCTGACCTATCCGTATCTGTGTCGTTTCCATCACTTTCTTTGGTTTTCCAGATTTTCACAAATGAAAACCTTAGCAGAGCATGGTTCATATACAAAAATGCTCGAGTTGTCCATTGACTTCAATGGGGTTCATTACTCGAAACGAACTCTCGAGCATCGCGGAAAGTTCGACTCGAGCAACGAGCACCCGAGCATTTTGGTGCTCGCTCATCTCTAATAATGATATACGGCAGAAATGTTTTCAAAATACCTGATTATAACTTTCATTTAGGCTACCTCCACACAAGAAACTGGGATATTGGGCCGGGAAACTCATGCTTGCCAACAAGCATTTGCCCACAGAGGTGAGCTGTTTCTCATGCAAAAATACCTTGCTTCACTTTGGTCACAATAGCGATACTCCGATGCATCTTTCAGGCATATCAGAGGATCGGCAAGTATTTCCCATTGTTATCAATGGGAAACATCACATTTCACTCGAGTGCACATGGTATGGTATGCAATGTGTTTGATTGTACCATTGAAAACAATGTGTGATGTGTTCTGATTAGAGATGAGCGAGCACCAAAATGCTCGGGTGCTCGTTGCTCGAGTCGAGCTTCCCGCGATGCTCGAGGGTTCGTTTTGAGTAACGAACCCCATTGAATAAATCAGAGCGGCCAAACATGGCAGACTTGCACCGCGCTGACGACATAGGCCTCGGCCCACAGCTTCAGCAATTGTAGGCATGAAGCGGACTTCGATGCTAGTTCATCTGCGACAGGCTCATTAAACCAGTTAGCTTTCCTTTCACTGCTCCAATGACTGGATTAGCAGGAAAAAGCTCCACAGCCCCAACCTGGCGTACTTGCACTTCCCCCGGGACATAGGCCTCGGCCAACAGCTTCAGCAATCATAGGCAGGAAGCGGACATTCACTGCACCCAGGACATAGGCCTCTGCACAAACCGTCAGCAATCGCGGGCCTAGAGCGGACTCCAATGCTTGCATAGCTGTGAACGTCTCATTAGCGCTGTATCGCTCCTCTTGTTTGTCCCAATGCAGTGCCCCGGATAGCTGAGCTAACGTGAGACAAAGTACAGGTCAGTCTGACCTTTTTTCATAATCACAGGCAGGTACAACTCCGCAATGGGGAGTCTGTGTGCACCCACAGCATGGGTGGCTCCCTGGAACCCACCGGCGGTTCATAAATAAATCCCATTGCAGTGCCCCGGACAGCTGAGCTAACGTCAGATAAAATACAGGTGGGCTTCGGCCCACACTGCATGCCCGAGTCAGACTAGGTTTTTTTTTCATAAATAGTCACAGGCAGGTACATCTCCGCTCTGGGAAGTCAGTGTGGACCCACAGCATTGGTGGGTCCCAGGAAGCCACCGACGGTACATTAATAAATCCCATTGCAGTGACCCGGATAGCTGAGCTAACGTCAGATAAAATACAGGTTGGCTTCGGCCCACACTGCATGCCCGAGTCAGTCTGGGTTTTTTTCATTAATAGTCACAGGCAGGTACAACTCTGCTCTGGGAAGTGTGTGTGGACCCACAGCATGGGTGGGTCCCAGGAAGCCACCGACGGTACATTAATAAGTCCCATTGCAGTGCCCCGAACAGCTGAAGTAACGTGAGATAAAATACCGGTTGGCTTCAGCCCACACTACATGCCAGAGTTAGTCTGGCCTTTTTTCATAGTCACAGGCAGGTACATCTCCGCTCTGGGAAGTCTGTGTGGACCCACAGCATGGGTGGGTCCCAGGAAGCCACCGACGGTACATTAATAAATCCCCTTGCAGTGCCCCGGATAGCTGAGGTAACATGAGATAAAATACCGGTTGGCTTCGGCCCACACTGCATGCCCGAGTCAGACTGGTTTTTTTTTAAGGGGGCCAGATACCTAGAACACCGCGATAGGAAAACTTAGTGCACCCATACTATGCAGAGATCTCTGTAGTATTTCTGTAGCAAAGGTATAAGCTGACCCCACTAACAGTTATGTTGCAGAAGTCTAGGTAGACCCCGGTAACATTTCTGTAGTTACAGTATTGACAGACCCCAATAACATTTCCGTAGCAGCAGTATTGGCAGAGCCCAGTAACATTTCAGTAGCAGCATCTTTCTGTCTTTGGAGGAAATAAAGAAACCTTCATTGTTTTGCACCGTAAACTGCTGCCTTCACTGCTCTTTCTATATCCATAGTAGCAGCAGTACAGGCAGAGTCCAGTAACATTTAATTTGTAACAGTATAGACAGACCCCTGTAACATTTCTGCAGCTGAAGTATAGGCAGACCCCTGTAACTTTAATGCAGTTATGCTCCTCTCCTTTGGCCCAAACAAGTTTCTCCGATAACTGTGGTAACATTAGAGAAAATACATGATGCGCATTGCTGATCCCCTGACCCCAAGCGGGAGGAGGAGGTGGCATTACAAAGCCAAGACACAATGACCAGGATCCGATATAGTCTGTGTAGGAAGCACGTTAGCGGGCCCAGGGTCAGGCTGGGTTCCGCGCCTCCACTGTGAATTTTGCCTCCATGGGCAAAATCAAACCTTCAGATGCGAATAAGAACCAATGGACAACAGTGCAGCCACAGCACAAAAGTGGAAGCGACAACAGCTATGTGGAAAAGCTAGTATTTTCTGAGACAAGACGGGCATTTGATAGCAATGAAAAGGATATTCTAAGAACTAAAAGTATGAACTCCTACTCATCTCAATCAGAAATATGGAAAGGTTGACCATTTCAAAGTGTTGGCAATGCAAGTTTCTGGCTATACCACTCATCTTTGTCAGGAATTATATATCATTCTATACCGTGGGTCTAGCAGTGTGTACACCCAGTAATCCGTAGTGGCCAGAATGCGTCTAACGCGAAGGTCACGAGAAAGGCATCCTAACATGAAGTCAGCCATGTGTGCCAGGGTTCCTGTACGCAACACATCGCTGTCCTCACTAGGAAGATCACTTTCTGGATTCTCCTTCTCCTGAGGCCATACACGCTGAACAGATGAGAGGCAAGCAGGATGGGTACCCTCTGCAGTGGGCCCAGCTGTCTCTTCCCCGTCCTCCTCCTCAGGCTACTCCCCCTCCTCCTCCTCCAAAACGCGCTGAGATATAGACATAAGGGTGCTCTGACTATCCAGCGACATACTGTCTTCCCCCGTCTCCTGTTCCGACCGCAAAGCGTCAGCCTTTATGCTTTGCAGGGCACTTCTCAACACGCATAGCAGAGGAATGGTGACGCTAATGATTGCAACATCGTCGCTCACCATCTGGGTAGACTTCTCAAAGTTTCCAAGGACCTGGCAGATATCTGCCATCCATGCCCACTCCTCTGTAAAGAATTAAGGAGGCTGACTCCCACTGCGCCGCCCATGTTGGAGTTGGTATTCCACTATAGCTCTACGCTGCTCATACAGCCTGGCCAACATGTGGAGCGTAGAGTTCCACCGTGTGGGCACGTCGCACAGCAGTCGTGCACTGGCAGACTAAACCGATATTGCAGGGTCCGCAGGGTGGCAGCGTCCGTGTTGGACTTGCGGAAATGAGCGCTGACCTGGCGCACCTTGCCGAGGAGGTCTGACAAGTGTAGGTAGCTTTTCAGAAACCGATGAACCACCAAATTAAAGACATGGGCCAGGCATGGCACGTGCATGAGGCTGTCGAGTTGCAGAGCTGCCACCAGGTTACAGCCGTTGTCACACAAGACCATGCCCGGTTGGAGGCTCAGTGGCAAAAGCCAGCGGTCGGTCTGCTCTGTCAGACCATGCAGCAGTTCTTGGGCCGTGTGCCTCTTCTCTCCTAAGTTGAGTAGTTTCAGCACGGCCTGCTGACGCTTGCCCACCGCTGTGCTGCCGCGCCACGCGACACCGACTGCTGGCAACGTGCTGCTAACACATCTTAATTGCGAGGTAGAGGTTGCGTAGGAGGAGGAGGAGGGGGAAGGTTTAGTAGAGGTGGCGTACACCGCCGTAGATACAAGCACCGAGCTGGGGCCCGCAATTCTGGGTGTGGGTAGGACGTGAGCAGTCCCAGGCTCTGACTCGGTCCCAGCCTCCACTAAATTCACCCAATGTGCCGCCAGGGAGATATAGTGGCCCTGGCCGCTTGTGCTTGTCCTCGTGTCCGTTGTTAAGTGGACCTTCCCAGTAACCGCGGTGGTGAGGGCGCGTACAATGTTGCGGGAGACGTGGTCGTGCAGGGCTGGGACGGCACACCGTGAAAAATAGTGGCAACTGGGGACCGAGTAGCGCAGGGCCGCCGCCACCATCATGTTTTTGAAAGCCTCCGTTTCCACAAGCCTGTACGGCAGCATCTCCAGGCTGATCAATTTGGCAATGTGCACGTTTAACGCTTGAGCGTGCGGGTGCGTGGCGGCGTATTTGCGCTTGCGCTCCAACGCTTGTGCTAGCGACAGCTGGACGCTGCGCTGTGAGACATTGCTGGATGGGCCCGAGGACAGCGGAGGTGAGGGTGTGGGTGCAGGCCGGGAGACGCTCGTGCCTGTGTGCTGAGAGGGGGGTTCGATCTCAGTGGCAGGTTGGGGCACGGGGGAGAGGCAGTGGTGCAACCTGGAGGCGGTGAATGGCCTTCGTCCCACCTTGTGGGGTGCTTGGCCATCATATGCCTGCGCATGCTGGTGGTGGTGAGGCAAGTAATGGTGGCTCCCCGGCTGATCTTGGTGCGACAAAGGTTGCACACCACTGTCGGTCGGTCGTCCGCGCTCTCAGTGAAAAACTGCCACACCTTTGAGCACCTTGGCCTCTGCACGGTGGCTTGACGCGAGGGAGTGCTTTGGGAAACAGTTGGGGGATTATTCGCTCTGGCCTTGCCTCTACCCCTGGCCATCCCACTGCCTCTTCCAACCTGCCCTGCTGCTGCACTTGCCTCCCCCTCTGAAGACCTGTCCTCAGTTGGCTTATCAAACCAGGTGGGGTCAGTCACCTCATCGTCCAGCGGCTCCTCCTCCGAATCCTCTGTGTGCTCCTCCCTCGGACTTATGCCCTTACTACTGCCTCACTGATAGACAACTGTGTCTCATCATCATCATCGACCTCCTCACCCACTGAAAGCTCTGGAGACAGTTTCTGGGAGTGGCCAGCCTCATCACTCGGACCCTGGGAACTTTCCAAAGGTTGGGCATCGGTCACGACAAACTCCTCAGGTTGGAAAGGAACCATTTTTTCCCAATAAGGGAAGGGCCCTAGAACAGTTCCTGGGAGTCTGCCTGCTCATCAGAATGTGTCATTTTCATGGAGTGAGGAGGCTGGGAGGAATGAGGAGCAGCAGTGAGAGGATTCAAAGTTGCAGCAGTGGACAGTGTAGAAGACAGGTTGCTGGAGACATTGCTGGATGTACTTTCTGCCATCCACAACAGGACCTGCTCACACTGCTCATTTTGTAATAAATGTCTACGACATGGACCCAAAAATTGTGATATGAAGCTGGGGACCCCAGAAACTTTCCTATCTCCTACTCCCGCAGCAGCTGTCTGCGATTCACCTGGAGCAGGAACTCGGCTCATGCCCATACCCTCACTTGGAACTCTGTGTTCTCGCCCGCGTACACGTCCACGTACTCTAGCCCTACCCCTACCCCTCAGCATGGTGGATTACGAATAGAGCAGACACAGAGCGGTGTAAAAAATGTTTGAATTATTGGCGTGCAGTTAGAGGGAGACAGCGCTTATGTTACACAAACTGCAGCCAGAAAAAAATTATACAGAAGCCTGCAAGCAGGCCTAGCTATGCAATAGTGATGCACCTAAACTGACACCAGCTACGCGGTGAAATGCAGAGGGTCACAGCTAGCCGTAAGAAGTTGTTGTTTTTTTTAATTTTTGGGAAATGCAATGCAGGCTATATATTGTGCATCTGACTTTCCCTCTAACCGGGGGCTGTTGCCGTCCCCTGTGCGTGCAGTTGACGGCAGACACACAGCGGTGTAAACATTTTTTGAATTATCGGAGTGCAGTTGGAGGGAAACAGCGCTTATGTTACGCAAACTGCACCCAGGACAAAAAATAATACAGAAGCCTGCAAGCAGGCCTAGCTGTGCAATATGCAATAGTGATACACCTAAACTGACAGCAGCCATGCAGGGAAATGCAGAGGGTCACAGCTAGCCGTAAGAAGTTTTTATTTTTTTTTAATTTTTGGGAAATGCAATGCAGGCTATTTTTTGTGCATCTGACTTTCCCTCTAACCGGGGGCTGTCGCCGTCCTCTGTGCGTGCAGTTGACGGCAGACACACAGCGGTGTAAAAATTTTTGGAATTATTGGCGTGCAGTTGGAGGGAAACAGCGCTTAATATGCTACGTAAACTACACCCAGGACAAAAAATAATATGGAAGCCTGCAAGCAGGCCTAGCTGTGCAATATGCAATAGTGATGCACCTAAACTGACACCAGCCACGCAGTGAAATGCAGAGGGTCACAACTAGCCGTAAGAAGTTTTTTTTTAAATTTTTGGGAAATGCAATGCAGGCTATATATCGTGCATCTGACTTTCCCTCTAACCAGGAACTGTCGCCAATCCGCTGTGCGTGCAGTTGACGGCAGACACACAGCGGTGTAAAAAATTTTGGAATTATTGGCGTGCAGTTAGAGGGAAACAGTTTCGCAAACTGCACCCAAGACAAAAAATATTACAGAAGCCTGCAATCAGGCCTAGCTGTGGAATAGTGAGGTACTAGAACTGCCAGCAGCCACAGAGTTAAATGCACACGGTCACAGATAGCCCTAAACAGGAGCTTTTTTGGGGTATTTGTTGACAGGATTCTACACTACCACTGTCCCTGCCTGACCAATACTGCCCCTATACTCTGTATAATTGGCTGCAGACTGAGAACGCAATACTCTGCAGAGCCCAAGATGAAAAGAAAATGGTGCAAAACTGCTCCTAGCAGCCACAACAGTAATGCACACGGTAAGATGTGGCCCTAAGAAAGACCGTTGGGGTTCTTGGACACAGGATTCCACACTACCCACTGTCCCTGCCTGACCAATACTGCCCCTATACTACGTAGTACAGACTGCAGCCTGAGAACACTATAACCTGCACACCCGATATAAAAAAAAAAAAAAAAAATGAGCAAAGCAGCTCCCAGCAGTCGCTACAGTAATGGTCAGATGTGCCCCTAAGAAGGATCGTTGGGGTTCTTGAAGACGCCAATACTCTAACTATAGCACCAGCTGCACCCTCCCTAATCTCTGCCAGCGTGTGTCTGAGGCGAGCAGCGTGCGGGAAAGTTTTAAATACTCGGTGGTCACTTGATCTCGAAAGCCACTCAATGCAGGGGGTGGGATAGGGCTGGAACGTCAAAGGAGGAAGTTGTAATGCCTTCCCTGCATGTCTATTGGCCAGAAAATGGCGCAAAACTTTCAGGGAAGGAAATGGAATTGACTCGAGTACCGCGTGGTGCTCATCTCGAGTAACTAGCATCTCGAACACCCTAATACTCGAACGAGCATCAAGCTCGGACGAGTGTGCTCGCTCATCTCTAGTTCTGATGAATGTGAAAAAATAGAGCATGCAGTAATTTTTACCTTGCATCATGTGTATGAATGGAGTTTATATTCGTACGAGTTTTGTGCGTTTCGCAATACTCAAAGCTTACGCGCATTTCGTTCTCATGTGCATGTAGCCTTAATGCCATTGTTTTGATTGAAAATGGAAGTTACTACTGCTACACTTTTCCAATTCAGGACCTAAAGAAAGGTCGTGCCAAATTTCAAGTCTCTCTGACTATAAAAGGGGTCACTTAGTTTTGCACTTAGAATTGAATAATTAGGTTGCGACCGCTCGCTTTTCCTATTTAGGACCCAAGGAATGGTCCTGGCAAATTTTCAAATTTGTACGACACTGGGAAGTCGGAAAATTAAGCCCCATTTACACGGATTAATTTTCTCTCAAAATTCGCTCAAACGATAATCATCCCATGTAAATGCTACTATTGTTTGCTTTGCAGCCAATCAATGATTTTATGTTGAGTTTAAAATCTATATCTCGGTGGGGCAGCTGATTGAAGGTACCATAAGCTGTGATTCTCCGCAGGAGCGCTGATGACATAGTTTTCAGCTGTTCTCCCGCAGGAGAACAAAGGGTCTGTATGCAGATAAAAGACCACCTGCGGCTATCTGCATACAGCAAATTGAGCCTCATTTACATGCAAGATGAAGCTAATAAGCTACTAATGGGCATTAGTGCCCATTAGTAGCTTATGCAACATGATCGCTCAAATTGTCATTCAAGCTATCTTTTAAACAAATTTTAAACAATCATCATTGCGTGTAAATGGGGCTTTAGTCACGAGTCACTCAGTCAGTGAGTGAATGCTTTCACCTTTACAGTATATATATAGATACATATGAAAAGGCACAGACATGGAGTGATTAATTTGCACTTAAAGCAATATGAGAACAGGATGAAAAGAGGAGTAAATACTTAATTAGTCTACTGATAAGGGATATGAAAGTTTTATGGCCTCTAAATTGGTGTTAGGGGGTGATGAGGCCTGCGTGTTATATCTGCTATAGATTTCTCATATTCTCCAATGATGCAGGAAACCACTTAGAATGTTAATTCCAGTCTTGAGAGGGTCAAAGATGGTTCTAAACTTTTACTCCTAAATTCTTAAATGGTGCTGAAATTTGAAGTTGCTTTAACCCCTTCCAGCTCCAGGGCGTAAGTTTACGTCCTGGGAGCGGGGTACATCCTGTGCGCTCCCTCTGTGTCTTCGGCCGGCTCTCGCAATGTTATCGCAAGAGCCCGGCCTGCTTCCATGGCAACAGGACGCCGGACACTGGCGTCCTGTGTTGCCAGTGCCTCAGATCGCTGTATAAGCGATAAGGCATGGCAGGGCAGTAGCCTGCAATGCTTTATCACAGCGATAAGCAGTACTGTGGTGAAAGTCCCTCAGAGGGACACAGATGTTGTAAAAAAAAGATTTAAAAAATGAATTTAAAAAAATTGGAAAAAAAGTAAAAAAACAAACCTTTTTTATGCCTTTTCTCAGATTAGCATAAAAAAAGGTATAAAAATGAAAACTCCCCACACATTTGGTATTGTCACATCCGTAACGATGCATACAATAAGCTGCATATGCTTTTGCCTGTTCACGGAAAAAAGCGTAAAAAAAAACGCTTAAAGACTGAGGCAAAATGCTAATTTTTAGCATTTTGCCTCACTAAAAACGCAATAAAAGTGATCAAAAAAGTCGTATGCACCCCAAAATGTTGTTTACCTGTTGTTCGCACTAAAAATTTTATGAATTTGTGATTACTTCAGAGGAACTGAGGAATAAAATATGTATACACATAGAGGAGAGTTAGATTCTCCTCAGACTGCATGTACCGATGTCCCTCTACAGAATGTGCTACCCCTTCCACTCTCCTCACTTTTTACCCTTAAAGGTAACACCCCTTTTTATTCAAATTTACCGCCAGACTGGAGGTTACCGCCCATTCTTAGCCTCAAAGGCATACTCTATCCCTGCAGTCCATGCCAGCTTCCTTATGTACTTTACAGCCTTTCAGTATATGCACTAAGAGGTCAGTTAGATTTTCCTCAGTATATACACTTAGAGTTGCGGTAAATTCTCTTCAGTATATGCACATAGAGGAGCATTAGATTCTCCTCAGTGTATACACATAGAGATAAGGAAGATTCTCCTCAGTATACAAATCATTTCCCTAGGCTTTATGCTTTCTGAAAAAAAGTACTCTCTCATGTATGGTGGATTTTTGCACAGTTTTTCATGCTTAGAATTAAATATTGAAGTTGTGACTGCTACACTTTTCCTATTCAGGACCTAAAGAAAGGCTGTGCCAAATTTCAAGTCTCTATGATTATAAAAGGGGTCACTTAGTTTTGCACTTAGAATTGAATAATCAGGCTCGCTTTTCCAATTTAGGAACCTGGCAAATTCTCACATTTGTGCGACACTGGGAAGTTGGAAAATGAAGCCCCATTTACACGGGTTGAGTTTCGCTCAAAATTCACTCAAACGATGTCTTTTGAGCAATAATCATCCCATGTAAATGTTACTATTGTTTCCTTATCAGCCAAACAATGATTTTATGTTGAGTTTAAAATCCATAGCTCGGTCAGGCAGCTGATGGAAGGGACCGCACGCTGTGATTCTCCGTGGGAGCGCTGATGACATTGTTTTCAGCTGTTCTTCCGCAGCAGAACAAAGGGGCTGTATACAGATAACGGACCACCTGCTGTTATCTGCATACAGCAAATTGAGCCTCATTTACATGCAAAATGAAGCTGATAAGCTACTAATGGGCATTAGTGGCCATTAGTAGCTTATGCAAAATGATCGCTCAAATTGTCATTCAAGCTATCTTTTGAACAAATTTTAAACAATCATCTTTGCGTGTAAATGGGGCTTTAGTCGCGAGTCAGTGAGTGAATGCTTTCACCTTTACAGTGAATATATATATATATATATATATATATATATATATGTATATATATATATATATATATATATATATATACATATACAGATACTGTGAGGTACTGAGAGGCGTGATAATGGATGGTTGCCACATCGTCCCTAGGTCCCACTATTATGCCTAGTAGGGGTGGAGGAAGTGCATGTCCCGCTGTTTGCGACATGAAAAAGCCAGGAGGGCAATGCAATCTCCAGCAATTACTTGCTGGAGGTCTTTTCTTTAAAAGTATCTGGGCCGGGTTTTTTGGAATGGATGTCAGGTTGCGAATGGTGTGAGGGTATATATATATATATATTGCCATATGTTTTTTTTATGCTTTATACCTATATGCAAGTTTTATTCAATTCCAAATGAGAAAAAACTTATATGTCGCCTTACATCAGATATTCCAAGGCTTTGCAAGGCTAAGAGATGTTCTAGAAATTCAGAGAAGATACGGAACCAGACACAAGGCCGCGTGTACTTGGCCGTTTTCCCAGAAGCGCTGGAACAAGATATCAAGATGTTCAACCATGTACATAATTTTCACTGTCAGGCCGGAAATCCGGACTGCCCATATATGGTTATAAGCCCATCACCCCTTGATGGGGATGGGACAAAGGGTATAAGATCTCATGTAATCTGTAATAAAGCACGTCGGCAAAGCGCAGCCATGTCCCGTGTGAGGAATGATACCAGACCTCTGTGTGGTGTTTTTTTCTTTACCGCCGGCAACGGGGCAAGTAGGGGTGGGCCCGATTGGTGCTGTACTTAGAAATATATTACCCTGACAGTGGGGTCATCCATTCCACTTGCTCCACTCCAGGTTATGGGCAAGGTCAATCAGCACAGGTGCTGAGGCTCAGCCAGGCTAGGGGCTAGATATAAATAGCAGTGTGCACGGACACAGGGGGGAATGAGATGGCTGCTGGACCCTGGCAGCCTGTGATACCGGCTAGAGCTGGAAACCTGCTGTGTGGTGCACCTGCAGAGCGTGACCTAGTCAGGCAGGGACGGCCTATTGTTTTTGCTGGACTGTTATTTTTGAGCCTGAAGCTAAGGCAGCATTTGTGTTAACTATTCTGGACTGAAATACACGCAGGTCACGCCTGCTCTTGGAATTTATCCACTGGTTTCCGCCTTTGACTGCCACCCACCCGCACTCTACCGAGCTGTCCTCTCACAATACATATGAAACGGCACAAACATGGAGTGATTAATTTGCACTTAAAGCAATATGAGAACAGGATGAAAAGAGGAGTAAATACTTAATTAGTCTACTGACAAGTGATTGGTGTTAGCGGGTGACGAGGCCTGCGTGTTATCTCTGCTATAGATTTGTCATATTTTCCAATGATGCAGGAAACCACTTGCAATGTTAATTCCAGTCGTGAGAGTGTCAAAGATGGTTATAAACTTTTACTCCTAAACTCTTAAATGATGTGGAAATTTGAAATTGCCTTAAGGACCAAGCGCGGTAAATATACAGCGCTTGGTCCTGGGCTTTAATTTGTGATTTTTACCTTGCATCATGTGTATGAATGGAGTTCATCTTCGTGTGAGTTTTGTGCTTTTGGCAACGCTCAAGGCTAGCGCAATTTTAGCGCTCATATGCATGTAGCCTTACTGCTGATGTATTTGACGTTCATAATGCTAATATGGAGTGTATGCAGTGCAAGTATGGGGTAATCTGCTACATATCGAATGCACAACATTATTGCATCACTAGTACTGCACAAAAAATCTTTACAAATACCTGAAGACATTTGCGTTTGTGTGGGTTGTGGAGTCACTGGAGTTGTAGAGGTAACTCTAAAAGATCCAGGCCATTCTCCATAGCTACTGCTTGTGACCCCATTTCTTGTGGTTCCATTGTAACTGGGCTGACCTGGTGTCTTTTGTATTGTCACTTCGCCTCCAGCATCGGTTATTTTACCAGCATGGATAGCAGCTCGGCAAATGCCAGAATCCTAAGAGAAATTATGGACAGATTATGGATAAACGTTTAATACATTATTTATTTGTTTACACAAAATTTGGTGTAATCTTACATCTGTATAGGTATCAGTCCCCCAAATAGGTCTTCCGTTGGTTTTGCACCCAGCTGGACAAGAAACGCTAAGAAATAAAAATATATATAATTTTAGAAATTGTTCCTGTAATGTGTGGGCCTTATTAAGTGTTTTTTAAATAAATAGCTAAACATAAAAATGAAAGTTTGGAGGAATTCTTACACTGCATTGGATCCTGTTATGTCCCTGGCCGTTGTTGTACAAGTTGCTGTCACTGTAATTAAATGAGAGCAGTTATAGGAGATGTTTATATGGCGGTACTAGCTGATATACCCGGCTTCGCCCAAATTATTTTAATACAGGTGTTTACCTGTTGTTCGCACTAAATTTTATGAAGTTGTGATTACTTCAGAGGAACTGAGGGATAAAATATGTATACACATAGAGGAGAGTTAGATTCTCCTCAGACTGCATGTACCGATGTCCCTCTGCAGAATGTGCTACCCCTCCCACTCTCCTCACTTTTTACTCTTACAGGTAACACCCCTTTTTATTCAAATTTACCGCCAGACTGGAGGTTGCCGCCCCTTCTTAGCCTCAAAGGCATACACCATCCCTGCAGTCCATGCTTCCTTATGTACTTTACAGCCTTTCAGTATATGCACTAAGAGGTCAGTTAGATTTTCCTCAGTATATACACTTAGAGTTGAGGTAAATTCTCCTCAGTATATGCACATAGAGGAGCATTAGATTCTCCTCAATGCATACACATGGAGGTGAGGAAGATTCTCCTCAGTATACAAATCATTTCCCTAGGCTTTATGCTTTCTGAAAAAAGTACTCTCTCATGTATGGTGGATTTTTGCACAGTTTTTCATGCTTAGAATTAAATATTGAAGTTGCGACTGCTACACTTTTCCTATTCAGGACCTAAAGAAAGGTCGTGCCAAATTTCAAGTCTCTATGACTATAAAAGAGGTCACTTAGCTTTGCACTTAGAATTGAATAATCAGGTTGTGACGGCTCACTTTTCCTATTTAGGAACTTGGCAAATTCTCAAGTTTGTGCGACACTGAGAAGTTGGAAAATGAAGCCCCATTTACACTGGTTGATTTTCGCTCAAAATTCACTCAAACGATGTCTTTTGAGCAATAATCATCCCATGTAAATGTTACTATTGTTTGCTTTTCAGCCAAACAATGATTTTATGTTGAGTTTAAAATCCATAGCTTGGTCAGGCAGCTGATGGAAGGGACCGCACACTGTGATTCTCCGTGGGAGCGCTGATGACATTGTTTTCAGCTGTTCTCCTGCAGCAGAACAAAGGGGCTGTATACAGATAACAGACCACCTGCTGTTATCTGCATACAGCAAATTGAGCCTCATTTACATGCAAAATGAAGCTGATAAGCTACTAATGGGCATTAGTGCCCATTAGTAGCTTATGCAAAATTATCGATCAAATTGTCATTCAAACTATCTTTTAAACAAATTTTAAACAATCATCTTTGCGTGTAAATGGGGCTTTAGTCGCGAGTCAGTGAGTGAATGCTTTCACCTTTACAGTGTGTGTATATATATATATATATATATATATATATATATAAATATACACATATATACATACTGTGAGGTACAGAGAGGCGTGATAGTGGATGGTCGCTACATCGTCCCTAGGTTCCGCTATTATGCCTAGTAGGGCTGGAGGAAGTGCATGTCCCGCTGTTTGCGACATGAAAAAGCCAGGAGGGCAATGCAATCTCCAGCAAGTACTTGCTGGAGGTCTTTTCTTTAAAAGTATCTGGGCCGGGTTTTTTGGAATGGATATCAGGTTGCTAGTGGGGCCATCCATTCCACTCCCTCCACTCCAGGTTATGGGCAAGGTCAATCAGCACAGGTGCTGAGGCTCAGCCAGGCTAGGGGCTAGATATAAATAGCAGTGTGCACGGACACAGGGGGGAATGAGATGGCTGCTGGACCCTGGCAGCCTGTGATACTGGCTAGAGCTGGAAACCCTGCTGTGTGGTGCACCTGCAGAGCGTGACCTAGTCAGGCAGGGAATGCCTATTGTTATTGCTGGACTGTTATTTTTGAGCCTGAAGCTAAGGCAGCATTTGTGTTAACTATTCTGGACTGAAATAAACGCAGGTCACGCCTGCTCTTGGACTTTATCCACTGGTTTCCGCCTTTGACTGCCACCCACCCGCACTCTACCGAGCTGTCCTCTCCCAATACAGATGAAACGGCACAAACATGGAGTGATTAATTTGCACTTAAAGCAATATGAGAACAGGATGAAAAGAGGAGTAAATACTTAATTAGTCTACTGATAAGTGATTGGTGTTAGCGGGTGACGAGGCCTGCGTGTTATCTCTGCTATAGATTTCTCATATTTTCCAATGATGCAGGAAACCACTTGCAATGTTAATTCCAGTCGTGAGAGTGTCAAAGATGGTTATAAACTTTTACTCCCAAACTCTTAAATGATGTGGAAATTTGAAATTGCCTTAAGGACCAAGCGCGGTAAATATACAGCGCTTGGTCCTGGGCTTTAATTTGTGATTTTTACCTTGCATCATGTGTATGAATGGAGTTAATCTTCGTGTGAGTTTTGTGCTTTTGGCAACGCTCAAGGCTAGCGCAATTTTAGCGCTCATATGCATGTAGCCTTACTGCTGATGTATTTGATGTTCATAATGCTAATATGGAGTGTATGCAGTGCAAGTATGGGATAATCTGCTACATATCGAATGCACAACATTATTGCATCACTAGTACTGCACAAAAAATCTTTACAAATACCTGAAGGCATTTGCGTTTGTGTGGGTTGTGGAGTCACTGGAGTTGTAGAGGTAACTCTAAAAGATCCAGGCCATTCTCCATAGCTACTGCTTGTGACCCCATTTCTTGTGGTTCCATTGTAACTGGGCTGACCTGGTGTCTTTTGTATTGTCACTTCGCCTCCAGCATCGGTTATTTTTCCAGCATGGATAGCAGCTCGGCAAATGCCAGAATCCTAAAAGAAATTATGGACAGATTATGGATAAACGTTTAATACATTATTTATTTGTTTACACAAAATTTGGTGTAATCTTACATCTGTATAGGTATCAGTCCCCCAAATAGGTCTTCCGTTGGTTTTGCACCCAGCTGGACAAGAAACGCTAAGAAATAAAAATATATATAATTTTAGAAATTGTTCCTGTAATGTGTGGGCCTTATTAAGTGTTTTTTAAATAAATAGCTAAACATAAAAATGAAAGTTTGGAGGAATTCTTACACTGCATTGGATCCTGTTATGTCCCTGGCCATTGTTGTACAAGTTGCTGTCACTGTAATTAAATGAGAGCAGTTATAGGAGATGTTTATATGGCGGTACTAGCTGATATACCCGGCTTCGCCCAAATTATTTTAATACAGGTGTTTACCTGTTGTTCGCACTAAATTTTATGAAGTTGTGATTACTTCAGAGGAACTGAGGGATAAAATATGTATACACATAGAGGAGAGTTAGATTCTCCTCAGACTGCATGTACCGATGTCCCTCTGCAGAATGTGCTACCCCTCCCACTCTCCTCACTTTTTACTCTTACAGGTAACACCCCTTTTTATTCAAATTTACCGCCAGATTGGAGGTTGCCGCCCCTTCTTAGCCTCAAAGGCATACTCCATCCCTGCAGTCCATGCCCGCTTCCTTATGTACTTTACAGCCTTTCAGTATATGCACTAAGAGGTCAGTTAGATTTTCCTCAGAATATACACTTAGAGTAGAGGTAAATTCTCCTCAGTATATGCACATAGAGGAGCATTAGATTCTCCTCAGTGTATACACATGGAGGTGAGGAAGATTCTCCTCAGTATACAAATCATTTCCCTAGGCTTTATGCTTTCTGAAAAAAGTACTCTCTCATGTATGGTGGATTTTTGCACAGTTTTTCATGCTTAGAATTAAATATTGAAGTTGCGACTGCTACACTTTTCCTATTCAGGACCTAAAGAAAGGTCGTGCCAAATTTCAAGTCTCTATGACTATAAAAGGGGTCACTTAGCTTTGCACTTAGAATTGAATAATCAGGCTTGCTTTTCCAATTTAGGAACCTGGCAAATTCTCACATTTGTGCGACACTGGGAAGTTGGAAAATGAAGCCCCATTTACACGGGTTGATTTTCGCTCAAAATTCACTCAAACGATGTCTTTTGAGCAATAATCATCTCATGTAAATGTTACTATTGTTTCCTTTTCAGCCAAACAATGATTTTATGTTGAGTTTAAAATCCATAGCTCGGTCAGGCAGCTGATGGAAGGGACCGCACGCTGTGATTCTCCGTGGGAGCGCTGATGACATTGTTTTCAGCTGTTCTTCCGCAGCAGAACAAAGGGGCTGTATACAGATAACGGACCACCTGCTGTTATCTGCATACAGCAAATTGAGCCTCATTTACATGCAAAATGAAGCTAATAAGCTACTAATGGGCATTAGTGGCCATTAGTAGCTTATGCAAAATGATCGCTCAAATTGTCATTCAAGCTATCTTTTGAACAAATTTTAAACAATCATCTTTGCGTGTAAATGGGGCTTTAGTCGCGAGTCAGTGAGTGAATGCTTTCACCTTTACAGTTAATATATATATATATATATATATATATACATATATAGATACTGTGAGGTACTGAGAGGTGTGATAATGGATGGTTGCTACATCGTCCCTAGGTCCCGCTATTATGCCTAGTAGGGCTGGAGGAAGTGCATGTCCCGCTGTTTGCGACATGAAAAAGCCAGGAGGGCAATGCAATCTCCAGCAAGTACTTGCTGGAGGTCTTTTCTTTAAAAGTATCTGGGCCGGGTTTTTTGGAATGGATGTCAGGTTGCTAGTGGGGCCATCCATTCCACTTGCTCCACTCCAGGTTATGGGCAAGGTCAATCAGTACAGGTGCTGAGGCTCAGCCAGGCTAGGGGCTAGATATAAATAGCAGTGTGCACGGACACAGGGGGGAATGAGATGGCTGCTGGACCCTGGCAGCCTGTGATACCTGCTAGAGCTGGAAACTCTGCTGTGTGGTGCACCTGCAGAGCGTGACCTGGTCAGGCAGGGACGGCCTATTGTTTTTGCTGGACTGTTATTTTTGAGCCTGAAGCTAAGGCAGCATTTGTGTTAACTATTCTGGACTGAAATAAACGCAGGTCACGCCTGCTCTTGGACTTTATCCACTGGTTTCCGCCTTTGACTGCCACCCACCCGCACTCTACCGAGCTGTCCTCTCACAATACATATGAAACGGCACAAACATGGAGTGATTAATTTGCACTTAAAGCAATATGAGAACAGGATGAAAAGAGGAGTAAATACTTAATTAGTCTACTGATAAGTGATTGGTGTTAGCGGGTGACGAGGCCTGCGTGTTATCTCTGCTATAGATTTCTCATATTTTCCAATGATGCAGGAAACCACTTCCAATGTTAATTCCAGTCTTGAGAGTGTCAAAGATGGTTATAAACTTTTACTCCCAAACTCTTAAATGATGTGGAAATTTGAAATTGCCTTAAGGACCAAGCGCGGTAAATATACAGCGCTTGGTCCTGGGCTTTAATTTGTGATTTTTACCTTGCATCATGTGTATGAATGGAGTTAATCTTCGTGTGAGTTTTGTGCTTTTGGCAATGCTCAAGGCTAGCGCAATTTTAGCGCTCATATGCATGTAGCCTTACTGCTGATGTATTTGATGTTCATAATGCTAATATGGAGTGTATGCAGTGCAAGTATGGGATAATCTGCTACATATCGAATGCACAACATTATTGCATCACTAGTACTGCACAAAAAATCCTTACAAGTACCTGAAGGCATTTGCGTTTGTGTGGGTTGTGGAGTCACTGGAGTTGTAGAGGTAACTCTAAAAGATCCAGGCCATTCTCCATAGCTACTGCTTGTGACCCCATTTCTTGTGGTTCCATTGTAACTGGGCTGACCTGGTGTCTTTTGTATTGTCACTTCGCCTCCAGCATCGGTTATTTTTCCAGCATGGATAGCAGCTCGGCAAATGCCAGAATCCTAAAAGAAATTATGGACAGATTATGGATAAACGTTTAATACATTATTTATTTGTTTACACAAAATTTGGTGTAATCTTACATCTGTATAGGTATCAGTCCCCCAAATAGGTCTTCCGTTGGTTTTGCACCCAGCTGGACAAGAAACGCTAAGAAATAAAAATATATATAATTTTAGAAATTGTTCCTGTAATGTGTGGGCCTTATTAAGTGTTTTTTAAATAAATAGCTAAACATAAAAATGAAAGTTTGGAGGAATTCTTACACTGCATTGGATCCTGTTATGTCCCTGGCCGTTGTTGTACAAGTTGCTGTCACTGTAATTAAATGAGAGCAGTTATAGGAGATGTTTATATGGCGGTACTAGCTGATATACCCGGCTTCGCCCAAATTATTTTAATACAGGTGTTTACCTGTTGTTCGCACTAAATTTTATGAAGTTGTGATTACTTCAGAGGAACTGAGGGATAAAATATGTATACACATAGAGGAGAGTTAGATTCTCCTCAGACTGCATGTACCGATGTCCCTCTGCAGAATGTGCTACCCCTCCCACTCTCCTCACTTTTTACTCTTACAGGTAACACCCCTTTTTATTCAAATTTACCGCCAGACTGGAGGTTGGCGCCCCTTCTTAGCCCGCAAAGGCATACTCCATCCCTGCAGTCCATGCTTCTTTATGTACTTTACAGCCTTTCAGTATATGCACTAAGAGGTCAGTTAGATTTTCCTCAGTATATACACTTAGAGTTGAGGTAAATTCTCCTCAGTATATGCACATAGAGGAGCGTTAGATTCTCCTCAATGCATACACATGGAGGTGAGGAAGATTCTCCTCAGTATACAAATCATTTCCCTAGGCTTTATGCTTTCTGAAAAAAGTACTCTCTCATGTATGGTGGATTTTTGCACAGTTTTTCATGCTTAGAATTAAATATTGAAGTTGCGACTGCTACACTTTTCCTATTCAGGACCTAAAGAAAGGTTGTGCCAAATTTCAAGTCTCTATGACTATAAAAGGGGTCACTTAGCTTTGCACTTAGAATTGAATAATCAGGCTCGCTTTTCCAATTTAGGAACCTGGCAAATTCTCACATTTGTGCGACACTGGGAAGTTGGAAAATGAAGCCCCATTTACACGGGTTGATTTTCGCTCAAAATTCACTCAAACGATGTCTTTTGAGCAATAATCATCCTGTTACGGCACTCTGCCCCCCGAGCGCCAGTTGGGGTGCCCTGATCTCCTGCACCCCACTGTCCCTGCCTACTTGCCTCGGCCCTGGCTAACCCCAGGCGGACAACTGGGCGGCAGTCCCTGCACTGGCTAGGGACCTGGCGACTACCTGGATGGAACAACTAACAGGGGACAGAGTGCCGACAGAAGAGGCAGGTGAAACAGACCAACAAAACTACGAGGTGAAACAAGGCTGGAGGTGGAGCTCACAGGCAACGAAAGGAAACTGACAAGCAACTAGGACAGACTAGAATAGACCTGACTAGAGGCTAGCAGAACCAATAACTGGCAGTGAGTTCAGGTCACTGCCAGCCTTTTAACTAAAAGCCTCCGCCCCGGGGCGGAGAGTGGGAGGAGCCGACTCTCCCCCTGTTGCATAAGGGAGGTGGATGAGAGCGGGCGGCACCCTACGGGCGGACACGCCCACGCCGCAGCACGCTGGCTGCTCCACGCTGCTGCACGCTGGCTGCTCCACGCCGCCGGGAGATCCCTGACAGCACAGCTCCGGGACGCCGAAGCCGAGCTCGAAGCGGCGCGCGCCGGCCGCGGGACCCAGCGCCGCCCTGCATGGTAACATTACCCCCCCTCTGACGGGGGACCTCCGGGCCCCCGGAAACTCGACCAGGCTTATCTGGAAAACGACGGTGGAACCGCCGTACCAACACGGGAGCATGAACATCACATGCGGCCACCCAGGAATGATCTTCTGGTGGAAAACCCTTCCAGGCCACCAAGTATTGTAGGATTCCTCGACACCGACGAGAGTCCAGTATCTCCTGGACCTCGTATTCGACTTCATCCCGGACCAGGGTGGGCGGAGGGGGACCGGAGGTGGGTATCACCGAAGGGACAAAAGGTTTCAGCAGCGACTTATGGAATACCCTGTGAACCCTCCATGTGGTTGGCAACCCCAGCTCGTAGGCGAGTGGGTTCACCACACGTGTGATGGCAAACGGCCCCACGTAACGTGGCGCCAGCTTCAAGGACGGGACCCGCAATTTGAGATTTTTAGAAGACAGGTATACCTTCTGTCCCACCCTGTAAGGTTCAGACACAGACAGACTCTTCCCACTGCGCAACTGCATACGGGCCCCCGCTGCCTCCAAGTTTCTCTGCACCTCTTTCCATACTCCCCGAAGCGTATCTGTGGCGTCATCCGCTGCCGGACAGAGCGACGGAGTAGGGATTGCTGTAAGGAAGCGAGGATGCTGACCGTATACACTAAAAAATGGAGACACCCCAGTAGAAGAACAAAGGCGGTTGTTTAGTGCAAACTCTGCCAACGGCAGGAACTCTGCCCACTGGTAAGCCTTTTCGCTGGCAAACAACCGTAAGTATTGCACTAAGTCTTGGTTCTTCCGCTCAGTCTGACCATTAGTCTGCGGGTGGAACGCTGACGAGAAGGAAAGCGACGTTCCCAGGTTTCTGCAGAAGGCACGCCAAAACTGCGACACAAACTGAACCCCGCGATCAGATACAATATTTTGGGGAACCCCATGTAGGCGAATTATTTCCTTTACAAAAATCGTGGCAAATTCTTTTGCCGAGGGTAGCTTTTTTAACGCCACAAAATGTGCCATCTTTGAGAACCGGTCGACCACCACTAAGATAGTGGTGCATTTCTGGGATTCTGGTAGGTCAGTGATGAAATCTACTGATAAGTGAGACCAGGGACTGGAAGGAACCGGTAGTGGTCTCAGAGGACCCTCCGGAGGACGCCGCCGACTCTTATTGCGAGCACAGACCGAGCAACCCCTCACAAAGTTGCGGATCTCCTGAGACATGCCTGGCCACCAGAAGTATCGGGAGCAAAGCTCCAGGGTCCCCTGGAACCCTGGATGCCCGGCGAGAGCCGACGAGTGGGACTCATCCATGACTCTAGGGCGTAGGGTCTCTGGCACAAACCATCTGCCCTCCGGCACCCCTGACGGAGCGTCCTGCTGGGCATCCTGTAGTTGAGGGACGAAGTTAGACTCTAACACTGCCACCACCACGCCGGGGGCTAAGATATTCTCGGGAGTCATGGTCCCACTGTCTGGTACCCCGAAACTCCGTGACAGAGCATCCGCCTTCACGTTCTTCTCTCCGGGGATATATGTCACGACAAAGTTAAACCTGGCGAAGAACAACGCCCACCTGGCTTGACGAGCAGTGAGTCTTTTCGCATTGGCGAGATATACCAGATTCTTGTGATCAGTATATACGGTAATTGGGTGTCTAGCACCCTCAAGATGGTGTCGCCACTCTTCCAGAGCCCATTTGATAGCCAACAATTCCCGGTTACCCACGTCGTAGTTGCGCTCAGCTGAATTGAACTTACGCGAAAAGAACGCACATGGGCTATAGCCAGACCTCCCACTGACTTCCTGCGACAATACTGCTCCTGTCCCCACTTCCGACGCGTCTACCTCAATAAAAAAGGGTAGTAGTGCGTCCGGCTGTATTAGCACCGGGGCAGTCGTGAATGCCTTTTTTAGACGGCTAAAGGCCTCAAGGGCTGCAGGCGACCACTTACCCAAGTCAGCCCCCTTCTTAGTCAGGTCGGTCAGAGGTTGAGCAATAACTGAGTAATTTCTAATGAATTTGCGGTAGAAATTTGCAAAACCTAAGAACCGCTGGAGAGCCTTGAGGTTGTCGGGTCTGACCCATTGGGAGATTGCTGCTACTTTATCAGACTCCATCTGAATCTCTGTGGGGGAAATTACATAACCAAGGAAGGATACTTGTTTAGAGCCAAAAGTACATTTCTCTAATTTGACAAAAAGTTGATACTCGCGCAAACGGGTCAGGACCAACCTCAGGTGCCGCACATGTGAATCCCAGTCAGGTGAGTACACCAGGATGTCGTCCAGATAAATGACCAGAAATACCCCCAGGAAGTCGTGGAAGACTGCGTTCATAAAACCCTGAAACACAGCGGGGGCATTACAGAGTCCAAAAGGCATGACCAGACATTCAAAATGTCCTAACGGGGTGTTGAACGCTGTCTTCCATTCATCTCCCTCTCTGATGCGAATTAAATTGTAAGCCCCCCTTAAGTCCAGTTTGGAGAACCAGTGAGCCCCTACCACCTGATTCAACAAGTCAGGAATTAGGGGCAAGGAGCACTGGTTCTTCACAGTGATTTTATTCAAGGCCCGATAATCCACACAAGGCCTTAGTGTCCCGTCCTTCTTCTCTACAAAGAAGAGACCTGCCCCGGCCGGGGACCTGGACGGCCGGATATGTCGGTTGGCCAGAGCTTCCGAGACATAGGACTTGAGGGCTTCATGCTCACGACCTGACAGATTGAATATGGCTCCCTTAGGGATGGGACCGTCGGGAATCAGGTCGATACCACAGTCCCACTCCCTATGGGGGGGCAGAGCCTTAGACAGTCGTTTGGAGAATACATCCTGAAAGTCTGACAAATACTCCGGAATGAGCACCGTATCTGCGGAGCACACAGCTATAGTAGACAGGTGATTGTGACACGATGACCCCCAATGAGTCAATTCCCGGGTGGACCAATCAAATTGGGGGTTGTGCAGTGCCAACCAGGGCATACCAAGCACCACATCAACCGACATTTTTTCCATAACCAAGAAAGACAGTTCTTCCGAGTGGAGGACCCCCACCGTGAACTGTAATCTTGGGGTCCTCCATCGTACCAAGCCTGTAGAGAGAGGGGTAGCATCAATGCTGGTAAAATGAATTGGCGTCTTCAACGCCACAAATTCCGCCATCAGAGAACGGACAAAACCCAGACTTATCAAGTTAGCGGCTGCTCCGGAATCAATAAACGCCCGCCCTGATCGGGAAAAATCCCCGAATCTAACATGACACGGTACCAAAAGTTTAGGAAGTACCTGAAGTCCTAGGCGATCCTCCCTGCAATCGCCTAGGACTCGGAGTTTTCCGCCGGTTCCGGCTGCGGGCGTTTGAGACCTCAGTGGGCAGGTTATCACCCGATGTCCAGCTTTCCCGCAGTAGAGGCAGAGACGATGCAACAAACGGATCCGGCGTCGCTCTTTGGGGTCCAGCGGGTCCACCTCCATCGGCTCGGGCGCAGAGACTGGTAAGGAGGAGGAGGGACCAGGGCCACTGACCTCCCTGACGCTACGGGTCTGCCTGTCCTGCTTCCTAGACCTGAGCCTCCTATCTGCTCTCACCGCTAGCTCCATAGCCTCCCTTAAGGACCCGGGAACGGGATGGGAAATTAACAGGTCTTTAACTGCGTCCGAGAGGCTCTGCAGAAAAATGTCCTTCAGCGCGCTATCGTTCCATGTCGTATCCCCCGCATAGCGTCTGAAGTTGGAGCAATAATCCTCCACACACGACAACCCCTGCCGCAGCGCCAACAACTGTGAAACCGCCAACCCCGCTCGGTCCGGTTCGTCGAAGATACCCCCGAGTTCCTGAAAAAAGGAGTCCACGGACTGCAGGCAGGAGGAACCCTCGGGGATGGAGAAAGCCCATGTCTGTGCCGAGCCCCGCAGCAGGGACATTATCAGCCCGACCCTCTGAGCCTCCGACCCGGAAGAACGGGGACGCATGCGAAAAAACAGGCGACACGCCTGTCGGAAAACAAAAAACTTGTTCCTCTCCCCAGAAAACACCTCGGGAAGAGGGCACTTGGGTTCGGGGCTGGTTGAGGCGTCCGACCCCTGCGACACCCCCCGCTGCTCCTGGGCCACCATGCGGGCGGATAAATCCTGGATCACAGGCACCAGGGCCTGCAGCTGGTTCGTGAGGGAACTGATCGCCTCCATGACAAAAACGGTTTTAAAGGGCCAGTTATTATGTTACGGCACTCTGCCCCCCGAGCGCCAGTTGGGGTGCCCTGATCTCCTGCACCCCACTGTCCCTGCCTACTTGCCTCGGCCCTGGCTAACCCCAGGCGGACAACTGGGCGGCAGTCCCTGCACTGGCTAGGGACCTGGCGACTACCTGGATGGAACAACTAACAGGGGACAGAGTGCCGACAGAAGAGGCAGGTGAAACAGACCAACAAAACTACGAGGTGAAACAAGGCTGGAGGTGGAGCTCACAGGCAACGAAAGGAAACTGACAAGCAACTAGGACAGACTAGAATAGACCTGACTAGAGGCTAGCAGAACCAATAACTGGCAGTGAGTTCAGGTCACTGCCAGCCTTTTAACTAAAAGCCTCCGCCCCGGGGCGGAGAGTGGGAGGAGCCGACTCTCCCCCTGTTGCATAAGGGAGGTGGATGAGAGCGGGCGGCACCCTACGGGCGGACACGCCCACGCCGCAGCACGCTGGCTGCTCCACGCTGCTGCACGCTGGCTGCTCCACGCCGCCGGGAGATCCCTGACAGCACAGCTCCGGGACGCCGAAGCCGAGCTCGAAGCGGCGCGCGCCGGCCGCGGGACCCAGCGCCGCCCTGCATGGTAACACATCCCATGTAAATGTTACTATTGTTTCCTTTTCAGCCAAACAATGATTTTATGTTGAGTTTAAAATCCATAGCTCGGTCAGGCAGCTGATGGAAGGGACCGCACGCTGTGATTCTCCGTGGGAGCGCTGATGACATTGTTTTCAGCTGTTCTTCCGCAGCAGAACAAAGGGGCTGTATACAGATAACGGACCACCTGCTGTTATCTGCATACAGCAAATTGAGCCTCATTTACATGCAAAATGAAGCTAATAAGCTACTAATGGGCATTAGTGGCCATTAGTAGCTTATGCAAAATGATCGCTCAAATTGTCATTCAAGCTATCTTTTGAACAAATTTTAAACAATCATCTTTGCGTGTAAATGGGGCTTTAGTCGCGAGTCAGTGAGTGAATGCTTTCACCTTTACAGTTAATATATATATATATATATATATATATACATATATAGATACTGTGAGGTACTGAGAGGTGTGATAATGGATGGTTGCTACATCGTCCCTAGGTCCCGCTATTATGCCTAGTAGGGCTGGAGGAAGTGCATGTCCCGCTGTTTGCGACATGAAAAAGCCAGGAGGGCAATGCAATCTCCAGCAAGTACTTGCTGGAGGTCTTTTCTTTAAAAGTATCTGGGCCGGGTTTTTTGGAATGGATGTCAGGTTGCTAGTGGGGCCATCCATTCCACTTGCTCCACTCCAGGTTATGGGCAAGGTCAATCAGTACAGGTGCTGAGGCTCAGCCAGGCTAGGGGCTAGATATAAATAGCAGTGTGCACGGACACAGGGGGGAATGAGATGGCTGCTGGACCCTGGCAGCCTGTGATACCTGCTAGAGCTGGAAACTCTGCTGTGTGGTGCACCTGCAGAGCGTGACCTGGTCAGGCAGGGACGGCCTATTGTTTTTGCTGGACTGTTATTTTTGAGCCTGAAGTTAAGGCAGCATTTGTGTTAACTATTCTGGACTGAAATAAACGCAGGTCACGCCTGCTCTTGGACTTTATCCACTGGTTTCCGCCTTTGACTGCCACCCACCCGCACTCTACCGAGCTGTCCTCTCACAATACATATGAAACGGCACAAACATGGAGTGATTAATTTGCACTTAAAGCAATATGAGAACAGGATGAAAAGAGGAGTAAATACTTAATTAGTCTACTGATAAGTGATTGGTGTTAGCGGGTGACGAGGCCTGCGTGTTATCTCTGCTATAGATTTCTCATATTTTCCAATGATGCAGGAAACCACTTCCAATGTTAATTCCAGTCTTGAGAGTGTCAAAGATGGTTATAAACTTTTACTCCCAAACTCTTAAATGATGTGGAAATTTGAAATTGCCTTAAGGACCAAGCGCGGTAAATATACAGCGCTTGGTCCTGGGCTTTAATTTGTGATTTTTACCTTGCATCATGTGTATGAATGGAGTTAATCTTCGTGTGAGTTTTGTGCTTTTGGCAACGCTCAAGGCTAGCGCAATTTTAGCGCTCATATGCATGTAGCCTTACTGCTGATGTATTTGATGTTCATAATGCTAATATGGAGTGTATGCAGTGCAAGTATGGGATAATCTGCTACATATCGAATGCACAACATTATTGCATCACTAGTACTGCACAAAAAATCCTTACAAGTACCTGAAGGCATTTGCGTTTGTGTGGGTTGTGGAGTCACTGGAGTTGTAGAGGTAACTCTAAAAGATCCAGGCCATTCTCCATAGCTACTGCTTGTGACCCCATTTCTTGTGGTTCCATTGTAACTGGGCTGACCTGGTGTCTTTTGTACTGTCACTTCGCCTCCAGCATCGGTTATTTTTCCAGCATGGATACCAGCTCGGCAAATGCCAGAATCCTAAAAGAAATGATGGACAGATTATGGATAAACGTTTAATACATTATTTATTTGTTTACACAAAATTTGGTGTAATCTTACATCTGTATAGGTATCAGTCCCCCAAATAGGTCTTCCGTTGGTTTTGCACCCAGCTGGACAAGAAACGCTAAGAAATAAAAATATATATAATTTTAGAAATTGTTCCTGTAATGTGTGGGCCTTATTAAGTGTTTTTTAAATAAATAGCTAAACATAAAAATGAAAGTTTGGAGGAATTCTTACACTGCATTGGATCCTGTTATGTCCCTGGCCGTTGTTGTACAAGTTGCTGTCACTGTAATTAAATGAGAGCAGTTATAGGAGATGTTTATATGGCGGTACTAGCTGATATACCCGGCTTCGCCCAAATTATTTTAATACAGGTGTTTACCTGTTGTTCGCACTAAATTTTATGAAGTTGTGATTACTTCAGAGGAACTGAGGGATAAAATATGTATACACATAGAGGAGAGTTAGATTCTCCTCAGACTGCATGTACCGATGTCCCTCTGCAGAATGTGCTACCCCTCCCACTCTCCTCACTTTTTACTCTTACAGGTAACACCCCTTTTTATTCAAATTTACCGCCAGACTGGAGGTTGCCGCCCCTTCTTAGCCTCAAAGGCATACTCCATCCCTGCAGTCCATGCCCGCTTCCTTATGTACTTTACAGCCTTTCAGTATATGCACTAAGAGGTCAGTTAGATTTTCCTCAGAATATACACTTAGAGTAGAGGTAAATTCTCCTCAGTATATGCACATAGAGGAGCATTAGATTCTCCTCAGTGTATACACATGGAGGTGAGGAAGATTCTCCTCAGTATACAAATCATTTCCCTAGGCTTTATGCTTTCTGAAAAAAGTACTCTCTCATGTATGGTGGATTTTTGCACAGTTTTTCATGCTTAGAATTAAATATTGAAGTTGCGACTGCTACACTTTTCCTATTCAGGACCTAAAGAAAGGTCGTGCCAAATTTCAAGTCTCTATGACTATAAAAGGGGTCACTTAGCTTTGCACTTAGAATTGAATAATCAGGCTTGCTTTTCCAATTTAGGAACCTGGCAAATTCTCACATTTGTGCGACACTGGGAAGTTGGAAAATGAAGCCCCATTTACACGGGTTGATTTTCGCTCAAAATTCACTCAAACGATGTCTTTTGAGCAATAATCATCTCATGTAAATGTTACTATTGTTTCCTTTTCAGCCAAACAATGATTTTATGTTGAGTTTAAAATCCATAGCTCGGTCAGGCAGCTGATGGAAGGGACCGCACGCTGTGATTCTCCGTGGGAGCGCTGATGACATTGTTTTCAGCTGTTCTTCCGCAGCAGAACAAAGGGGCTGTATACAGATAACGGACCACCTGCTGTTATCTGCATACAGCAAATTGAGCCTCATTTACATGCAAAATGAAGCTAATAAGCTACTAATGGGCATTAGTGGCCATTAGTAGCTTATGCAAAATGATCGCTCAAATTGTCATTCAAGGTATCTTTTGAACAAATTTTAAACAATCATCTTTGCGTGTAAATGGGGCTTTAGTCGCGAGTCAGTGAGTGAATGCTTTCACCTTTACAGTTAATATATATATATATATATATATATACATATATAGATACTGTGAGGTACTGAGAGGCGTGATAATGGATGGTTGCTACATCGTCCCTAGGTCCCGCTATTATGCCTAGTAGGGCTGGAGGAAGTGCATGTCCCGCTGTTTGCGACATGAAAAAGCCAGGAGGGCAATGCAATCTCCAGCAAGTACTTGCTGGAGGTCTTTTCTTTAAAAGTATCTGGGCCGGGTTTTTTGGAATGGATGTCAGGTTGCTAGTGGGGCCATCCATTCCACTTGCTCCACTCCAGGTTATGGGCAAGGTCAATCAGTACAGGTGCTGAGGCTCAGCCAGGCTAGGGGCTAGATATAAATAGCAGTGTGCACGGACACAGGGGGGAATGAGATGGCTGCTGGACCCTGGCAGCCTGTGATACCTGCTAGAGCTGGAAACTCTGCTGTGTGGTGCACCTGCAGAGCGTGACCTGGTCAGGCAGGGACGGCCTATTGTTTTTGCTGGACTGTTATTTTTGAGCCTGAAGCTAAGGCAGCATTTGTGTTAACTATTCTGGACTGAAATAAACGCAGGTCACGCCTGCTCTTGGACTTTATCCACTGGTTTCCGCCTTTGACTGCCACCCACCCACACTCTACCGAGCTGTCCTCTCACAATACATATGAAACGGCACAAACATGGAGTGATTAATTTGCACTTAAAGCAATATGAGAACAGGATGAAAAGAGGAGTAAATACTTAATTAGTCTACTGATAAGTGATTGGTGTTAGCGGGTGACGAGGCCTGCGTGTTATCTCTGCTATAGATTTCTCATATTTTCCAATGATGCAGGAAACCACTTGCAATGTTAATTCCAGTCGTGAGAGTGTCAAAGATGGTTATAAACTTTTACTCCCAAACTCTTAAATGATGTGGAAATTTGAAATTGCCTTAAGGACCAAGCGCGGTAAATATACAGCGCTTGGTCCTGGGCTTTAATTTGTGATTTTTACCTTGCATCATGTGTATGAATGGAGTTAATCTTCGTGTGAGTTTTGTGCTTTTGGCAACGCTCAAGGCTAGCGCAATTTTAGCGCTCATATGCATGTAGCCTTACTGCTGATGTATTTGATGTTCATAATGCTAATATGGAGTGTATGCAGTGCAAGTATGGGATAATCTGCTACATATCGAATGCACAACATTATTGCATCACTAGTACTGCACAAAAAATCCTTACAAGTACCTGAAGGCATTTGCGTTTGTGTGGGTTGTGGAGTCACTGGAGTTGTAGAGGTAACTCTAAAAGATCCAGGCCATTCTCCATAGCTACTGCTTGTGACCCCATTTCTTGTGGTTCCATTGTAACTGGGCTGACCTGGTGTCTTTTGTATTGTCACTTCGCCTCCAGCATCGGTTATTTTTCCAGCATGGATAGCAGCTCGGCAAATGCCAGAATCCTAAAAGAAATTATGGACAGATTATGGATAAACGTTTAATACATTATTTATTTGTTTACACAACATTTGGTGTAATCTTACATCTGTATAGGTATCAGTCCCCCAAATAGGTCTTCCGTTGGTTTTGCACCCAGCTGGACAAGAAACGCTAAGAAATAAAAATATATATAATTTTAGAAATTGTTCCTATAATGTGTGGGCCTTATTAAGTGTTTTTTAAATAAATAGCTAAACATAAAAATGAAAGTTTGGAGGAATTCTTACACTGCATTGGATCCTGTTATGTCCCTGGCCGTTGTTGTACAAGTTGCTGTCACTGTAATTAAATGAGAGCAGTTATAGGAGATGTTTATATGGCGGTACTAGCTGATATACCCGGCTTCGCCCAAATTATTTTAATACAGGTGTTTACCTGTTGTTCGCACTAAATTTTATGAAGTTGTGATTACTTCAGAGGAACTGAGGGATAAAATATGTATACACATAGAGGAGAGTTAGATTCTCCTCAGACTGCATGTACCGATGTCCCTCTGCAGAATGTGCTACCCCTCCCACTCTCCTCACTTTTTACTCTTACAGGTAACACCCCTTTTTATTCAAATTTACCGCCAGACTGGAGGTTGCCGCCCCTTCTTAGCCTCAAAGGCATACTCCATCCCTGCAGTCCATGCCCGCTTCCTTATGTACTTTACAGCCTTTCAGTATATGCACTAAGAGGTCAGTTAGATTTTCCTCAGTATATACACTTAGAGTTGCGGTAAATTTTCTTCAGTATATGCACATAGAGGAGCATTAGATTCTCCTCAGTGTATACACGTGGAGGTGAGGAAGATTCTCCTCAGTATACAAATTATTTCCCTAGGCTTTATGCTTTCAGAAAAAAAGCACTCTCTCATGTATGGTGGATTTTTGCACAGTTTTTCATGCTTAGAATTAAATATTGAAGTTGCGACTGCGACACTTTTCCTATTCAGGACCTAAAGAAAGGTCGTGCCAAATTTCAAGTCTCTATGACTATAAAATGGGTCACTTAGTTTTGCACTTAGAATTGAATAATCAGGCTCGCTTTTCCAATTTAGGAACCTGGCAAATTCTCACATTTGTGCGACACTGGAAAGTTGGAAAATGAAGCCCCATTTACACGGGTTGATTTTCGCTCAAAATTCACTCAAACGATGTCTTTTGAGCAATAATCATCCCATGTAAATGTTACTATTGTTTCCTTTTCAGCCAAACAATGATTTTATGTTGAGTTTAAAATCCATAGCTCGGTCAGGCAGCTGATGGAAGGGACCGCACGCTGTGATTCCCCGTGGGAGCGCTGATGACATTGTTTTCAGCTGTTCTTCCGCAGCAGAACAAAGGGGCTGTATACAGATAACGGACCACCTGCTGTTATCTGCATACAGCAAATTGAGCCTCATTTACATGCAAAATGAAGCTAATAAGCTACTAATGGGCATTAGTGGCCATTAGTAGCTTATGCAAAATGATCGCTCAAATTGTCATTCAAGCTATCTTTTGAACAAATTTTAAACAATCATCTTTGCGTGTAAATGGGGCTTTAGTCGCGAGTCAGTGAGTGAATGCTTTCACCTTTACAGTGAATATATATATATATATATATATATATATATATATATATATATATATATGCATATATAGATACTGTGAGGTACTGAGAGGCGTGATAATGGATGGTTGCTACATCGTCCCTAGGTCCCGCTATTATGCCTAGTAGGGCTGGAGGAAGTGCATGTCCCGCTGTTTGCGACATGAAAAAGCCAGGAGGGCAATGCAATCTCCAGCAAGTACTTGCTGGAGGTCTTTTCTTTAAAAGTATATGGGCCAGGTTTTTTGGAATGGATGTCAGGTTGCTAGTGGGGCCATCCATTCCACTTGCTCCACTCCAGGTTATGGGCAAGGTCAATCAGCACAGGTGCTGAGGCTCAGCCAGGCTAGGGGCTAGATATAAATAGCAGTGTGCACGGACACAGGGGGGAATGAGATGGCTGCTGGACCCTGGCAGCCTGTGATACCTGCTAGAGCTGGAAACTCTGCTGTGTGGTGCACCTGCAGAGCGTGACCTGGTCAGGCAGGGACGGCCTATTGTTTTTGCTGGACTGTTATTTTTGAGCCTGAAGCTAAGGCAGCATTTGTGTTAACTATTCTGGACTGAAATAAACGCAGGTCACGCCTGCTCTTGGACTTTATCCACTGGTTTCCGCCTTTGACTGCCACCCACCCGCACTCTACCGAGCTGTCCTCTCACAATACATATGAAACGGCACAAACATGGAGTGATTAATTTGCACTTAAAGCAATATGAGAACAGGATGAAAAGAGGAGTAAATACTTAATTAGTCTACTGATAAGTGATTGGTGTTAGCGGGTGACGAGGCCTGCGTGTTATCTCTGCTATAGATTTCTCATATTTTCCAATGATGCAGGAAACCACTTGCAATGTTAATTCCAGTCGTGAGAGTGTCAAAGATGGTTATAAACTTTTACTCCCAAACTCTTAAATGATGTGGAAATTTGAAATTGCCTTAAGGACCAAGCGCGGTAAATATACAGCGCTTGGTCCTGGGCTTTAATTTGTGATTTTTACCTTGCATCATGTGTATGAATGGAGTTAATCTTCGTGTGAGTTTTGTGCTTTTGGCAACGCTCAAGGCTAGCGCAATTTTAGCGCTCATATGCATGTAGCCTTACTGCTGATGTATTTGATGTTCATAATGCTAATATGGAGTGTATGCAGTGCAAGTATGGTATATCTGCTACATATCGAATGCACAACATTATTGCATCACTAGTACTGCACAAAAAATCCTTACAAGTACCTGAAGGCATTTGCGTTTGTGTGGGTTGTGGAGTCACTGGAGTTGTAGAGGTAACTCTAAAAGATCCAGGCCATTCTCCATAGCTACTGCTTGTGACCCCATTTCTTGTGGTTCCATTGTAACTGGGCTGACCTGGTGTCTTTTGTATTGTCACTTCGCCTCCAGCATCGGTTATTTTTCCAGCATGGATAGCAGCTCGGCAAATGCCAGAATCCTAAAAGAAATTATGGACAGATTATGGATAAACGTTTAATACATTATTTATTTGTTTACACAAAATTTGGTGTAATCTTACATCTGTATAGGTATCAGTCCCCCAAATAGGTCTTCCGTTGGTTTTGCACCCAGCTGGACAAGAAACGCTAAGAAATAAAAATATATATAATTTTAGAAATTGTTCCTGTAATGTGTGGGCCTTATTAAGTGTTTTTTAAATAAATAGCTAAACATAAAAATGAAAGTTTGGAGGAATTCTTACACTGTATTGGATCCTGTTATGTCCCTGGCCGTTGTTGTACAAGTTGCTGTCACTGTAATTAAATGAGAGCAGTTATAGGAGATGTTTATATGGCGGTACTAGCTGATATACCCGGCTTCGCCCAAATTATTTTAATACAGGTGTTTACCTGTTGTTCGCACTAAATTTTATGAAGTTGTGATTACGTCAGAGGAACTGAGGGATAAAATATGTATACACATAGAGGAGAGTTAGATTCTCCTCAGACTGCATGTACCGATGTCCCTCTGCAGAATGTGCTACCCCTCCCACTCTCCTCACTTTTTACTCTTACAGGTAACACCCCTTTTTATTCAAATTTACCGCCAGACTGGAGGTTGCCGCCCCTTCTTAGCCTCAAAGGCATACTCCATCCCTGCAGTCCATGCCCGCTTCCTTATGTACTTTACAGCCTTTCAGTATATGCACTTAGAGGTCAGTTAGATTTTCCTCAGTAAATACACTTAGAGTAGAGGTAAATTCTCTTCAGTATATGCACATAGAGGAGCATTAGATTCTCCTCAGTGTATACACATGGAGGTGAGGAAGATTCTCCTCAGTATACAAATCATTTCCCTAGGCTTTATGCTTTCTGAAAAAAGTACTCTCTCATGTATGGTGGATTTTTGCACAGTTTTTCATGCTTAGAATTAAATATTGAAGTTGCGACTGCGACACTTTTCCTATTCAGGACCTAAAGAAAGGTCGTGCCAAATTTCAAGTCTCTATGACTATATAAGGGGTCACTTAGTTTTGCACTTAGAATTGAATAATCAGGCTTGCTTTTCCAATTTAGGAACCTGGCAAATTCTCACATTTGTGTGACACTGGGAAGTTGGAAAATGAAGCCCCATTTACACGGGTTGATTTTCGCTCAAAATTCACTCAAACGATGTCTTTTGAGCAATAATCATCCCATGTAAATGTTACTATTGTTTCCTTTTCAGCCAAACAATGATTTTATGTTGAGTTTAAAATCCATAGCTCGGTCAGGCAGCTGATGGAAGGGACCGCACGCTGTGATTCTCCGTGGGAGCGCTGATGACATTGTTTTCAGCTGTTCTTCCGCAGCAGAACAAAGGGGCTGTATACAGATAACGGACCACCTGCTGTTATCTGCATACAGCAAATTGAGCCTCATTTACATGCAAAATGAAGCTAATAAGCTACTAATGGGCATTAGTGGCCATTAGTAGCTTATGCAAAATGATCGCTCAAATTGTCATTCAAGCTATCTTTTGAACAAATTTTAAACAATCATCTTTGCGTGTAAATGGGGCTTTAGTCGCGAGTCAGTGAGTGAATGCTTTCACCTTTACAGTTATATATATATATATATATATATATATATATATATATATATATATATATACATATATAGATACTGTGAGGTACTGAGAGGCGTGATAATGGATGGTTGCTACATCGTCCCTAGGTCCCGCTATTATGCCTAGTAGGGCTGGAGGAAGTGCATGTCCCGCTGTTTGCGACATGAAAAAGCCAGGAGGGCAATGCAATCTCCAGCAAGTACTTGCTGGAGGTCTTTTCTTTAAAAGTATCTGGGCCGGGTTTTTTGGAATGGATGTCAGGTTGCTAGTGGGGCCATCCATTCCACTTGCTCCACTCCAGGTTATGGGCAAGGTCAATCAGTACAGGTGCTGAGGCTCAGCCAGGCTAGGGGCTAGATATAAATAGCAGTGTGCACGGACACAGGGGGGAATGAGATGGCTGCTGGACCCTGGCAGCCTGTGATACCGGCTAGAGCTGGAAACCCTGCTGTGTGGTGCACCTGCAGAGCGTGACCTGGTCAGGCAGGGACGGCCTATTGTTTTTGCTGGACTGTTATTTTTGAGCCTGAAGCTAAGGCAGCATTTGTGTTAACTATTCTGGACTGAAATAAACGCAGGTCACGCCTGCTCTTGGACTTTATCCACTGGTTTCCGCCTTTGACTGCCACCCACCCGCACTCTACCGAGCTGTCCTCTCACAATACATATGAAACGGCACAAACATGGAGCGATTAATTTGCACTTAAAGCAATATGAGAACAGGATGAAAAGAGGAGTAAATACTTAATTAGTCTACTGATAAGTGATTGGTGTTAGCGGGTGACGAGGCCTGCGTGTTATCTCTGCTATAGATTTCTCATATTTTCCAATGATGCAGGAAACCACTTGCAATGTTAATTCCAGTCGTGAGAGTGTCAAAGATGGTTATAAACTTTTACTCCCAAACTCTTAAATGATGTGGAAATTTGAAATTGCCTTAAGGACCAAGCGCGGTAAATATACAGCGCTTGGTCCTGGGCTTTAATTTGTGATTTTTACCTTGCATCATGTGTATGAATGGAGTTAATCTTCGTGTGAGTTTTGTGCTTTTGGCAACGCTCAAGGCTAGCGCAATTTTAGCGCTCATATGCATGTAGCCTTACTGCTGATGTATTTGATGTTCATAATGCTAATATGGAGTGTATGCAGTGCAAGTATGGGATAATCTGCTACATATCGAATGCACAACATTATTGCATCACTAGTACTGCACAAAAAATCTTTACAAGTACCTGAAGGCATTTGCGTTTGTGTGGGTTGCGGAGTCACTGGAGTTGTAGAGGTAACTCTAAAAGATCCAGGCCATTCTCCATAGCTACTGCTTGTGACCCCATTTCTTGTGGTTCCATTGTAACTGGGCTGACCTGGTGTCTTTTGTATTGTCACTTCGCCTCCAGCATCGGTTATTTTACCAGCATGGATAGCAGCTCGGCAAATGCCTGAATCCTAAAAGAAATTATGGACAGATTATGGATAAACGTTTAATACATTATTTATTTGTTTACACAAAATTTGGTGTAATCTTACATCTGTATAGGTATCAGTCCCCCAAATAGGTCTTCCGTTGGTTTTGCACCCAGCTGGACAAGAAACGCTAAGAAATAAAAATATATATAATTTTAGAAATTGTTCCTGTAATGTGTGGGCCTTATTAAGTGTTTTTTAAATAAATAGCTAAACATAAAAATGAAAGTTTGGAGGAATTCTTACACTGCATTGGATCCTGTTATGTCCCTGGCCGTTGTTGTACAAGTTGCTGTCACTGTAATTAAATGAGAGCAGTTATAGGAGATGTTTATATGGCGGTACTAGCTGATATACCCGGCTTCGCCCAAATTATTTTAATACAGGTGTTTACCTGTTGTTCGCACTAAATTTTATGAAGTTGTGATTACTTCAGAGGAACTGAGGGATAAAATATGTATACACATAGAGGAGAGTTAGATTCTCCTCAGACTGCATGTACCGATGTCCCTCTGCAGAATGTGCTACCCCTCCCACTCTCCTCACTTTTTACTCTTACAGGTAACACCCCTTTTTATTCAAATTTACCGCCAGACTGGAGGTTGCCGCCCCTTCTTAGCCTCAAAGGCATACTCCATCCCTGCAGTCCATGCCCGCTTCCTTATGTACTTTACAGCCTTTCAGTATATGCACTAAGAGGTCAGTTAGATTTTCCTCAGTATATACACTTAGAGTAGAGGTAAATTCTCTTCAGTATATGCACATAGAGGAGCATTAGATTCTCCTCAGTGTATAAACATGGAGGTGAGGAAGATTCTCCTCAGTATACAAATCATTTCCCTAGGCTTTATGCTTTCTGAAAAAAGTACTCTCTCATGTATGGTGGATTTTTGCACAGTTTTTCATGCTTAGAATTAAATATTGAAGTTGCAACTGCGACACTTTTCCTATTCAGGACCTAAAGAAAGGTCGTGCCAAATTTCAAGTCTCTATGACTATAAAAGGGGTCACTTAGCTTTGCACTTAGAATTGAATAATCAGGCTTGCTTTTCCAATTTAGGAACCTGGCAAATTCTCACATTTGTGTGACACTGGGAAGTTGGAAAATGAAGCCCCATTTACACGGGTTGATTTTCGCTCAAAATTCACTCAAACGATGTCTTTTGAGCAATAATCATCCCATGTAAATGTTACTATTGTTTCCTTTTCAGCCAAACAATGATTTTATGTTGAGTTTAAAATCCATAGCTCGGTCAGGCAGCTGATGGAAGGGACCGCACGCTGTGATTCTCCGTGGGAGCGCTGATGACATTGTTTTCAGCTGTTCTTCCGCAGCAGAACAAAGGGGCTGTATACAGATAACGGACCACCTGCTGTTATCTGCATACAGCAAATTGAGCCTCATTTACATGCAAAATGAAGCTAATAAGCTACTAATGGGCATTAGTGGCCATTAGTAGCTTATGCAAAATGATCGCTCAAATTGTCATTCAAGCTATCTTTTGAACAAATTTTAAACAATCATCTTTGCGTGTAAATGGGGCTTTAGTCGCGAGTCAGTGAGTGAATGCTTTCACCTTTACAGTTAATATATATATACATATATATATATATATATATATATATATATATATATATATATATATATATACATATATATATACATATATAGATACTGTGAGGTACTGAGAGGCGTGATAATGGATGGTTGCTACATCGTCCCTAGGTCCCGCTATTATGCCTAGTAGGGCTGGAGGAAGTGCATGTCCCGCTGTTTGCGACATGAAAAAGCCAGGAGGGCAATGCAATCTCCAGCAAGTACTTGCTGGAGGTCTTTTCTTTAAAAGTATCTGGGCCGGGTTTTTTGGAATGGATGTCAGGTTGCTAGTGGGGCCATCCATTCCACTTGCTCCACTCCAGGTTATGGGCAAGGTCAATCAGTACAGGTGCTGAGGCTCAGCCAGGCTAGGGGCTAGATATAAATAGCAGTGTGCACGGACACAGGGGGGAATGAGATGGCTGCTGGACCCTGGCAGCCTGTGATACCGGCTAGAGCTGGAAACCCTGCTGTGTGGTGCACCTGCAGAGCGTGACCTGGTCAGGCAGGGACGGCCTATTGTTTTTGCTGGACTGTTATTTTTGAGCCTGAAGCTAAGGCAGCATTTGTGTTAACTATTCTGGACTGAAATAAACGCAGGTCACGCCTGCTCTTGGACTTTATCCACTGGTTTCCGCCTTTGACTGCCACCCACCCGCACTCTACCGAGCTGTCCTCTCACAATACATATGAAACGGCACAAACATGGAGCGATTAATTTGCACTTAAAGCAATATGAGAACAGGATGAAAAGAGGAGTAAATACTTAATTAGTCTACTGATAAGTGATTGGTGTTAGCGGGTGACGAGGCCTGCGTGTTATCTCTGCTATAGATTTCTCATATTTTCCAATGATGCAGGAAACCACTTGCAATGTTAATTCCAGTCGTGAGAGTGTCAAAGATGGTTATAAACTTTTACTCCCAAACTCTTAAATGATGTGGAAATTTGAAATTGCCTTAAGGACCAAGCGCGGTAAATATACAGCGCTTGGTCCTGGGCTTTAATTTGTGATTTTTACCTTGCATCATGTGTATGAATGGAGTTAATCTTCGTGTGAGTTTTGTGCTTTTGGCAACGCTCAAGGCTAGCGCAATTTTAGCGCTCATATGCATGTAGCCTTACTGCTGATGTATTTGATGTTCATAATGCTAATATGGAGTGTATGCAGTGCAAGTATGGGATAATCTGCTACATATCGAATGCACAACATTATTGCATCACTAGTACTGCACAAAAAATCTTTACAAGTACCTGAAGGCATTTGCGTTTGTGTGGGTTGCGGAGTCACTGGAGTTGTAGAGGTAACTCTAAAAGATCCAGGCCATTCTCCATAGCTACTGCTTGTGACCCCATTTCTTGTGGTTCCATTGTAACTGGGCTGACCTGGTGTCTTTTGTATTGTCACTTCGCCTCCAGCATCGGTTATTTTACCAGCATGGATAGCAGCTCGGCAAATGCCTGAATCCTAAAAGAAATGATGGACAGATTATGGATAAACGTTTAATACATTATTTATTTGTTTACACAAAATTTGGTGTAATCTTACATCTGTATAGGTATCAGTCCCCCAAATAGGTCTTCCGTTGGTTTTGCACCCAGCTGGACAAGAAACGCTAAGAAATAAAAATATATATAATTTTAGAAATTGTTCCTGTAATGTGTGGGCCTTATTAAGTGTTTTTTAAATAAATAGCTAAACATAAAAATGAAAGTTTGGAGGAATTCTTACACTGCATTGGATCCTGTTATGTCCCTGGCCGTTGTTGTACAAGTTGCTGTCACTGTAATTAAATGAGAGCAGTTATAGGAGATGTTTATATGGCGGTACTAGCTGATATACCCGGCTTCGCCCAAATTATTTTAATACAGGTGTTTACCTGTTGTTCGCACTAAATTTTATGAAGTTGTGATTACTTCAGAGGAACTGAGGGATAAAATATGTATACACATAGAGGAGAGTTAGATTCTCCTCAGACTGCATGTACCGATGTCCCTCTGCAGAATGTGCTACCCCTCCCACTCTCCTCACTTTTTACTCTTACAGGTAACACCCCTTTTTATTCAAATTTACCGCCAGACTGGAGGTTGCCTCCCTTCTTAGCCTCAAAGGCATACTCCATCCCTGCAGTCCATGCTTCCTTATGTACTTTACAGCCTTTCAGTATATGCACTAAGAGGTCAGTTAGATTTTCCTCAGTATATACACTTAGAGTTGAGGTAAATTCTCCTCAGTATATGCACATAGAGGAGCATTAGATTCTCCTCAATGCATACACATGGAGGTGAGGAAGATTCTCCTCAGTATACAAATCATTTCCCTAGGCGTTATGCTTTCTGAAAAAAAGTACTCTCTCATGTATGGTGGATTTTTGCACAGTTTTTCATGCTTAGAATTAAATATTGAAGTTGCGACTGCTACACTTTTCCTATTCAGGACCTAAAGAAAGGTCGTGCCAAATTTCAAGTCTCTATGACTATAAAAGGGGTCACTTAGCTTTGCACTTAGAATTGAATAATCAGGCTGTGACGGCTCACTTTTCCTATTTAGGAACTTGGCAAATTCTCAAGTTTGTGCGACACTGAGAAGTTGGAAAATGAAGCCCCATTTACACTGGTTGATTTTCGCTCAAAATTCACTCAAACAATGTCTTTTGAGCAATAATCATCCCATGCAAATGTTACTATTGTTTGCTTTTCAGCCAAACAATGATTTTATGTTGAGTTTAAAATCCATAGCTTGGTCGGGCAGCTGATGGAAGGGACCGCACGCTGTGATTCTCCGTGGGAGCACTGATGACATTGTTTTCAGCTGTTCTCCTGCAGCAGAACAAAGGGGCTGTATACAGATAACAGACCACCTGCTGTTATCTGCATACAGCAAATTGAGCCTCATTTACATGCAAAATGAAGCTAATAAGCTACTAATGGGCATTAGTGCCCATTAGTAGCTTATGCAAAATGATCGATCAAATTGTCATTCAAACTATCTTTTAAACAAGTTTTAAACAATCATCTTTGCGTGTAAATGGGGCTTTAGTCGCGAGTCAGTGAGTGAATGCTTTCACCTTTACAGTGTATATATATATATATATACACATATATACATACTGTGAGGTACTGAGAGGCGTGATAGTGGATGGTCGCTACATCGTCCCTAGGCCCCGCTATTATGCCTAGTAGGGCTGGAGGAAGTGCATGTCCCACTGTTTGCGACATGAAAAAGCCAGGAGGGCAATGCAATCTCCAGCAAGTACTTGCTGGAGGTCTTTTCTTTAAAAGTATCTGGGCCGGGTTTTTTGGAATGGATATCAGGTTGCTAGTGGGGCCATCCATTCCACTCCCTCCACTCCAGGTTATGGGCAAGGTCAATCAGCACAGGTGCTGAGGCTCAGCCAGGCTAGGGGCGAGATATAAATAGCAGTGTGCACGGACACAGGGGGGAATGAGATGGCTGCTGGACCCTGGCAGCCTGTGATACCGGCTAGAGCTGGAAACCCTGCTGTGTGGTGCACCTGCAGAGCGTGACCTAGTCAGACAGGGACTATCTATTGTTATTGCTGGACTGTTATTTTTGAGCCTGAAGCTAAGGCAGCATTTGTGTTAACTATTCTGGACTGAAATAAACGCAGGTCACGCCTGCTCTTGGACTTTATCCACTGGTTTCCGCCTTTGACTGCCACCCACCTGCACTCTACCGAGCTGTCCTCTCACAATACATATGAAACGGCACAGACATGGAGTGATTAATTTGCACTTAAAGCAATATGAGAACAGGATGAAAAGAGGAGTAAATACTTAATTAGTCTACTGATAAGGGATGTGAAAGTTTTATGGCCTCTAAATTGGTGTTAGGGGGTGACGAGGCCTGCGTATTATCTCTGCTATAGATTTCTCATATTCTCCAATGATGCAGGAAACCACTTGCAATGTTAATTCCAGTCTTGAGAGTGTCAAAGATGGTTATAAACTTTTACTCCCAAACTCTTAAATGATGTTGAAATTTGAAGATGCCTTAAGGACCAAGCGCGGTAAATATACAGCGCTTGGTCCTGGGCTTTAATGGCTTTGTGATTTTTACCTTGCATCATGTGTATGAATGGAGTTCATATTCGTGTGAGTTTTGTGCATTTGGCAACGCTCAAGGCTAGCGCAATTTTAGCGCTCATATGCATGTAGCGTTACTGCTAATGTATTTGATGTTTATAATGCTAATATGGAGTGTATGCAGTGCAAGTATGGGATAATCTGCTACATATCGAATGCACAACATTATTGCATCACTAGTACTGCACAAAAAATCCTTACAAGTACCTGAAGGCATTTGCGTTTGTGTGGGTTGCGGAGTCACTGGAGTTGTAGAGGTAACTGTAAAAGATCCAGGCCATTCTCCATAGCTACTGCTTGTGACCCCATTTCTTGTGGTTCCATTGTAACTGGGCTGACCTGGTGTCTTTTGTATTGTGACTTCGCCTCCAGCATCGGTTATTTTTCCAGCATGGATAGCAGCTCGGCAAATGCCAGAATCCTAAGAGAAATTATGGACAGATTATGGATAAACGTTTAATACATTATTTATTTGTTTACACAAAATTTGGTGTAATCTTACATCTGTATAGGTATCAGTCCCCCAAATAGGTCTTCCATTGGTTTTGCACCCAGCTGGACAAGAAACGCTAAGAAATAAAAATATATATAATTTTAGAAATTGTTCCTGTAATGTGTGGGCCTTATTAAGTGTTTTTTAAATAAATAGCTAAACATAAAAATGAAAGTTTGGAGGAATTCTTACACTGCATTGGATCCTGTTATGTCCCTGGCCGTTGTTGTACAAGTTGCTGTCACTGTAATTAAATGAGAGCAGTTATAGGAGATGTTTATATGGCGGTACTAGCTGATATACCCGGCTTCGCCCAAATTATTTTAATACTGGTGTTTACCTGTTGTTCGCACTAAATTTTATGAAGTTGTGATTACTTCAAAGGAACTGAGGGATAAAATATGTATACACATAGAGGAGAGTTAGATTCTCCTCAGACTGCATGTACCGATGTCCCTCTGCAGAATGTGCTACCCCTCCCACTCTCCTCACTTTTTACTCTTACAGGTAACACCCCTTTTTATTCAAATTTACCGCCAGACTGGAGGTTGCCGCCCTTCTTAGCCTCAAAGGCATACTCCATCCCTGCAGTCCATGCTTCCTTATGTACTTTACAGCCTTTCAGTATATGCACTAAGAGGTCAGTTAGATTTTCCTCAGTATATACACTTAGAGTTGAGGTAAATTCTCCTCAGTATATGCACATAGAGGAGCATTAGATTCTCCTCAATGCATACACATGGAGGTGAGGAAGATTCTCCTCAGTATACAAATCATTTCCCTAGGCGTTATGCTTTCTGAAAAAAAGTACTCTCTCATGTATGGTGGATTTTTGCACAGTTTTTCATGCTTAGAATTAAATATTGAAGTTGCGACTGCTACACTTTTCCTATTCAGGACCTAAAGAAAGGTCGTGCCAAATTTCAAGTCTCTATGACTATAAAAGGGGTCACTTAGCTTTGCACTTAGAATTGAATAATCAGGCTGTGACGGCTCACTTTTCCTATTTAGGAACTTGGCAAATTCTCAAGTTTGTGCGACACTGAGAAGTTGGAAAATGAAGCCCCATTTACACTGGTTGATTTTCGCTCAAAATTCACTCAAACAATGTCTTTTGAGCAATAATCATCCCATGCAAATGTTACTATTGTTTGCTTTTCAGCCAAACAATGATTTTATGTTGAGTTTAAAATCCATAGCTTGGTCGGGCAGCTGATGGAAGGGACCGCACGCTGTGATTCTCCGTGGGAGCACTGATGACATTGTTTTCAGCTGTTCTCCTGCAGCAGAACAAAGGGGCTGTATACAGATAACAGACCACCTGCTGTTATCTGCATACAGCAAATTGAGCCTCATTTACATGCAAAATGAAGCTAATAAGCTACTAATGGGCATTAGTGCCCATTAGTAGCTTATGCAAAATGATCGATCAAATTGTCATTCAAACTATCTTTTAAACAAGTTTTAAACAATCATCTTTGCGTGTAAATGGGGCTTTAGTCGCGAGTCAGTGAGTGAATGCTTTCACCTTTACAGTGTATATATATATATATATACACATATATACATACTGTGAGGTACTGAGAGGCGTGATAGTGGATGGTCGCTACATCGTCCCTAGGCCCCGCTATTATGCCTAGTAGGGCTGGAGGAAGTGCATGTCCCACTGTTTGCGACATGAAAAAGCCAGGAGGGCAATGCAATCTCCAGCAAGTACTTGCTGGAGGTCTTTTCTTTAAAAGTATCTGGGCCGGGTTTTTTGGAATGGATATCAGGTTGCTAGTGGGGCCATCCATTCCACTCCCTCCACTCCAGGTTATGGGCAAGGTCAATCAGCACAGGTGCTGAGGCTCAGCCAGGCTAGGGGCGAGATATAAATAGCAGTGTGCACGGACACAGGGGGGAATGAGATGGCTGCTGGACCCTGGCAGCCTGTGATACCGGCTAGAGCTGGAAACCCTGCTGTGTGGTGCACCTGCAGAGCGTGACCTAGTCAGACAGGGACTATCTATTGTTATTGCTGGACTGTTATTTTTGAGCCTGAAGCTAAGGCAGCATTTGTGTTAACTATTCTGGACTGAAATAAACGCAGGTCACGCCTGCTCTTGGACTTTATCCACTGGTTTCCGCCTTTGACTGCCACCCACCTGCACTCTACCGAGCTGTCCTCTCACAATACATATGAAACGGCACAGAGATGGAGTGATTAATTTGCACTAAAAGCAATATGAGAACAGGATGAAAAGAGGAGTAAATACTTAATTAGTCTACTGATAAGGGATGTGAAAGTTTTATGGCCTCTAAATTGGTGTTAGGGGGTGACGAGGCCTGCGTATTATCTCTGCTATAGATTTCTCATATTCTCCAATGATGCAGGAAACCACTTGCAATGTTAATTCCAGTCTTGAGAGTGTCAAGGATGGTTATAAACTTTTACTCCCAAACTCTTAAATGATGTTGAAATTTGAAGATGCCTTAAGGACCAAGCGCGGTAAATATACAGCGCTTGGTCCTGGGCTTTAATGGCTTTGTGATTTTTACCTTGCATCATGTGTATGAATGGAGTTCATATTCATGTGAGTTTTGTGCATTTGGCAACGCTCAAGGCTAGCGCAATTTTAGCGCTCATATGCATGTAGCGTTACTGCTAATGTATTTGATGTTTATAATGCTAATATGGAGTGTATGCAGTGCAAGTATGGGATAATCTGCTACATATCGAATGCACAACATTATTGCATCACTAGTACTGCACAAAAAATCCTTACAAGTACCTGAAGGCATTTGCGTTTGTGTGGGTTGCGGAGTCACTGGAGTTGTAGAGGTAACTGTAAAAGATCCAGGCCATTCTCCATAGCTACTGCTTGTGACCCCATTTCTTGTGGTTCCATTGTAACTGGGCTGACCTGGTGTCTTTTGTATTGTGACTTCGCCTCCAGCATCGGTTATTTTTCCAGCATGGATAGCAGCTCGGCAAATGCCAGAATCCTAAGAGAAATTATGGACAGATTATGGATAAACGTTTAATACATTATTTATTTGTTTACACAAAATTTGGTGTAATCTTACATCTGTATAGGTATCAGTCCCCCAAATAGGTCTTCCATTGGTTTTGCACCCAGCTGGACAAGAAACGCTAAGAAATAAAAATATATATAATTTTAGAAATTGTTCCTGTAATGTGTGGGCCTTATTAAGTGTTTTTTAAATAAATAGCTAAACATAAAAATGAAAGTTTGGAGGAATTCTTACACTGCATTGGATCCTGTTATGTCCCTGGCCGTTGTTGTACAAGTTGCTGTCACTGTAATTAAATGAGAGCAGTTATGGGAGATGTTTATATGGCGGTACTAGCTGATATACCCGGCTTCGCCCAAATTATTTTAATACTGGTGTTTACCTGTTGTTCGCACTAAATTTTATGAAGTTGTGATTACTTCAGAGGAACTGAGGGATAAAATATGTATACACATAGAGGAGAGTTAGATTCTCCTCAGACTGCATGTACCGATGTCCCTCTGCAGAATGTGCTACCCCTCCCACTCTCCTCACTTTTTACTCTTACAGGTAACACCCCTTTTTATTCAAATTTACCGCCAGACTGGAGGTTGCCGCCCTTCTTAGCCTCAAAGGCATACTCCATCCCTGCAGTCCATGCTTCCTTATGTACTTTACAGCCTTTCAGTATATGCACTAAGAGGTCAGTTAGATTTTCCTCAGTATATACACTTAGAGTTGAGGTAAATTCTCCTCAGTATATGCACATAGAGGAGCATTAGATTCTCCTCAATGCATACACATGGAGGTGAGGAAGATTCTCCTCAGTATACAAATCATTTCCCTAGGCGTTATGCTTTCTGAAAAAAAGTACTCTCTCATGTATGGTGGATTTTTGCACAGTTTTTCATGCTTAGAATTAAATATTGAAGTTGCGACTGCTACACTTTTCCTATTCAGGACCTAAAGAAAGGTCGTGCCAAATTTCAAGTCTCTATGACTATAAAAGGGGTCACTTAGCTTTGCACTTAGAATTGAATAATCAGGTTGTGACGGCTCACTTTTCCTATTTAGGAACTTGGCAAATTCTCAAGTTTGTGCGACACTGAGAAGTTGGAAAATGAAGCCCCATTTACACTGGTTGATTTTCGCTCAAAATTCACTCAAACAATGTCTTTTGAGCAATAATCATCCCATGTAAATGTTACTATTGTTTGCTTTTCAGCCAAACAATGATTTTATGTTGAGTTTAAAATCCATAGCTTGGTCGGGCAGCTGATGGAAGGGACCGCACGCTGTGATTCTCCGTGGCAGCGCTGATGACATTGTTTTCAGCTGTTCTCCTGCAGCAGAACAAAGGGGCTGTATACAGATAACAGACCACCTGCTGTTATCTGCATACAGCAAATTGAGCCTCATTTACATGCAAAATGAAGCTAATAAGCTACTAATGGGCATTAGTGCCCATTAGTAGCTTATGCAAAATGATCGATCAAATTGTCATTCAAACTATCTTTTAAACAAGTTTTAAACAATCATCTTTGCGTGTAAATGGGGCTTTAGTCGCGAGTCAGTGAGTGAATGCTTTCACCTTTACAGTGTATATATATATATATATACACATATATACATACTGTGAGGTACTGAGAGGCGTGATAGTGGATGGTCGCTACATCGTCCCTAGGCCCCGCTATTATGCCTAGTAGGGCTGGAGGAAGTGCATGTCCCACTGTTTGCGACATGAAAAAGCCAGGAGGGCAATGCAATCTCCAGCAAGTACTTGCTGGAGGTCTTTTCTTTAAAAGTATCTGGGCCGGGTTTTTTGGAATGGATATCAGGTTGCTAGTGGGGCCATCCATTCCACTCCCTCCACTCCAGGTTATGGGCAAGGTCAATCAGCACAGGTGCTGAGGCTCAGCCAGGCTAGGGGCGAGATATAAATAGCAGTGTGCACGGACACAGGGGGGAATGAGATGGCTGCTGGACCCTGGCAGCCTGTGATACCGGCTAGAGCTGGAAACCCTGCTGTGTGGTGCACCTGCAGAGCGTGACCTAGTCAGACAGGGACTATCTATTGTTATTGCTGGACTGTTATTTTTGAGCCTGAAGCTAAGGCAGCATTTGTGTTAACTATTCTGGACTGAAATAAACGCAGGTCACGCCTGCTCTTGGACTTTATCCACTGGTTTCCGCCTTTGACTGCCACCTACCTGCACTCTACCGAGCTGTCCTCTCACAATACATATGAAACGGCACAGACATGGAGTGACTAATTTGCACTTAAAGCAATATGAGAACAGGATGAAAAGAGGAGTAAATACTTAATTAGTCTACTGATAAGGGATGTGAAAGTTTTATGGCCTCTAAATTGGTGTTAGGGGGTGACGAGGCCTGCGTATTATCTCTGCTATAGATTTCTCATATTCTCCAATGATGCAGGAAACCACTTGCAATGTTAATTCCAGTCTTGAGAGTGTCAAAGATGGTTATAAACTTTTACTCCCAAACTCTTAAATGATGTTGAAATTTGAAGATGCCTTAAGGACCAAGCGCGGTAAATATACAGCGCTTGGTCCTGGGCTTTAATGGCTTTGTGATTTTTACCTTGCATCATGTGTATGAATGGAGTTCATATTCATGTGAGTTTTGTGCATTTGGCAACGCTCAAGGCTAGCGCAATTTTAGCGCTCATATGCATGTAGCGTTACTGCTAATGTATTTGATGTTTATAATGCTAATATGGAGTGTATGCAGTGCAAGTATGGGATAATCTGCTACATATCGAATGCACAACATTATTGCATCACTAGTACTGCACAAAAAATCCTTACAAGTACCTGAAGGCATTTGCGTTTGTGTGGGTTGCGGAGTCACTGGAGTTGTAGAGGTAACTGTAAAAGATCCAGGCCATTCTCCATAGCTACTGCTTGTGACCCCATTTCTTGTGGTTCCATTGTAACTGGGCTGACCCGGTGTCTTTTGTATTGTGACTTGGCCTCCAGCATCGGTTATTTTTCCAGCATGGATAGCAGCTCGGCAAATGCCAGAATCCTAAGAGAAATTATGGACAGATTATGGATAAACGTTTAATACATTATTTATTTGTTTACACAAAATTTGGTGTAATCTTACATCTGTATAGGTATCAGTCCCCCAAATAGGTCTTCCGTTGGTTTTGCACCCAGCTGGACAAGAAACGCTAAGAAATAAAAATATATATAATTTTAGAAATTGTTCCTGTAATGTGTGGGCCTTATTAAGTGTTTTTTAAATAAATAGCTAAACATAAAAATGAAAGTTTGGAGGAATTCTTACACTGCATTGGATCCTGTTATGTCCCTGGCCGTTGTTGTACAAGTTGCTGTCACTGTAATTAAATGAGAGCAGTTATAGGAGATGTTTATATGGCGGTACTAGCTGATATACCCGGCTTCGCCCAAATTATTTTAATACAGGTGTTTACCTGTTGTTCGCACTAAATTTTATGAAGTTGTGATTACTTCAGAGGAACTGAGGGATAAAATATGTATACACATAGAGGAGAGTTAGATTCTCCTCAGACTGCATGTACCGATGTCCCTCTGCAGAATGTGCTACCCCTCCCACTCTCCTCACTTTTTACTCTTACAGGTAACACCCCTTTTTATTCAAATTTACCGCCAGACTGGAGGTTGCCGCCCCTTCTTAGCCTCAAAGGCATACTCCATCCCTGCAGTCCATGCTTCCTTATGTACTTTACAGCCTTTCAGTATATGCACTAAGAGGTCAGTTAGATTTTCCTCAGTATATACACTTAGAGTTGAGGTAAATTCTCCTGAGTATATGCACATAGAGGAGCATTAGATTCTCCTCAATGCATACACATGGAGGTGAGGAAGATTCTCCTCAGTATACAAATCATTTCCCTAGGCTTTATGCTTTCTGAAAAAAGTACTCTCTCATGTATGGTGGATTTTTGCACAGTTTTTCATGCTTAGAATTAAATATTGAAGTTGCGACTGCTACACTTTTCCTATTCAGGACCTAAAGAAAGGTCGTGCCAAATTTCAAGTCTCTATGACTATAAAAGGGGTCACTTAGCTTTGCACTTAGAATTGAATAATCAGGCTCGCTTTTCCAATTTAGGAACCTGGCAAATTCTCACATTTGTGCGACACTGGGAAGTTGGAAAATGAAGCCCCATTTACACGGGTTGATTTTCGCTCAAATTCACTCAAACGATGTCTTTTGAGCAATAATCATCCCATGTAAATGTTACTATTGTTTCCTTTTCAGCCAAACAATGATTTTATGTTGAGTTTAAAATCCATAGCTCGGTCAGGCAGCTGATGGAAGGGACCGCACGCTGTGATTCTCCGTGGGAGCGCTGATGACATTGTTTTCAGCTGTTCTTCTGCAGCAGAACAAAGGGGCTGTATACAGATAACGGACCACCTGCTGTTATCTGCATACAGCAAATTGAGCCTCATTTACATGCAAAATGAAGCTGATAAGCTACTAATGGGCATTAGTGGCCATTAGTAGCTTATGCAAAATGATCGCTCAAATTGTCATTCAAGCTATCTTTTGAACAAATTTTAAACAATCATCTTTGCGTGTAAATGGGGCTTTAGTCGCGAGTCAGTGAGTGAATGCTTTCACCTTTACAGTGAATATATATATATATATATATATATATATATATATATATATATACATATATAGATACTGTGAGGTACTGAGAGGCGTGATAATGGATGGTTGCTACATCGTCCCTAGGTCCCGCTATTATGCCTAGTAGGGCTGGAGGAAGTGCATGTCCCGCTGTTTGCGACATGAAAAAGCCAGGAGGGCAATGCAATCTCCAGCAAGTACTTGCTGGAGGTCTTTTCTTTAAAAGTATCTGGGCCGGGTTTTTTGGAATGGATGTCAGGTTGCTAGTGGGGCCATCCATTCCACTTGCTCCACTCCAGGTTATGGGCAAGGTCAATCAGCACGGGTGCTGAGGCTCAGCCAGGCTAGGGGCTAGATATAAATAGCAGTGTGCACGGACACAGGGGGGAATGAGATGGCTGCTGGACCCTGGCAGCCTGTGATACCTGCTAGAGCTGGAAACCCTGCTGTGTGGTGCACCTGCAGAGCGTGACCTGGTCAGGCAGGGACGGCCTATTGTTTTTGCTGGACTGTTATTTTTGAGCCTGAAGCTAAGGCAGCATTTGTGTTAACTATTTTGGACTGAAATAAACGCAGGTCACGCCTGCTCTTGGACTTTATCCACTGGTTTCCGCCTTTGACTGCCACCCACCCGCACTCTACCGAGCTGTCCTCTCACAATACATATGAAACGGCACAAACATGGAGTGATTAATTTGCACTTAAAGCAATATGAGAACAGGATGAAAAGAGGAGTAAATACTTAATTAGTCTACTGATAAGTGATTGGTGTTAGCGGGTGACGAGGCCTGCGTGTTATCTCTGCTATAGATTTCTCATATTTTCCAATGATGCAGGAAACCACTTGCAATGTTAATTCCAGTCGTGAGAGTGTCAAAGATGGTTATAAACTTTTACTCCCAAACTCTTAAATGATGTGGAAATTTGAAATTGCCTTAAGGACCAAGCGCGGTAAATATACAGCGCTTGGTCCTGGGCTTTAATTTGTGATTTTTACCTTGCATCATGTGTATGAATGGAGTTAATCTTCGTGTGAGTTTTGTGCTTTTGGCAACGCTCAAGGCTAGCGCAATTTTAGCGCTCATATGCATGTAGCCTTACTGCTGATGTATTTGATGTTCATAATGCTAATATGGAGTGTATGCAGTGCAAGTATGGGATAATCTGCTACATATCGAATGCACAACATTATTGCATCACTAGTACTGCACAAAAAATCTTTACAAATACCTGAAGGCATTTGCGTTTGTGTGGGTTGCGGAGTCACTGGAGTTGTAGAGGTAAATATAAAAGATCCAGGCCATTTTCCATAGCTACTGCTTGTGACCCCATTTCTTGTGGTTCCATTGTAACTGGGCTGACCTGGTGTCTTTTGTATTGTCACTTCGCCTCCAGCATCGGTTATTTTTCCAGCATGGATAGCAGCTCGGCAAATGCCAGAATCCTAAGAGAAATTATGGACAGATTATGGATAAACGTTTAATACATTATTTATTTGTTTACACAAAATTGTGTGTTATCTTACATCTGTATAGGTATCAGTCCCCCAAATAGGTCTTCCGTTGGTTTTGCACCCAGCTGGACAAGAAACGCTAAGAAATAAAAATATATATAATTTTAGAAATTGTTCCTGTAATGTGTGGGCCTTATTAAGTGTTTTTTAAATAAATAGCTAAACATAAAAATGAAAGTTTGGAGGAACTCTTACACTGCATTGGATCCTGTTATGTCCCTGGCCGTTGTTGTACAAGTTGCTGTCACTGTAATTAAATGAGAGCAGTTATAGGAGATGTTTATATGGCGGTACTAGCTGATATACCCGGCTTCGCCCAAATTATTTTAATACAGGTGTTTACCTGTTGTTCGCACTAAATTTTATGAAGTTGTGATTACTTCAGAGGAACTGAGGGATAAAATATGTATACACATAGAGGAGAGTTAGATTCTCCTTCAGACTGCATGTAGCGATGTCCCTCTGCAGAATGTGCTACCCCTCCCACTCTCCTCACTTTTTACTCTTACAGGTAACACCCCTTTTTATTCAAATTTACCGCCAGACTGGAGGTTGCCGCCCCTTCTTAGCCTCAAAGGCATACTCCATCCCTGCAGTCCATGCTTCCTTATGTACTTTACAGCCTTTCAGTATATGCACTAAGAGGTCAGTTAGATTTTCCTCAGTATATACACTTAGAGTTGAGGTAAATTCTCCTCAGTATATGCACATAGAGGAGCATTAGATTCTCCTCAATGCATACACATGGAGGTAAGGAAGATTCTCCTCAGTATACAAATCATTTCCCTAGGCTTTATGCTTTCTGAAAAAAGTACTCTCTCATGTATGGTTGATTTTTGCACAGTTTTTCATGCTTAGAATTAAATATTGAAGTTGCGACTGCTACACTTTTCCTATTCAGGACCTAAAGAAAGGTCGTGCCAAATTTCAAGTCTCTATGACTATAAAAGGGGTCACTTAGCTTTGCACTTAGAATTGAATAATCAGGTTGTGACGGCTCACTTTTCCTATTTAGGAACTTGGCAAATTCTCAAGTTTGTGCGACACTGAGAAGTTGGAAAATGAAGCCCCATTTACACTGGTTGATTTTCGCTCAAAATTCACTCAAACGATGTCTTTTGAGCAATAATCATCCCATGTAAATGTTACTATTGTTTGCTTTTCAGCCAAACAATGATTTTATGTTGAGTTTAAAATCCATAGCTTGGTCGGGCAGCTGATGGAAGGGACCGCACGCTGTGATTCTCCGTGGGAGCGCTGATGACATTCTTTTCAGCTGTTCTCCTGCAGCAGAACAAAGGGGCTGTATACAGATAACAGACCACCTGCTGTTATCTGCATACAGCAAATTGAGCCTCATTTACATGCAAAATGAAGCTAATAAGCTACTAATGGGCATTAGTGCCCATTAGTAGCTTATGCAAAATGATCGATCAAATTGTCATTCAAACTATCTTTTAAACAAATTTTAAACAATCATCTTTGCGTGTAAATGGGGCTTTAGTCGCGAGTCAGTGAGTGAATGCTTTCACCTTTACAGTGTGTGTGTGTGTATATATATATATATATATATATATATATATATATATATACATACTGTGAGGTACTGAGAGGCGTGATAGTGGATGGTCGCTACATCGTCCCTAGGTCCCGCTATTATGCCTAGTAGGGCTGGAGGAAGTGCATGTCCCGCTGTTTGCGACATGAAAAAGCCAGGAGGGCAATGCAATCTCCAGCAAGTACTTGCTGGAGGTCTTTTCTTTAAAAGTATCAGGGCCGGGTTTTTTGGAATGGATGTCAGGTTGCTAGTGGGGCCATCCATTCCACTCCCACCACTCCAGGTTATGGGCATGGTCAATTAGCACAGGTACTGAGGCTGAGCCAGGCTAGGGGCTAGATATAAATAGCAGTCTGCACGGACACAGGGGGGAATGAGATGGCTGCTTGACCCTGGCAGCCTGTGATACCGGCTAGAGCTGGAAACCCTGCTGTGTGGTGCACCTGCAGAGCGTGACCTAGTCAGGCTGGGACTGCCTATTGTTATTGCTGGACTTTTATTTTTGAGCCTGAAGCTAAGGCAGCATTTGTGTTAACTATTCTGGACTGAAATAAACGCAGGTCACGCCTGCTCTTGGACTTTATCCACTGGATTCCGCCTTTGACTGCCACCCACCCGCACTCTACCGAGCTGTCCTCTCCCAATACATATGAAACGGCACAGACATGGAGTGATTAATTTGCACTTAAAGCAATATGAGAACAGGATGAAAAGAGGAGTAAATACTTAATTAGTCTACTGATAAGGGATGTGAAAGTTTTATGGCCTCTAAATTGGTGTTAGGGGGTGACGAGGCCTGCGTGTTATCTCTGCTATAGATTTCTCATATTCTCCAATGATGCAGGAAACCACTTCCAATGTTAATTCCAGTCTTGAGAGTGTCAAAGATGGTTATAAACTTTTACTCCCAAACTCTTAAATGATGTTGAAATTTGAAGATGCCTTAAGGACCAAGCGCGGTAAATATACAGCGCTTGGTCCTGGGCTTTAATTTGTGATTTTTACCTTGCATCATGTGTATGAATGGAGTTCATATTCGTGTGAGTTTTGTGCATTTGGCAACGCTCAAGGCTAGCGCAATTTTAGCGCTCATATGCATGTAGCCTTACTGCTAATGTATTTGATGTTTATAATGCTAATATGGAGTGTATGCAGTGCAAGTATGGGATAATCTGCTACATATCGAATGCACAACATTATTGCATCACTAGTACTGCACAAAAAATTCTTACAAGTACCTGAAGGCATTTGCGTTTGTGTGGGTTGCGGAGTCACTGGAGTTGTAGAGGTAACTCTAAAAGATCCAGGCCATGCTCCATAGCTACTGCTTGTGACCCCATTTCTTGTGGTTCCCTTGTAACTGGGCTGACCTGGTGTCTTTTGTATTGTGACTTGGCCTCCAGCATCGGTTATTTTTCCAGCATGGATAGCTGCTCGGCAAATGCCAGAATCCTAAGAGAAATTATGGATAGATTATGGATAAACGTTTAATACATTATTTATTTGTTTACACAAAATTTGGTGTAATCTTACATCTGTATAGGTATCAGTCCCCCAAATAGGTCTTCCGTTGGTTTTGCACCCTGCTGGACAAGAAACGCTAAGAAACAAAAATATATATAATTTTAGAAATTGTTCCTGTAATGTGTGGGCCTTATTAAGTGTTTTTTAAATAAATAGCTAAACATAAAAATGAAAGTTTGGAGGAATTCTTACACTGCATTGGATCCTGTTATGTCCCTGGCCGTTGTTGTACAAGTTGCTGTCACTGTAATTAAATGAAAGCATTTATAGGAGATGTTTATATGGAGTTACTAGCTGATATACTCGGCTTCGCCCCAATTATTTGAATACAGGTGTTTACCTGTTGTTCGCACTAAAAAATTTATTAAGTTGTGATTACTTCAGAGGAACTGAGGAATAACATATGTATACACATAGAGGAGAGTTAGATTCTCCTCAGACTGCATGTACCGATGTCCCTCTGCAGAATGTGCTACCCCTCATACTCCCCTCAATTTTTACCATTAAAAGTAACACCACCGGACTGGAGGTTGCCGCCCCTTCTTAGCCTCAAAGGCATACTCCATCCCTGCAGTCCATGCCCGCTTCCCTATGTACCTTACAGCCTTTCAGTATATGCACCCAGAGGTCAGTTAGATTTTCCTCAGTATATACACATAGAGCTGAGGTAAATTCTCTTCAGTATATGCACACAGAGGAGCATTAGATTCTCCTCAGTGTATACACATAGAGGTGAGGAAGATTCTCCTCAGTATACAAATCATTTCCCTAGGCTTTATGGTTTCTGAAAAAAGTACTATCTCATGTATTATGGATTTTTGCACATGTTTGCATGCTTAGAATTGAATATTGAAGTTGCGACTGCTACACTTTTTCTATTCAGGACCTAAACAAAGGTTGTGCCAAATGTCAAGTCTCTACGACATCGGGAAATTAGAGTATGAGATTAGGTACATTATAAAAGGGGTCACTTAGTTTTGCACTTAGAATTGAATAATCAGGTTGCGACCTCTCGCTTTTCCTATTTAGGACCAAAGAATGGTCCTGGCAAATTCTCAAGTTTGTACGACACTGGGAAGTTGGAAAATTAAGCCCCATTTACACGGGTTGAGTTTCGCTCAAAATTCGCTCAAACGATGTCTTTTGAGCGATAATCATCCCATGTAAATGCTACTATTGTTTGCTTTTAAGCCAAACAATGATTTTATGTTGAGTTTAAAATCCATAGCTCGGTCGGGTAGCTGATAGAAGGGACCGCACGCTGTGATTCTCTGCGAGAGCGATGAAGACATCGTTTTCAGACGTTCTCCCGCAGGAGAACAATAGGGCTGTATGCAGATAACAGACCACCTGCTGTTATCTGCATACAGCAAATTGAGCCTCATTTACATGCAAAATGAAGCTAATAAGCTTCTAATGGGCATTAGTGCCCATTAGTAGCTTATGCAAAATGATCGCTCAAGTTGTCATTCAAGCTATCTTTTGAACAAATTTTTAATAACCATCTTTGCGTGTAAATGGGGCTTTAGTCGCGAGTCAGTAAGTCAGTGAGTTAAAGGGGTTGTCCCGCGCCGAAACGGGTTTTTTTTTTTTTCAACAGCCATCCCGTTCGGCGCGAGACAAACCCGATGCAGAGACCTAAAAAAAATCCGCACAGCGCTTACCTGAATCCCCGCGCTCCGGTGACTTCTTACTTACCGGTTGAAGATGGCCGCCGGGATCTTCTCCCTCGGTGGACCGCAGCTCTTCTGTGCGGTCCATTGCCGATTCCAGCCTCCTGATTGGCTGGAATCGGCACGTGACGGGGCGGAGCTACACGGAGCCGCTCTCCGGCACGAGCGGCCCCATTCAGAAAAGAAGAAGACCCGGACTGCTCAAGCGCGTCTAATCTGGCGATTAGACGCTGAAAATTAGACGGCACCATGGAGACGAGGACGCCAGCAACGGAACAGGTAAGTGAATAACTTCTAATAACTTCTGTATGGCTCATAATTAATGCACAATGTACATTACAAAGTGCATTAATATGGCCATACAGAAGTGTATAGACCCACTTGCTTTCGCGGGACAACCCCTTTAATGCTTTCACCTTTACAGTATATATATAGATACATATGAAACGGCACAGACATGGAGTGATTAATTTGCACTTAAAGCAATATGAGAACAGGATGAAAAGAGGAGTAAATACTTAATTAGTCTATTGATAAGGGATGTGAAAGTTTTATGGCCTCTAAATTGGTGTTAGCGGGTGACGAGGCCTGCGTGTTTTCTCTGCTATAGATTTCTCATATTTTCCAATGATGTAGGAAACCACTTGCAATGTTAATTCCAGTCTTGAGAGTGTCAAGGATGGTTATAAACTTTTACTCCCAAACTCTTAAATGATGTGGAAATTTGAAGTTGCCTTAAGGACAGAGCACGGTAAATATACAGCGCTTGGTCCTGGGCTTTAATTTGTGATTTTTACCTTGCATCATGTGTATGAATGGAGTTCATATTCATGCGAGTTTTGTGCATTGGGCAACGCTCAAGGCTAGCACAATTTTAGCACTCATATGCATGTAGCCTTACTGCTGATGTATTTGATGTTTATAATGCTAATATGGAGTGTATGCAGTGCAAGTTTGGGATAATCTGCTACATATCAAATGCACAACATTATTGCATCACTAGTACTGCACAAAAAATCTTTACAAGTACCTGAAGGCATTTGCGTTTGAGTGGGTTGCGGAGTCACTGGAGTTGTAGAGGTAAATTTAAAAGATCGAGAGCATGGTCCATAGCTACTGCTTGTGACCCCATTTCTTGTGGTTCCATTGTAACTGGGCTGACCTGATGTCTTTTGTACTGCGACTTGGCCTCCAGCATCGGTTATTTTTCCAGCATGGATAGCTGCTCGGCAAATGCCAGAATCCTAAAAGAAATTATGGATAGATTATGGATAAACGTTTAATACATTATTTATTTGTTTACACAAAATTTGGTGTAATCTTACATCTGTATAGGTATCAGTCCCCCAAATAGGTCTTCCGTTGGTTTTGCACCCAGCTGGACAAGAAACGCTAAGAAATAAAAATATATATAATTTTAGAAATTGTTCCTGTAATGTGTGGGCCTTATTAAGTGTTTTTTTTTTAAATAGCTAAACACAAAAATGAAATTTTGGAGGAATTCTTACACTGCATTGGATCCTGTTATGTCCCTGGCCGTTGTTGTACAAGTTGCTGTCACTGTAATTAAATGAGAGCAGTTATAGGAGATGTTTATATGGCGGTACTAGCTGATATACCCGGCTTCGCCCAAATTATTTTAATACAGGTGTTTACCTGTTGTTCGCACTAAATTTTATGAAGTTGTGATTACTTCAGAGGAACTGAGGGATAAAATATGTATACACATAGAGGAGAGTTAGATTCTCCTCAGACTGCATGTACCGATGTCCCTCTGCAGAATGTGCTACCCCTCGTACTTTCCTCACTTTTTACCTTTAAACGTAACACCACCGGACTGGAGGTTGCAGCCCCTTCTTAGCCTCAAAGGCATACTCCATCCCTGCAGTCCATGCCCGCTTCCCTATGTACCTTACAGCCTTTCAGTATATGCACCCAGAGGTCAGTTAGATTTACCTCAGTATATACACATAGAGCTAAGGTAAATTCTCCTTAGTATATGCACATAGAGGAGCATTAGATTCTCCTCAGTGTATACACATAGAGGTGAGGAAGATTCTCCTCAGTATACAAATCATTTCCCTAGGCTTTATGGTTTCTGAAAAAAGTACTATCTCATGTATTGTGGATTTTTGCACAGTTTTCATGCTTAGAATTGAATATTGAAGTTGCGACTGCTACACTTTTCCTATTCAGGACCTAAACAAAGGTCGTGCCAAATTTCAAGTCTCTACGACATCGGGAAATTAGAGAATGAGATTAGGTACATTATAAAAGGGATCACTTAGTTTTGCACTTAGAATTGAATAATCAGGTTGCGACCGCTCGCTTTTCCTATTTAGGACCCAAGGAATGGTCCTGGAGTATTCTCAAATTTTTACGACACTGGGAAGTTGGAAAATTAAGCCTTATTTACACGGGTTGAGTTTTGCTCAAAATTCGCTCAAACGATGTCTTTTGAGCGATAATCATCCCATGTAAATGCTACTATTGTTTGCTTTTCAGCCAAACAATGATTTTATGTTGAGTTTAAAATCCATAGCTCGGTCGGGCAGCTGATAGAAGGGACTGCACGCTGTGATTCTCCGCGGGAGCGATGAAGACATAGTTTTCAGACGTTCTCCCGAAGCAGAACAATAGGGGCTATATGCAGATAACAGACCACCTGCTGTTATCTGCATACAGCAAATTGAGCCTCATTTACATGCAAAATGAAGCTAATAAGCTACTAATGGGCATTAGTGCCCATTAGTAGCTTATGCAAAATGATCACTCAAATTGTCATTCAAACTATCTTTTAAACAAATTTTAAACAATCATCTTTGCGTGTAAATGGGGCTTTAGTCGCGAGTCAGAGAGTGAATGCTTTTACCTTTTCAGTGTGTGTGTGTATATATATATATATATATATTTATATATATATATATATGTAGATACTGTGAGGTACTGTGAGGTACTGAGAGGCTTGATAGTGGATTGTTGCTACATCGTCCCTAGGTCCCGCTATTATGCCTAGTAGGGCTGGAGGAAGTGCATGTCCCGCTGTTTGCGACATGAAAAAGCCAGGAGGGCAATACAATCTCCAGCAAGTACTTGCTGGAGGTCTTTTCTTTAAAAGTATCAGGGCCGGGTTTTTTGGAATGGATGTCAGGTTGCTAGTGGGGCCATCCATTCCACTCCCACCACTCCAGGTTATGGGCATGGTCAATTAGCACAGGTACTGAGGCTGAGCCAGGCTAGGGGATAGATATAAATAGCAGTCTGCACGGACACAGGGGGGAATGATATGGCTGCTTGACCCTGGCAGCCTGTGATACCGGCTAGAGCTGGAAACCCTGCTGTGTGGTGCACCTGCAGAGCGTGACCTAGTCAGGCAGGGACTGCCTATTGTTATTGCTGGACTGTTATTTTTGAGCCTGAAGCTAAGGCAGCATTTGTGTTAACTATTCTGGACTGAAATAAACGCAGGTCACGCCTGCTCTTGGACTTTATCCACTGGTTTCCGCCTTTGACTGCCACCCACCCGCACTCTACTGAGCTGTCCTCTCACAATACATATGAAACGGCACAGACATGGAGTGATTAATTTGCACTTAAAGCAATATGAGAACAGGATGAAAAGAGGAGTAAATACTTAATTAGTCTACTGATAAGGGATGTGAAAGTTTTATGTCCTCTAAATTGGTGTTAGGGGGTGACGAGGCCTGCGTGTTATCTCTGCTATAGATTTCTCATATTCTCCAATGATGCAGGAAACCACTTCCAATGTTAATTCCAGTCTTGAGAGTGTCAAGGATGGTTATAAACTTTTACTCCCAAACTCTTAAATGATGTTGAAATTTGAAGATGCCTTAAGGACCAAGCGTGGTAAATATACAGCGCTTGGTCCTGGGCTTTAATGGCTTTGTGATTTTTACCTTGCATCATGTGTATGAATGGAGTTCATATTCGTGTGAGTTTTGTGCATTTGGCAACGCTCAAGGCTAGCGCAATTTTAGCGCTCATATGCATGTAGCCTTACTGCTAATGTATTTGATGTTTATAATGCTAATATGGAGTGTATGCAGTGCAAGTATGGGATAATCTGCTACATATCGAATGCACAACATTATTGCATCACTAGTACTGCACAAAAAATCTTTACAAGTACCTGAAGGCATTTGCGTTTGTGTGGGTTGCGGAGTCACTGGAGTTGTAGAGGTAACTCTAAAAGATCCAGGCCATGCTCCATAGCTACTGCTTGTGACCCCATTTCTTGTGCTTCCATTGTAACTGGGCTGACCTGGTGTCTTTTGTATTGTGACTTGGCCTCCAGCATCGGTTATTTTTCCAGCATGGATAGCTGCTCGGCAAATGCCAGAATCCTAAGAGAAATTATGAATAGATTATGGATAAACGTTTAATACATTATTTATTTGTTTACACAAAATTTGGTGTAATCTTACATCTGTATAGGTATCAGTCCCCCAAATAGGTCTTCCGTTGGTTTTGCACCCAGCTGGACAAGAAACGCTAAGAAATAAAAAATATATATAATTTTAGAAATTGTTCCTGTAATGTGTGGGCCTTATTAAGTGTTTTTTAAAAAAATAGCTAAACATAAAAATGAAATTTTGGAGGAATTCTTACACTGCATTGGATCCTGTTATGTCCCTGGCCGTTGTTGTACAAGTTGCTGTCACTGTAATTAAATGAGAGCAGTTATAGGAGATGTTTATATGGAGGTACTAGCTGATATACCCGGCTGCGCCCAAATTATTTTAATACAGGTGTTTAGCTGTTGTTCGCACTAAAATTTTATGAAGTTGTGATTACTTCAGAGGAACTGAGGAATAAAATATGTATACACATAGAGGAGAGTTAGATTCTCCTCAGACTGCATGTACTGATGTCCCTCTGCAGAATGTGCTACCCCTCCCACTCTCCTCACTTTTTACCCTTAAAGGTAACACCCCTTTTTATTCAAATTTACCACCAGACTGGGGGTTGCCGTCCTTTCTTAGCTACAAAGGCATACTCCATCCCTGCAGTCCATACCCACTTCCTTATGTACTTTACAGCCTGTCAGTATATGCACTCAGAGGTCAGTTAGATTTTCCTCAGTATATACACTTAGAGTTGAGGTAAATTCTCTACAGTATATGCACATAGAGGAGCATTAGATTCTCCTCAGTGTATACACATGGAGGTGAGGAAGATTCTCCTCAGTATACAAATCATTTCCCTAGGCTTTATGCTTTCTGAAAAAAGTACTCTCTCATGTATGGTGGATTTTTGCACAGTTTTTCATGCTTAGAATTAAATATTGAAGTTGCGACTGCTACACTTTTCCTATTCAGAACCTAAAGAAAGGTCGTGCCAAATTTCAAGTCTCTATGACTATAAAAGGGGTCACTTAGTTTTGCACTTAGAATTGAATAATCAGGTTGCGACCGCTCGCTTTTCCTATTTAGGAAACTGGTAAATTCTCAAGTTTGTGCGACACTGGGAAGTTGGAAAATGAAGCTCCATTTACACTGGTTGATTTTCGCTCAAAATTCGCTCAAACGATGTCTTTTGAGCAATAATCATCCCATGTAAATGCTACTATTGTTTGCTTTTCAGCCAAACAATGATTTTATGTTGAATTTACAATCCATAGCTCAGTGGGGCAGCTGATGGAAGGGACTGCACGCTGTAATTCTCCACGGGAGCGCTGATGACATCGTTTTCAGCTGTTCTCCCGCAGCAGAACAAAGGGGCTTTATACAGATAACAGATCACCTGCTGTTATCTGCATACAGCAAATTGAGCCTCATTTACATGCAAAATGAAGCTAATAAGCTACTAATGGGCATTAGTGCCCATTAGTAGCTTATGCAAAATGATCGCTCAAGTTGTCATTCAAACTATCATTTGAACAAATTTTAAACAATCATCTTTGCGTGTAAATGGGGCTTTAGTCGCGAGTCAGTGAGTGAATGCTTTCACCTTTACAGTGTGTGTATACATATATATATATATATATATATATATATATAGATACTGTGAGGTACTGAGAGGCGTGATAGTGGATGGTCGCTACATCGTCCCTAGGTCCCGCTATTATGCCTAGTAGGGCTGGAGGAAGTGCATGTCCCGCTGTTTGCGATATGAAAAAGCCAGGAGGGCAATGCAATCTCCAGCAAGTACTTGCTGGAGGTCTTTTCTTTAAAAGTATCTGGGCCGGGTTTTTTGGAATGGATGTCAGGTTGCTAGTGGGGCCATCCATTCCACTTCCTCCACTCCAGGGTATGGGCAAGGTCAATCAGCACAGGTGCTGAGGCTGAGCCAGGCTAGGGGCTAGATATAAATAGCAGTGTGCACGGACACAGGGGGGAATGAGATGGCTGCTGGACCCTGGCAGCCTGTGATACCGGCTAGAGCTGGAAACCCTGCTGTGTGGTGCACCTGCAGAGCGTGACCTGGTCAGGCAGGGACGGCCTATTGTTATTGCTGGACTGTTATTTTTGAGCCTGAAGCTAAGGCAGCATTTGTGTTAACTATTCTGGACTGAAATAAACGCAGGTCACGCCTGCTCTTGGACTTTATCCACTAGTTTAAAGATAACATCCATTTTTATTCAAATTTACCACCAGACTTGAGGATGCAGCCCCTTCTTAGCCTCAAAGGTATACTCCATCCCTGCAGTCCATGCCCGCTTGCTTATGTACTTTACAGCCTTTCAGTATATGCACCCAGAGGTCAATTAGATTTTCCTTAGTATATACACATAGAGCCGAGGTAAATTCTCCTCAGTATATGCACATAGAGGAGCATTAGATTCTCCCCAGTGTATACACATAGAGGTAAGGAAAATCCTCCTCAGTATACAAATCATTTCCCTAGGCCAGTGTTTCCCAACTCCGGTCCTCAAGGCTCCCCAACAAGTCATGTTTTCAGGATATCCTATAGTAAGGACACCTGTGGTAATGTCAGAGGCATTCACAGAAATTACATCAGCTGTGCAATACTGAGGAAATCCTAAAAACATGACATGTTGGGGTGCATTGAGGACCAGAGTTGGGAAACACTGCCCTAGGCTTTATGGTTTCTGAAAAAAGTACTATCTCATGTATTGTGGATTTTTGCACATGTTTTCATGCTTAGAATTGAATATTGAAGTTGCGACTGCTACACTTTTCCTATTCAGGACCTAAACAAAGGTCTTGCCAAATTTCAAGTCTCTACGACATCGAGAAATTAGAGAATGAGATTAGGTACATTATAAAAGGGGTCACTTAGTTTTGCACTTATAATTGAATAGTCAGTTTGCGACCGCTTGCTTTTCCTATTTTGGATCCAAGGAATCGTCCTGGCTAATTCTCAAGTTTGTACGACACTGGGAAGTTGGAAAATTAAGCCCCATTTACACGGGTTGATTTTCGCTCAAAATTCGCTCAAACGATGTCTTTTGAGTAGAGATGAGCGAGCGTGCTCGTCCAAGCTTGATACTCGTTCGAGTATTAGAGTACTCGAGATGCTCGTTACTCGTCAATTCCATTTCCTTCCCCGAAAGATTTGCGCCATTTTTTGGCCAATAGACATGCAGGGAAGGCATTACAACTTCCTCCTGTGACGTTCCAGCCCTATCCCACCCCACTGCAGTGAGTAGCTGGCGAGATCAAGTAACCGCCGAGTATATAAAGTGGGCCCGCCCGTGGCTCGCCACAGACGCACGCTGGCAGAGATTAGGGACAGTGCTGAGTGCTGCTGCTATAGGGAGAGTGTTAGTGTCTACAAGAACCCCAACAGTCCTTCTTAGGGCCACAGCTCACCCTGGGCACTACTGTTGTGGCTTGTGGGAGCAGTGGTGCACTTCTTTTTTTTTTTTTCCGTATATCGGGAGTGCAGCCCCGTTACAGCTATAGCGTTCTCTGGCTGCAGTCTGTACTACGTAGTATAGGGGAAGTATTGGTGATGCAGGGACAGTGGTAGTGTGGAATCCTGTCTACAACAATCCCAACGGTCCTTCTTAGGGCTACCTGTGACCGTGTGCATTTAACTCCGTGGTTGCTGGGAGTTGTAGTACCCCAGTATTGCACAGCAAGGCCTGCGTTCAGCCTTCAGTAAAGTTTTTCGCTGGGTACAGTTTGCGTAACGGAAGCGCTGTCTGCCTCCAAGTGCACGCCAAGAAACTACAATTTTTTTTCACCGCTATGTTAGCCATCAGCTGCCTACACAGTGTATGGTGACAGTGTATGTGTGGGAGGAATAAAAATCTCTCTACTCTTTGCATCAACTGCTGCCTCCACTATTTCTTTCTTGGAATTTGCACAGTTTATGGTGACAAACACCCATACACGAGAAAGTCCAATACACGCTCCATAGCCTGCATTGCATTGAAAAAAACATAATTTTAAAAAGAAATCTTTTTTACGGCTGCCTGTGACCCAGTGCATTTGACTGCGTGGCCTGTGGGACTTGAGGTGCATCAAAACTGCATAGTGCACAGCAAGGCCTGCGTGCAGCCGTCAGTAAAATTTTTTGCTGGGTGCAGTTAGTGTAATGTAAGCGCTGTCTGCTGCTAAGTGCACGCCAACATACACCACATTTTTTACACCGCTCTGTGTTAGTCGTCAGCTGCCTGCACAGTGTACGGTGACAGACACCCATAGAGGGAAAGTCCGATACACGCTGTATAGCCTGCATTGCATTAACAAAAACAGATATTAAAAAAGAAATCCTTTTTACGGCTACCTGTGACCCAGTGCATTTAACTGCGTGGCCTGTGGGACTTCAGGTGCATCACAATTGCATCTTGCACAGTTAGTCCTGCTTGCATCCTTCCTTATAATTTATCTCTGGCTTCATTTTGAGTTATATAACCGCTGGCAGCCACCAACTGCGCGGCAATAATTCACAAAAATTTTTACACCGCTCAGTGTCTGCTTGATTCTTAGTCCACCATGCTGAGGGGTAGGGGTAGCGGTAGAGAATGTGGACGCGGTCAAGGACGCGGAGTTCCACGTGAGGGTGTGGGCATGGGCCCAGTTCCTGGTCCAAGTGAATTGCAGCCGGTTGCTGCGGGATTAGGAGAGAGGAGAGTTTCTGGGGTCCCCAGCTTCATATCACAATTTTTGGGTCCACGTCGTAGACCTTTATTAAAAGACGAGCAGTGTGAGCAGGTCCTGTCGTGGATGGCAGAAAGTGCATCCAGCAATACATCGACCAGCCAGTCTTCTACGCTGTCCACTGCTGCAACTGTGAATCCTCTCACTGCTGCTCCTCCTTCCTCCCAGCCTCCTCACTCCATGAAATGACACATTCTGAGGAGCAGGCAGACTCCCAGGAACTGTTCTCGGGCCCCTGCCCAGATTTGGCAACAATGGTTCCTTTCCCACCTGAGGAGTTTGTCGTGACCGATGCCCAACCTTTGGAAAGTTCCCGGGGTCCGGGGGATGAGGCTGGGGACTTCCGGCAACTGTCTCAAGAGCTTTCAGTGGGTGAGGAGGACGATGACGATGAGACACAGTTGTATATCAGTGATGCAGTAGTAAGGGCAGTAAGTCTGAGGGAGGAGCGCACAGAGGATTCGGAGGAAGAGCAGCTGGACGATGAGGTGACTAACCCCACCTGGTGTCATAAGCCAACTGAGGACAGGTCTTCAGAGGGGGAGGCAACTGCAGCCGCAGGACAGGTTGGAAGAGGAAGTGGGGTGGCCAGGGGTAGAGGCAGGGCCAGAGCGAATAATCCACCAGCTTTTCCCAAAGCACCCCCTCGCGCCAAGCCACCGTGCAGAGGCCTAAGTGCTCAAAGGTGTGGCAGTTTTTCACTGAGACCGCGGACCACCGACGAACTGTAGTGTGCAACCTTTGTCGTGCAAAGATCAGCCGGGGGCCATAACCACACTCCTCACCACCACCAGCATGCGCAGGCATATGATGGCCAAGCACCCCACAAGGTGGGACGAAGGCCGTTCACCATCTCCGGGTTGCACCACTGCCTCTCCCCCTGGGCCCCAACCTGCCACTGAGATCCAACCCACCTCTCATTTCACAGGCACTACCGTCTCCTGGCCTGGACCCACACCCTCACCTCCGCTGTCCTCGGCCCCATCCACCAATGTCTCTCAGCGCAGCATCTAGTTGTCGCTAAGAGAATCGTTGGAGCGAAAGTGCAAATACGCCGCCATGCACCCGCATACTCAAGCTTTAAATGTGCACATAGCAAAATTGATTAGCCTAGAGATGCTCCCGTACAGGCTTGTGGAAAGTGAGGCTTTCAAAAACATGATGGCGGCAGCGGCTCCGCGCTACTCTATCCCCAGTCGCCACTACTTTTCACGGTGTGCCATCCCAGCCCTGCACGACCAAGTCTCCAGCAACATTGTACGCGCCCTCACCAATGCGGTTTCTGGCAAGGTCCACTTAACAACGGACACGTGGACAAGCACAGACGGGCAGGTCCACTATATCTCCCTGATGGCACATTGGGTGAATTTAGTGGAGGCTGGGACTGAGTCAGAGCCTGGGACCGCTCACATCCTACCCACCCCCAGAATTGCGGGCCCCAGATCGGTGCTGGTATCTGCGGCGGTGTATGCCACCTCGACTAAACCTTCCTCCTCCTCCGGCTACGCAACCTCTGCCTCTCAATCCAGATGTGTCAGCAGCAGCATGTCGCCAGCAGTCCGTGTCGCGCGTCAGCACAGCGGTAGGCAAGCGTCAGCAGGCCGTGCTGAAACTACTCAGCTTAGGAGAGAAGAGGCACACGGCCCACGAACTGTTGCATGGTCTGACAGAGCAGACCGACCGCTGGCTTTCGCTGCTGAGCCTCCAACCGAGCATGGTCGTGTGTGACAATGGCCGTAAACTGGTGGCGGCTCTGCAGCTCGGCAGCCTCACGCACGTGCCATGCCTGGCCCACATCTTTAATTTGGTGGTTCAGTGGTTTCTGAAAGGCTACACACACTTGTCAGACCTCCTCAGCAAGGTGCGCCGGGTCAGTGCACATTTCCGCAAGTCCAACACGGACGCTGCCACCCTCCGGACCCTGCAACATCGGTTTAATCTGCCAGTGCACCGACTGCCTTGCGACGTGCCCACACGGTGGAACTATACACTCTACATGTTGGCCAGGCTGTATCAGCAGCGTAGAGCTATAGTGGAATACCAACTCCAACATGGGTGGCGTAGTGGGAGTCAGCCTCCTCAATTCTTTACAGAGGAGTGGGCCTGGATGGCAGATATCTACCAGGTCCTTGGAAATTTTGAGGAGTCTACCCAGATGGTGAGCGGCGATGCTGCAATCATTAGCGTCACCATTCCTCTGCTATGCCTCTTGAGAAGTTCCCTGCAAAGCATAAAGGCAGATGCTTTGCGCTCGGAAACGGAGGCGGGGGAAGACAGAATGTATCTGTATAGTCAGAGCGCCCTCATGTCTATATCTCAGCGCGTTGAGGAGGAGGGGAAGGGGGAGGTGCCTGAGGAGGAGGAGGGGGAAGAGACAGCTGGGCCCACTGCAGAGGGTACCCATGCTGCTTGCCTCTCATCCATTCAGCATGTATGTTCTGTGGAGGAGGAGGATCCTGAAAGTGATCTTCCTAGTGAGGACAGCCATGTGTTGCGTACAGGTACCCTGGCACACATGGCTGACTTCATGTTAGGATGCCTTTCTCGTGACCCTCGCGTTAGACGCATTCTGGCCACTACGGATTACTGGGTGTACACACTGCTCGACCAACGGTATAAGGAGAACCTTTCCACTCTCATTCCCGAAGAGGAAAGGGGTTCGAGAGTGATGCAATACCACAGAGCCCTGGTGGACAAACTGATGGTAAACTTCCCATCCGACAGCGCTAGTGGCAGAAGGCGCAGTTCCGAGGGCCAAGTAGCAGGGGAGGCGCGTAAATCAGGCAGCATGTTCAGCGCAGGCAGGGGAATACTCTCCAAGGCCTTTGCCAGCTTTATGGCTCCCCAGCAAGACTGTGTCACCACTCCCCAGTCAAGGCTGAGTCGGAGGGAGCACTGTAAAAGGATGGTGAGGGAGTAGGTAGCCGATTGTACCACCGCCCTTTGTGATGCCTCTGCTCCGTACAACTACTGGGTGTCAAAGCTGGACACGTGGCACGGGGGAATCATCACGGATAAGCGTACCCGCCTGTGAACTGACAGTGCCGACTGGCTTACACTCGAAAAGATGAACAAAGCCTGGATTTCCCCAGATTTCTCTTCTCCATCAGCGGACAGCAGCGGTACCTAAAGATTATTTGCGCAGCAACCGTGGATGGAAGCATTGTTCTCTATCACTGTAAAAAATGGGGACCTTAACCTTTGTCAATCTGTGTATGATATTCGTCGTCCTCCTCCTGCTCCTCCTCCTGAAACCTCACGTAATCACCCCGAAGGGCAATTATTCGGTGGCGTAAAAGGCTCATATAACTTTTGTAAACAATATTTATACATTTCAATTCTCATTACAGCATTGAAACTTCCACCTGAACCAATTTTTATTTTAACTGGGCTGCCTCCAGGCCTAGTTACAAATTAAGCCACAGTAAACTAAGCGATTAATGGGCAATTTTTCTGGGGTACATTTGTACTGTTGGTACACCAATTTTTTGGGCCCTCGCCTACAATGTAATCCAAGTTATTTTTATGGGCTTCGTCTGCACTCATGGTACACAAATGTGTCTGGGGTTGGCCTACACTCTTGCTACAGAAATGTAACTCTGTTCTGCCTACCTATACTTCTGCCACAGTAATGCTAGAGGGGTCTGCCTATACTTCTGCAACAGAAATGTAACTTCTGCTCCTGAAATGTTGCCATGGTTTGTGTATACTGTTACTACTGTAATGTTACTAATACTGGCCTCTGCCTATACTGCTGCTACGGAAATGTTACTGGGGCCTGTCTATACTGCTACTACTGAAATGTTACTAATACTGGGCTCTCCCTATACTGTTGCAATGGAAATGTTAATCTGCTGCTCTGCCTATACTGCTGCAACGGAAATCTTACTGGGGTATGTCTGTACTGCTACTACTGAAATGTTACAAATACTGTGCTCTCCCTACACTGCTGCTACAGAAATGTTAATGTGCTGCTCTGCCTATACTGCTGCTACGGAAATGTTACTGGGGTCTGTCTATACTGTTACTACAACTGAAAAGTTACTGGGGTCTGTCAATACTGCTGCAAATGAAATGTTACTGGGGTCAGCCTACACTGCTGCTACGAAAATGTTAAAGGGGTCCGTCTATACTGTTACTACTACTGAAATGTTACTGGGGTCTGTCAATACTGCTGTAAATGAAATATTTCTGGGCTCTGCCTAGACTGCTGCTACTGAAATGCTACTGGAGTCTGTCTATACTGCTGCAAATGAAATGTTACTGGGGTATGTCTATACTGTTACTACTGAAATGTTACTGGGCTCTGCCTAGACTGCTGCTACTGAAATGTTACTGGCGTTTGTCTATACTGCTGCATATGAAATGTTACTGGGGTCAGCCTATACTGCTGCTACGGAAATGTTAAATGGGTCTGTCTATACTGTTACTACTACTGAAATGTTACTGGGGTCTGTCTGCACTGCTGAAACTGAAATGTTACTGGGGTCTCTCCTTACTGTTAGTACTGAAATGTTACTGGGGTCTGTCTGCACTGCTGGAACTGAAATGTTACTGGGGTCTGTCCCTACTGCTGCCAATGAAATATTACTGGGGTCTGTCTGCACTGCTGGAACTGAAATGTTACTGGGGCCTGTCTATACTGCTACAACTGAAACGTTACTAATACTGGGCTCTCCCTATACTGCTGCTATGGAAATGTTAATGGGGTCTGTCCATACTCTTACCACTGAAATGTTACTAATTCTGGGCTCTGCCTATACTGCTGCTACTGCTATGTTGAAGGGTTGTGGAAATGGAGACTTCCCAAAGACATGATGGCGGCGAGGCCACGTTACTAGGTCCACAGGCGCGACAATTTTTCAGCAACGCGGTTACTGGGAAGGTGCATATAACCACGGACACGTGGACAGGACATGTACTGCCTCAAAAACATCCCCCTCCTCCATCTCCTCCAACAATGAAAACATTCTTGGCAAATGCTTTTGCAGTGGTCCGTCTGGTGGCAGTCCAAGAATTTCACCTTAAACGACACAATAAGAAAGCCCCCTGCCTCCCCCCGCCACAGCCCACTTAATCCTGGCCACATTCCGAAAACCAACTAAATAAAACCGCGGTACTAGTCAGTTATCCCTAGCTGAAGCTTTCAGCCTACTGGTAGAGCAATTGTGGCTTCCAACTTGTTGGTACTGCTAAGTCCTAAGATAAGCGTACAGCTGAGGTCGGAATACAGGTGACTATAGAACACAGCATCCCTGCAGGGCAAGAGACAGAGTAGCAGCAGTCACCTATCCTTGGTGGAAGCAGGCAAGCTGAAAACCACATACTCCCTGAATGATTTTTGACTGACTGATGATGAGGCCTTTACTTGTGATCATCTTTGGTAATTCCTAAGAAAGATGCGCGGTAGTAGCCGGAAACGTGGATTTGCTAACACTTTGAAATGGACGACAGGAAACATATGAATGAAGCCTTTCCATATTTCAGCTTGAGATGAGAAGGAGTGCAGACTTTCAGTCCCTTGAATATCCTTTTCATTGCAATCAAATGCCCCTCTCTTGTCTCAGAAAATACTAGCTTTTCCACATAGGTGTTGTCTATCTGTCTATACTGTTACTATTGAAATCCTGCTAATACTGGGCTCTGCCTATACTGCTGTAACGGAAATGTTACAGGGGTCTGTTGATACTGTTACTACTGAAATGTAACTGATACTGGGCTCTGCCTATACTGCAGCTACTGAAATGTTACTGCGGTCCGTCTATACTATTACTACAGAAGTGTTAATAGGGTCTCCCTAGACTTCTGCAACATAACTGTTAGTGGGGTCAGCTTATACCTTTGCTACAGGAGTATTAAAGGGGTCTGTGCATACTATGGGTGCACTAAGTGTTCCCATCGCAGTGTTCAATGTACATGGCCCAAAAGAAAATAACCCAGACTGACTAGGGCATGCAGTGTGGGACGAAGCCCATCTGTATTTAATGTGACGTTAGCTCTGCTGTTCAGGGCACTGCAATGTGATTTATTTATGTACCGCCGGTGGGTTCCAGGGAGCCACCCGTGCTGTGGGTGCACACAGAATTCCCATTGTGGAGTTGTACCTGCCTGTGACTATTTATAGAAAACCCCAGTCTGACTGCGGCATCCAGTGTGGGCCAAAGGCCACCTGTATTTAGTCTGACATTAGCTCAGCTGTGCAGGGCACTGCAATGCGATTTATTTATGTACTGCCGGTGGCTCCCTAGGACCCACCCATGCTGTGGGTCCACACGGACTTCCCATAGGGGAATTGTACCTGCCTGTGTCTATTTTTAAAAAAAACCCAGTCTGACTGGGGCATGCAGTGTGGGCCGAAGCCCACCTGTATTTAATCTGACGTTAGCTCTGCTGTCCAGGGCACTGCAATGAGATTTATTTATGTACCGCCGGTGGGTTCCAGGGCGCCACCCATGCTCTGGGTCCACACGGAATTCCCATTGCGGAGTTGTACCTGCCTGTGACTATTTATTAAAAACCCCAGTCTGACTGGGGCATGCAGTGTGGGCCAAAGGCCACCTGTATTTAATCTGACGTTAGCTTAGCTGTCCAGGGCACTGCAATGAAATTTATTTATGTACCGCCGGTGGGTTCCAGGGAGCCACCCATGCTCTGGGTCCACACGGACTTCCCATAGGGGAGTTGTACCTGCCTGTGACTATTTATAAAAAACCCCAGTCTGACTGGGGCATGCAGTGTGGGCCGAAGCCCACCTGTATTTAATCTGACGTTAGCTCTACTATCCGGGGCACTGCATTGGGACAAACTACAGGAGCAATACAGCACTAATGAGATGTTCACTAGAGATGAGCGAGCATACTCGTCCGAGCTTGATGCTCGTTCGAGTATTAGGGTGCTCGAGATGCTCGTTACTTGAGACGTCTCGATTAAACGAGCACTGACCATTGAATTCAATGGAGCCGGCAATACAGCCGGCTACATTGAAAGTAATGGGCTGCCGGCTAGCGCGGGATGAATTTTTGGGAAGGGCTTAAAAATATAAGCCCTTACCTGAAAATCATCCCAAAATGTGTAAAAAGTTTTAAAAAAAAATATACTCACCTTGTCCCGGCAGAACGATGTTAGCCCATTGAATTCAATGGAGCCGGCAGTACAGCCGGCTCCATTGAAAGCAATGGGCTGCCGGCGAGCGTGGGATGAATTTTCGGGAAGGGCTTAAAAATATAAGCCCTTACCTGAAAATCATCCCAAAATGTGTAAAAAGTAAAAAAAAAAAATACTCACCTTGTCCCGGCAGAACGATGTTAGCCCATTGAATTCAATGGAGCCGGCAATACAGCTGTATTGCCGGCTCCATTGAAAGCAATGGGCTGCCAGCGATCGCACAATGAATTTTCGGGAAGGGCTTAAATATATAAGCCCTTCTCTGCAATTCATCCAGAAATGTGTAAAAATAAAAAATATATATATATACTCACCTAGTCCCGGCAGACGGAGTTCAGCCACGGCCAGCTGGCAGTTCTCCTGAACTGCTCTCTGTAGTATTCAGCAGCCGGGGATTTAAAATCCCCGCCTGCTGAATGAGCTGCCTCTGATTGGTCACAGCCTGACCAATCAGAGGCAGCTCTCACTCACACCCATTCATGAATGGGTGAGTGAATGCTGCCTCTGATTGGCTCAGCGCAGCTCTCAGATGAATGACAGCTGAGCTAAGCCAATCAGTGGAGCAGAGCACCAGTCATACAAAAATGCTCGAGTCGCCCATTGACTTCAATGGGGTTCGTTACTCGAAACGAACTCTCGAGCATCACTGAAAGTTCGACTCGAGTAACGAGCACTCGAGCATTTTGGTGCTCGCTCATCTCTTATGTTGGCGCTATACAAATAAAGTTTATTATTATTATTATTATTATTATCTCTAATGTTCACAGCTACGCTTGCATTGGAGCCCGCTGTAGGCCCGCGATTGCTGAGGGTTTGTGCAGAGGCCTATGTCCTGGCCGAGAAAAATGTCGTCGGCGCGGTGCAAGTCTGCCATGTTTGGCCGCTCAGATTTATTAATTGTTCATGTCTTGGGTTGCCTAGGACCCACCTATGCTGTTGGTGCCCACTTAGTTCCCATCGCAGTGTTTGACCTGTCTGGCGCAAAGACACTGACTGACTTGGGTAGGGGGCAGAGTGCAGATGGCTTTCCCCTTGCGGTGTCGATTGAGCTATGCGACACCTTGGCAGAATGAATACTGTGTGGGCACATGGATTCCCCATTGCTATGCCCACGTTTGTAGCTCCTGTCGGAGGTGGCACAGGATTGGATTTCTCATTGCTTCTGTACAGCATTGTGGGCTATCGCCCCGCCCTTTTAAAGAGGGTCGCTGCCTGGCCGTGCCAACCCTCTGCAGTGTGTGTCTCCGGTTCCTCCTCATGGCAGACGCACTTATAAATAGACATGAGGGTGGTGTGGCTATGCAGCCAGCGTGTGCCATGGGGGCAGCTGAAGGCTGCACAGGGACACTTTTGTGTGCGCTGTGGACGTTGAGTCGTGTGGGGGGTAGGGCAGCATGTAACCCCGGAGAAGAGGCAGTGGTGTGTCCCGCAGGCAGTGATTGTGCTTAGTTGGAGGTAGTGTGGTGCTTTGCTAAGGTGTGCCTTGCTAATGAGGGTTTGTCAGAAGTAAACATTGTTGGGGGGGGGGGGGCACTCTTGCCGCTATTGTGGCTTAATAGTGGGACCTGGGAACCTGAGATGCAGCCCAGCATATTGCCCCTTGCCTGCCCTATCCGTATCTGTGTCGTTCCCATCACTTTCTTGGCTTTTCCAGATTTTCACAAATGAAAACCTTAGCGGAGCATGAGTCATATACAAAAATGCTCGAGTCGCCATTGACTTCAATGGGGTTCATTACTCGAAACGAACTTTCGAGCATTGCGGAAAGTTCGACTCGAGCAACGAGCACCCGAGCATTTTGGTGCTCGCTCATCTCTACTTTTGAGCGATAATCATGTAAAAGCTACTATAGTTTGCTTTTCAGCCAAACAATGATTTTATGTTGAGTTTAAAATCCATAGCTCGGTTGGGCAGCTGATGGAAGGGACCGCATGCTGTGATTCTCCACGGAAGTGCTGATGATATTATTTTCAGCTGTTCTCCCATGGCAGAACAAAGGAGCTGTATACAGATAACAGACCACCTGCTGTTATCTGCATACAGCAAATTGAGCCTCATTAACATGCAAAATGATGCTAATAAGCTACTAATGGGCATTAGTGCCCATTAGTAGCTTATGCAAAATGATCGCTCATGTTGTCATTCAACTATGTTTTTAACAAATTTTAAACAATCATCTTCACGAGTCAGTCAGTCAGTGAGTCAATGCTTTCCCCTTTACAGTATATATATATATATATATATATATATATATATATATATATATATATATATATATATATATATGAAAAGGCACAGACATGGAGTGATTAATTTGCACTTAAAGCAATATGAGAACAGAATGAAAAGAGGAGTAAATACTTAATTAGTCTACTGATAAGGGATATGAAAGTTTTATGGCCTCTAAATTGGTGTTAGCGGGTGACGAGGCCTGCGTGTTTTCTCTGCTATAGATTTCTCATATTCTCCAATGATGCAGGAAACCACTTGCAATGTTAATTCCAGTCTTGAGAGTGTCAAGGATGGTTATAAACTTTTACTCCCAAACTCTTAAATGATGTGGAAATTTGAAGTTGCCTTACGGACCAAGCACGGTAAATATACAGCGCTTGGTCCTGGGTTTTAATGGCTTTGTGATTTTTACCTTGCATCATGTGTATGAATGGAGTTCATATTCGTGCGAGTTTTGTGCATTTGGCAACGCTCAAGGCTAGCGCAATTTTAGCGCTCATATGCATGTAGCGTTACTGCTGATGTATTTGATGTTTATAATGCTAATATGGAGTGTATGCAGTGCAAGTATGGGATAATCTGCTACATATCGAATGCACAACATTATTGCATCACTAGTACTGCACAAAAAATCTTTACAAGTACCTGAAGGCATTTGCGTTTGTGTGGGTTGTGGAGTCACTGAAGTTGTAGAGGTAAATGTAAAATATCCAGAACATGCTCCGTGGCTATTGCTTGTGACCCCATTTCTTGTGGTTCCATTGTAACTGGGCTGACCTGGTGTCTTTTGTATTGTGACTTGGCCTCCAGCATCGGGTATTATTCCAGCATGGATAGCAGCTCGGCAAATGCCAGAATCCTAAGAGAAATTATGGATAGATTATGGATAAACGTTTAATACATTATTTATTTGTTTACACAAAATTGTGTGTTATCTTACATCTGTATAGGTATCAGTCCCCCAAATAGGTCTTCCGTTGGTTTTGCACCCAGCTGGACAAGAAACGCTAAGAAATAAAAATATATATAATTTTAGAAATTGTTCCTGTAATGTGTGGGCCTTATTAAGTGTTTTTTTAAATAAATAGCTAAACATAAAAATGAAAGTTTGGAGGAATTCTTACACTGCATTGGATCCTGTTATGTCCCTGGCCGTTGTTGTACAAGTTGCTGTCACTGTAATTAAATGAGAGCAGTTATAGGAGATGTTTACATGGAGTTACTAGCTGATATACCCAGCTTCGCCCAAGTTAATTGGTACAGGTGTTTACAATCTAATCCTGCTTCCTGGGGTCCCTTTCCACCATTTACAACATCTGCACTAAGATACCACACTACACTCCAGAGGCCAGGACTGCTACCCCTTTGTTTGTTCTCCACATTTTTGTATGTATTGTCTTGCTTGGAATGGGTCACTACTAGAGATGAGCGAACGTACTCGTCCGAGCTTTATACTCGTTCGAGTATTAGCGTGTTTGAGATGCTCGTTACTCGTAACGAGTACCATGCGATGTTCGAGTTACTTTCAGTTTCCTCTCTGAGACGTTAGCGCGCTTTTCTGGCCAATTGAAAGACAGGGAAGGCATTACAACTTCCCCCTGCGTCGTTCAAGCCCTATACCACCCCCCTGCAGTGAGTGGCTGGGAAGATCAGGTGTCACCCGAGTATAAAAATCGGCCCCTCCCGCGGCTCGCCTCAGATGCGTTGTGAGATAGCTGAGGGACAGTGCTATAGTGTTGGAGCTGCTGTAGGGAGAGCGTTAGCAGTTAGTGTAGGCTTCAAGAACCCCAACGGTCCTTCTTAGGGCCACATCTAACAGTGTGCAGTAGTGTGGAGGCTGCTTTTAGCAGTGTTTCCCTTTTTTTTTTTTTGCTATATCGGCCATGCAGAGCATTGCGCCCTGCAGTAATACTACAGAGACAGAAGTGGTGGTTAGGCAGGGAGAGTGTTAGGAGTTAGTGTAGGCTTCAAGAACCCCAACGGTCCTTCTTAGGGCCACATCTAACCGTGTGCAGTAGTGTGGAGGCTGCTTTTAGCAGTGTTGCACTTTTTTTTTTTTTTTGCTATATCGGCCGTGCAGAGCATTGCGCCCTGCAGTAATACTCCAGGGATAGAATTGTGTAGGCAGGGCCAGAAGACATATATTATAGATTGAATATACGCAGTGGTCCTTTAGAAAAAAATCTTTGAAAAACAAATATTTGGCCTGCCTGTTACTCTGCTCAGTGTTCTGGGTCTGTGTCTGCTGCAGGTTGTAGTTCTCCAAATAAATACGCAGCCAGCTAAGTGTTACAGCAGGCTTGCGCAAAATTATTTCCTGGCTCTGAAATCACCGCTCTGTTGCACTTAATAACAGTGCAACACTGCAGTTCCGTGACACACACATCAGGGACAGAATTGCGTAGTCAGGGCCAGAAGACATATATAGATTGAATATACGCAGTGGTCCTTTTGAAAAAAATATTTGAAGAAAAACAAATATTTGGCCTGCCTGTCACTCTGCTCAGTGTTCTGGGTCTGTGTCTGCTGCAGGTTGTAGTTCTCCAAATAAATACGCAGCCAGCTAAGTGTTACAGCAGGCTTGCACAAAATTATTTCCTGGCGTTCCGTAAGCGAACTCAGCCTACAACCACAGGCCAATAAGCGGGACATTAAATTACAGTGTTGTGTTTCTGCATTCCTGGTAATACAGCATGCTGAGGGGTAGGGGTAGGCCTAGGGGACGTGGGCGCGGCCGAGGCCCTAGTCCGGGTGTGGGCACAGGCCGAGCTCCTGATCCAGGTGTATCGCAGCCGACTGCTGCGGGATTAGGAGAGAGGCACGTTTCTGGCGTCCCCACATTCATAGCACATTTAATGGGTCCACGCGGTAGACCCTTATTAGAAAATGAGCAGTGTGAGCAGGTCCTGTCGTGGATGGCAGAAAGTGCTTCCAGCAACCTATCGTCCACCCAGAGTTCTGCACCGTCCACTGCTGCAACTCAGAATCCTCTGGCTGCTGCTCCTCCTTCCTCCCAGCCTCCTCACTCCATGAAAATTAGACATTCTGAGGAGCGGGCAGACTCCCAGGAACTGTTCTCGGGCCCCTGCTCAGATTGGGCAGCAGTGGTTCCTCTCCCACCAGAGGAGTTTATCGTGACTGATGCCCAACCATTGCAAAGTTCCCGGGGTCCGGGGGATGAGGCTGGGGACTTCCGGCAACTGTCTCAAGACCTTTCAGTGGGTGAGGAGGCCGATGACGATGAGACACAGTTGTCTATCAGTGAGGTAGTAGTAAGGGCATTAAGTCCGAGGGAGGAGCGCACCGAGGATTCTGAGGAAGAGCAGCAGGACGATGAGGTGACTGACCCCACCTGGTTTGCTATGCCTACTGAGGACAGGTCTTCAGAGGGGGAGGCAAGGGCAGCAGCAGGGCAGGTTGCAAGAGGCAGTGCGGTGGCCAGGGGTAGAGGCAGGGCCAGACCGAATAATCCACCAACTGTTTCCCAAAGCGCCCCCTCGCGCCATGCCACCCTGCAGAGGCCGAGGTGCTCAAAGGTCTGGCAGTTTTTCACTGAGAGTGCAGACGACCGACGAACAGTGGTGTGCAACCTTTGTCGCGCCAAGATCAGCCGGGGAGCCACCACCAGCAGCCTCACCACCACCAGCATGCGCAGACATATGATGGCCAAGCACCCCACAAGGTGGGACGAAGGCCGTTCACCGCCTCCGGTTTGCACCGCTGCCTCTCCCCCTGTGCCCCAACCTGCCACTGAGATGCAACCCCGCTCTGAGGACACAAGCACTACCGTCTCCTGGCCTGCACCCTCACCTCCGCTGTCCTCGGCCCCATCCACCAATGTCTCTCAGCGCACCGTCCAGCCGTCGCTAGCGCAAGTGTTTGAGCGCAAGCGCAAGTACGCCACCACGCACCCGCACGCTCAAGCGTTAAACGTGCACATAGCAAAATTTATCTGGAGATGCTGCCGTTAAGGGTTGTGGAAACGGAGTCCTTCAAAAGTATGATGGCGGCGGCGGCCCCGCGCTACTCAGTTCCCAGTCGCCACTACTTTTCCCGATGTGCCGTCCCAGCCCTGCACGACCACGTCTCCCGCAACATTGTACGCGCCCTCACCAACGCGGTTACTGCCAAGGTCCACTTAACAACGGACACGTGGACAAGCACAGGCGGGCAGGGCCACTATATCTCCCTGACGGCACATTGGGTGAATTTAGTGGAGGCTGGGACCGAGTCAGAGCCTGGGACCGCTCACGTGCTACCCACCCCCAGAATTGCGGGCCCCAGCTCGGTGCTGGTATCTGCGGCGGTGTATGCTTCCTCCACTAAACCACCCTCCTCCTCCTCCGCAACCTCTGTCTCGCAATCAAGATGTGTCAGCAGCAGCACGTCGCCAGCAGTCGGTGTCGTGCGGCTTGGCAGCACAGCGGTGGGCAAGCGTCAGCAGGCCGTGCTGAAACTACTCAGCTTAGGAGATAAGAGGCACACGGCCCACGAACTGCTGCAGGGTCTGACAGAGCAGACCAACCACTGGCTTGCGCCGCTGAGCCTCCAACCGGGCATGGTCGTGTGTGACAACGGCCGTAACCTGGTGGCGGCTCTGCAGCTCGGCAGCCTCACGCACGTGCCATGCCTGGCCCACGTCTTTAGTTTGGTGGTTCAGCGCTTTCTGAAAAGCTACCCTCGCTTGTCAGACCTTCTCGGAAAGGTGCGCCGCCTCTGCGCACATTTCCGCAAGTCCCACACGGACGCTGCCACCCTGCGCACCCTGCATCATCGGTTTAATCTGCCAGTGCACCGACTGCTGTGCGACGTGCCCACACGGTGGAACTCTACGCTCCACATGTTGGCCAGGCTCTATGAGCAGCGTAGAGCTATAGTGGAATACCAACTCCAACATGGGCGGCGCAGTGGGAGTCAGCCTCCTCAATTATTTTCAGAAGAGTGGGCCTGGTTGGCAGACATCTGCCAGGTCCTTGGAAACTTTGAGGAGTCTACCCAGGTGGTGAGTGGCGATGCTGCAATCATTAGCGTCACCATTCCTCTGCTATGCCTCTTGAGAAGTTCCCTGCAAAGCATAAAGGCAGACGCTTTGCGCTCGGAAACAGAGCCGGGGGAAGACAGTATGTCGCTGGATAGTCAGAGCACCCTCCTGTCTATATCTCAGCGCGCTCAGGAGGAGGAGGAGGAGCATGAGGAGGATGAGGAGGAGGGGGAAGAGACAGCTTGGCCCACTGCTGACGGTACCCATGCTGCTTGCCTGTCATCCTTTCAGCGTGTATGGCCTGAGGAGGAGGAAGAGGAGGAGGAGGAGGATCCTGAAAGTGATCTTCCTAGTGAGGACAGCCATGTGTTGCGTACAGGTACCCTGGCACACATGGCTGACTTCATGTTAGGATGCCTTTCTCGTGACCCTCGCGTTACACGCATTCTGGCCACTACGGATTACTGGGTGTACACACTGCTCGACCCACGGTATAAGGAGAACCTTTCCACTCTCATACCCGAAGAGGAAAGGGGTTCGAGAGTGTTGCTATACCACAGGACCCCGGCAGACAAACTGATGGTAAAATTCCCATACGACAGCGCAAGTGGCCGAAGGCGCAGTTCCGAGGGCCAGGTAGCAGGGGAGGCGCGGAGATCAGGCAGCATGTACAGCACAGGCAGGCCAACACTCTTTAAGGCCCTTGACAGCTTTATGGCTCCCCAGCAAGACTGTGTCACTGCTCCCCAGTCACGGCTGAGTCGACGGGAGCACTGTAAAAGGATGGTGAGGGAGTACGTAGCCGATCGCACGACCGTCCTCCGTGACGCCTCTGCCCCCTACAACTACTGGGTGTCGAAGCTGGACACGTGGCCTGAACTCGCGCTGTATGCCCTGGAGGTGCTTGCTTGTCCTGCGGCTAGCGTCTTGTCAGAGAGGGTGTTTAGTGCGGCTGGGGGAATCATCACAGATAAGCGTACCCGCCTGTCAACCGACAGTGCCGACAGGCTAACACTCATCAAGATGAACATAGCCTGGATTACCCCAGACTTCTCTTCTCCACCAGCGGACAGCAGCGATACCTAAGCAATACGTAGGCTGCACCCGCGGATGGAAGCATCGTTCTGTATCCCCATCAAAAACGGGGACCTTTTTGCTTCATCAATCTGTGTATAATATTCCTCCTCCTCCTCCTCCTGAAACCTCACATAATCACGCCGAACGGGCAATTTTTCTTAGGCCCACAAGGCTCAGTCATATAATTTTTCTAAACAATTTTTATACGTTTCAATGCTCATTAAAGCGTTGAAACTTTCACCTCCAACAATTTTTATTTTAACTGGGCTGCCTCCTGGCCTAGTTACCAATTAAGCCACATTAACCAAAGTGATTAATGGGTTTCACCTGCCCTCTTGGTTGGCCATGGCCAATTTTTCTGATGTACATTAGTACTGTTGATACAGCAATTTTTGTGGGCCCTCGCCTACAGTGTAATCAAATGAATTTTTAGCCCACCTGCATTACAGCTGACGTTTCATCCGCTGTGTTGGGTACTGCAATGGGATATTTTTATGTACCGCCGGTGGCTTCCTGGCACCCACCCATGCTGTGGGTCCACAGGGAGTTGTAAATGCATCTGTTTCCACTTCTAAAGAACCCCAGTCTGACTGGGGCATGCAGTGTGGGCCGAAGCCCACCTGCATTAAGCACGACATTACTACCTCAGCTGTGTTGGGCAATGCAATGGGATATTTTTATGTACCGCCGGTGGCTTCCTGGCACCCACCCATGCTGTGGGTCCACAGGGAGTTGTAAATGCATCTGTTTCCACTTCTAAAGAACCCCAGTCTGACTGGGGCATGCAGTGTGGGCCGAAGCCCACCTGCATTAAGCACGACATTACTACCTCAGCTGTGTTGGGCAATGCAATGGGATATTTTTAGGTACCGCCGGTGGGTTCCAGGGAGCCACCCATGCTGTCGGTCCACAGGGAGTTGTAAATGCATCTGTTTCCACTTCTAAAGAACCCCAGTCTGACTGGGGCATGCAGTGTGGGCCGATGCCCTCCTGCATTAAACATGACATTACCTCAGCTGTGATGGGCACTGCAATGGGATATTTTTATGTACCGCCGGTGGCTTCCTGGCACCCGCCCATGCTGTGGGTCCACAGGGAGTTGTAAATGCATCCGTTACCACTACTAAAGAACCTTAGTCTGACTGGGGCATGCAGTGTGGGCCGAAGCCCACCTGCATTAAGCACGACATTACTACCTCAGCTGTGTTGGGCAATGCAATGGGATATTTTTAGGTACCGCCGGTGGGTTCCAGGGAGCCACCCATGCTGTCGGTCCACAGGGAGTTGTAAATGCATCTGTTTCCACTTCTAAAGAACCCCAGTCTGACTGGGGCATGCAGTGTGGGCCGAAGCCCACCTGCATTAAGCACGACATTACTACCTCAGCTGTGTTGGGCAATGCAATGGGATATTTTTATGTACCGCCGGTGGGTTCCAGGGAGCCACCCATGCTGTGGGTCCACAGGGAGTTGTAAATGCATCTGTTTCCACTTCTAAAGAACCCCAGTCTGACTGGGGCATGCAGTGTGGGCCGAAGCCCACCTGCATTAAGCACGACATTACTACCTCAGCTGTGTTGGGCAATGCAATGGGATATTTTTATGTACCGCCGGTGGGTTCCAGGGAGCCACCCATGCTGTCGGTCCACAGGGAGTTGTAAATGCATCTGTTTCCACTTCTAAAGAACCCCAGTCTGACTGGGGCATGCAGTGTGGGCCGAAGCCCTCCTGCATTAAACATGACATTACCTCAGCTGTGATGGGCACTGCAATGGGATATTTTTATGTACCGCCAGTGGCTTCCTGGCACCCGCCCATGCTGTGGGTCCACAGGGAGTTGTAAATGCATCTGTTTCCACTTCTAAAGAACCCCAGTCTGACTGGGGCATGCAGTGTGGGCCGAAGCCCACCTGCATTAAGCACGACATTACTACCTCAGCTGTGTTGGGCAATGCAATGGGATAATTTTATGTACCGCCGGTGGGTTCCAGGGAGCCACCCATGCTGTGGGTGCACACGGAATTCCCATTGCGGAGTTGTACCTGCCTGTGACTATTTATAAAAAAACGCGGTCTGACTGGGGCGTGCAGACACCTTGACAGAATGAATAGTGTGTGGCACATAGGTTCCCCATTGCTATGCCCACATGTGCAGCTCCAGATGGAGGTGGCACAGGATTGGATTTCTCATTGCTTCTGTACAGCATTGTGGGCTATCGTCCCGCCCCTTTTAAAGAGGGTCGCTGCCTAGCCGTGCCAACCCTCTGCAGTGTGTGCCTGCTTTTCCTGTGGCAGACGCCCTTATAAATGGACATGAGGGTGGCGTGGCATGAGGGCAGCTGAAGGCTGGGCAGGGACAGTTTGGTGTGCGCTGTGGACACTGGGTCGTGGGGGGGGGGGATTGGCAGCATGTAACCCAGGAGAAGTGGCAGCGGAGTGTCATGCAGGCAGTGATTGTGCTTTGTTGGAGGTAGTGTGGTGCTTAGCTAAGGTATCCATTGCTAATGAGGGCTTTTCAGAAGTAAAAATTGTTGGGAGGGGGGGAGCCCACTTTTGCCGCTATTGTGGCTTAATAGTGGGACCTTGGAACTTGAGATGCAGCCCAACATGTAGCCCCTCGCCTGCCCTATCCGTTTCTGTGTCGTTCTCATCACTTTCTTGAATTGCCCAGATTTTCACAAATGAAAACCTTAGCGAGCATCGGCGATATACAAAAATGCTCGGGTCGCCCATTGACTTCAATGGGGTTCGTTACTCGAAACGAACCCTCGAGCATCGCGAAAAGTTCGTCTCGAGTAACGAGCACCCGAGCATTTTGGTGCTCGCTCATCTCTAGTCACTACCCATACATGTGCTGGCGTCACGACAAATAACATTTTACCCTGTTGTCGACCCAAGAGAACTGTGAGAACAGTGAGAACTCCCCAAATTTTGCCAGTGTGTGCAGATGCACTAGACCGTGTTTTACCTTCCGAGAGGAGAAGCAGAGCCACCGTGACTACCATCTCAATCTCCCTCACTGCATATCCCCTACTAGCTCTAGCCTAGTTGCCACAAGTTTTGGCGTCACAAGCAAGATGAGCTTCTGTGCCTTGTCAGCAGTATTCACACAGGATGTGTTTTCTTAAATGCTAGAAGCAAGGTACAAGATTGTAAAATTCTCTGAGCCCAAAATCTAAGACAATTTTCATATCAACCCTTTGAGCTTAGATAGAAGCACAGTAACATTTACCTGGAAATAATAATGTTTTTCAGTGTTTTAAGTGACTTTAAAATTCATGTCAGAGAGGCGTGGCTAGCAGATGAGCGAGTGAGACGCTCCCTCGCATCGCTCCCGGCCCCAATAACAAAAAACCCGACCCAAGAGGACCCCAAGACCCCTCTTACCAGGCAGATGGTGAGAAGAAGATCGCAGGACCACCCCAAGAGCACGCCGACCCACTGGAGGGGAGGTTTGGAAGGCTTCCTCCGCGGCATGGCAGACAGCGGGGAGCGCGGCGCCGCGGCCAAGGTGGCGCCGCCAACAGAAGAGAGGAGGGCAAACCCGGAAGTAGAGCCGCCGGCGGCTCAGCAAGAAGAGCAGTGGCAGAAAGCAATTCCCCCGCGCTACACCACGGAGGGGACCGCTCAAGAAGAACAGCAGAGAAGAGTAAGCAGGCGGACCAAGCGGCAGCAGAGGCGGAGAAGCCGGCGGCAGAACGGGGTAAGAGCTGTTCCACCACACCATCAGCCCCCATGTACCCGGCCAGGCAGCTCCATAACCCACTCCAGATCCCAGAGAAAGGGGAATCAGAAGAGCCCCAAGCAGAGGAAATCAGGGGAGTGAGGGCCCTACAACCCAGCAGTGAAGGAGAGGGCAGCCCCCCCCCCCCCAGCCACAGCAGCCCCTGCCACAGAGACTCCCTCAGAGAGGGAACAATACAAGCAGCCCCAGGAGATGGGAGTCAGGGACTGAGGCATATGCCATAGATAGCCCCAGTCCACCAGCGTCCACACCTGCATCACCAGGGCTCTCCATAAGCACCGTGACGCCCACCAGCGCGAAACAGGGGAGAACCGCAAGCAAAGAAATGAACTCCTACCCCCCGAGACCTGACACCCCACCTGAGGAATGGGATTGGAAGGAACATCTTCGTGTGCTGCCCACCAAGAACGAAATAAACGACCTCTTCCACAAGATAGAAAGTTTGCATAAAAAGGACATGGCGGTTCTACAACAGGATATCCGTCATTTGGGACAGAGATTAGAAGAGATAGAGGGGGAGCAAGAAATAGTCTCTAATACCGTGAATGACCACATGCTCGAGCTTTCACAGCACTCCCAGCAAATCTCCGAACTATTCAATATGATTGACGACCTGGAAAACCGTCATCGTAGAAATCATTTAAGAATTAGAGGCCTTCCAGAGGAAGTTGACAGCACCCAGCTAGAGAAATGGGCAAGAGAATTCTTTAACAAGCTCCTACAAAGACCGCCGGAATCGGAAGTGGAGATTGACAGAATTCATCGTGCTCTAGGCCCAAAACCATCCGATCCAAAAAGACCGAGAGACATTATATGTTGAGTACATTACTACAAGCTGAAAGAACAAATCCTCCAACAAGCGAGAAAAGAGAACGACTTGTCCTACAAAGGGGTCCTGCAAATGATCCTGATGGATTTATCACGTCGCACCCTCCAACTAAGAAAGGCCCTGAAACCGCTGCTCACATTACTCCGAGAAAAATAAATTATATATAGGTGGGGCTTTCCGTTTCAGCTTTACGCCAACAAAGGAGGCAAATCAGCCATATTCAGGGGACTGGGCGACCTACCCAACTTCCTAGGTACCTTTGAGCTACCGCAGGTGTCTCTGCCGGACTGGCCCAAGCCGTCCTCCCTCCCGACTCCAGCACCAAGAAGCGAATGGCAGACAGTGGAACGTAGAGCACGCCGCAGAAGAGAGAGGCCAAGTGAGAGCCGAGAACCCCAAACGCCCAAGGGAGTTAAACAATCCTGACAGAATCCACACCGAACACAGGCCACTCATACACCGGAGAGAGGAGAAACGGATGGAAGAAAATAGAGTTCGGGACTTTCTTGGGGTCCACGGGGGTTTTGAGGTTCAATAGCAATACTAAAGGTTCAGTCATAGGGGTTGGGAGCGACAATCCGTAAATTTGCTAGTTCTTGCTAATATAGCCTATGGCGAAGGCTCGGTTAGCCCTCGCTAACTATCGTGAGAAGATAGACTTTCAGTTCGATAATGACTATTTGTTCTTGTTTTTGATTTTATGTGATTTACCTTGTGTGTTTCCCCTCCCCCTCCTTCCCAAGTCCCCCCCTACTGGAGAAAGTGGTCAGAGCCAAACGTAACGGCCCTCCCCTTTTGAGGATAAACATGGCTGACCTGACATGGAGCACATATAATGCCAAGGGCCTGAACATCCCTCAGAAGAGGAGCCAGATATTGCGCCATTTCCACCAGAAAAGAATACAGGTAGCTATGTTCCAAGAAACACATTTTAGAACAGACTGTGTTCCATCATGCAGCTCCAAACTCTACCCCACCTGGTTCCATAGCCCGCACCCCACGAAGAAAGCGGGAGACGTATCAATTGCCTTACACAGAGGATTTAGACACAGTGTGATTGACACCTCCATAGACCAGGAAGGCAGATTTGTCTTCCTAAAACTAGAAGTGAATGATAAGATATTTACTCTGGCTAACATTTATCTCCCTAATCAGGAACAAGTGTCAACCGCCGTTGGGATGCTGAAGACCCTAGCCGAATTCGCAAGTGGATCCAAAATTATCCTGGGCGGAGATTGGAACCTGGTTCTGAACCCAGAGATGGACTCTTCATCAGGTAGGACCTCTGTACCCCGATCTGCACTACAGCTACTTAAAAAAACATTAAACAACCTACACTTAGTGGATCTGTGGAGGATCCTTCACCCAGGGACCACGGACTACACGTTTCACTCGGCAGTCCCGCTCTTTTCTCCTTAGGGAGAGCAACTATATACTATAAACTAAGTGAGGAGACTCAAATGGCCACGCATGCTCCTCTGGGTAATATGCAAATAAGGGAGATGGAATAAATCCTCCACAGTGCCATCTATTGAAAGGCAGCATTCCTTCGAGTCAAAGTAGGACTTTTTATACAAGTCTTGTTACAATGACTGGGAATCAAAAGCAAAGCCAGACTCCATGTACATACAGCTGTTTCCGGGTTATTGCCCATCATCAGTGTACAGTAGGAGTCTGGCTTTTGCTAGTGAGAGGCCTGGGACAGGGGTCAGAAACACTCTTTTCTCCTTAGGGAGAGCAACTATATACTATAAACTAAGTGAGGAGACTCAAATGGCCACGCACGCTCCTCTGGGTAATATGCAAATAAGGGAGATGGAATAAATCCTCCATAGTGCCACCTATTGAAAGGCAGCATTCCTTCGAGTCAAAGTAGGACTTTTTATACAAGTCTTGTTACAATGACTGGGAATCAAAAGCAAAGCCAGACTCCATGTACATACAGCTGTTTCCGGGTTATTGCCCATCATCAGTGTACAGTAGGAGTCTGGCTTTTGCTAGTGAGAGGCCTGGGACAGGGGTCAGAAACGCTCTTTTCTCCTTAGGGAGAGCAACTATATACTATAAACTAAGTGAGGAGACTCAAATGGCCACGCATGCTCCTCTGGGTAATATGCAAATAAGGGAGATGGAATAAATCCTCCACAGTGCCATCTATTGAAAGGCAGCATTCCTTCGAGTCAAAGTAGGACTTTTTATACAAGTCTTGTTACAATGACTGGGAATCAAAAGCAAAGCCAGACTCCATGTACATACAGCTGTTTCCGGGTTATTGCCCATCATCAGTGTACAGTAGGAGTCTGGCTTTTGCTAGTGAGAGGCCTGGGACAGGGGTCAGAAACACTCTTTTCTCCTTAGGGAGAGCAACTATATACTATAAACTAAGTGAGGAGACTCAAATGGCCACGCACGCTCCTCTGGGTAATATGCAAATAAGGGAGATGGAATAAATCCTCCATAGTGCCACCTATTGAAAGGCAGCATTCCTTCGAGTCAAAGTAGGACTTTTTATACAAGTCTTGTTACAATGACTGGGAATCAAAAGCAAAGCCAGACTCCATGTACATACAGCTGTTTCCGGGTTATTGCCCATCATCAGTGTACAGTAGGAGTCTGGCTTTTGCTAGTGAGAGGCCTGGGACAGGGGTCAGAAACGCTCTTTTCTCCTTAGGGAGAGCAACTATATACTATAAACTAAGTGAGGAGACTCAAATGGCCACGCATGCTCCTCTGGGTAATATGCAAATAAGGGAGATGGAATAAATCCTCCACAGTGCCATCTATTGAAAGGCAGCATTCCTTCGAGTCAAAGTAGGACTTTTTATACAAGTCTTGTTACAATGACTGGGAATCAAAAGCAAAGCCAGACTCCATGTACATACAGCTGTTTCCGGGTTATTGCCCATCATCAGTGTACAGTAGGAGTCTGGCTTTTGCTAGTGAGAGGCCTGGGACAGGGGTCAGAAACGCTCTTTTCTCCTTAGGGAGAGCAACTATATACTATAAACTAAGTGAGGAGACTCAAATGGCCACGCACGCTCCTCTGGGTAATATGCAAATAAGGGAATTGGAATAAATCCTCCACAGTGCCACCTATTGAAAGGCAGCATTCCTTCGAGTCAAAGTAGGACTTTTTATACAAGTCTTGTTACAATGACTGGGAATCAAAAGCAAAGCCAGACTCCATGTACATACAGCTGTTTCCGGGTTATTGCCCATCATACAGCTGTATGTACAATCGCAGGGTTCATAGAGACCCATAAAAATGACCAAACACCGGCCCCCATCCAGTGGGAGGCATTGAAATGCGTCATTAGGGGAATTTTAATCTCCCATGGAACTAGGCTTAAAAAGGAAAACTCAGCGAACCTACGTAAACTTATCTCACATCTACAAGCCAAAGAGGAGGCCAACAAAAAATCCCAAAGCGACACTCTTAAAGCGGAAATCTCCTCCATACGTCAGCAGATCCTTAAAATCCTTGATCAACGCTCTCTAGCATATAGAGACAAATTACGTAGAGGGGCCTTTGAATACGGAGATAGACGTGGAAGCTGGCTAGCTAGAACCCTCCACCCTAGAACATCACCCGCACAGGTCACCAAAATACAGGCAGAGGGGGGAAGACATGTACACGCAACAAAGGACATACTTGAGGAATTTTAAAAGTATTATTCCAAACTATACAATATTAAAGACTCGACACAGCGTGAAGATCAAAGTTTAGACAGAGAGACAGAGGCATATCTGACCCTTAATGCCCCCAAAAGAATGACAACAGAAGAAGCAGGGAACTTAGACGAAGATTTCAGCGTAAGTGAGCTCGAAAAAAACATCAAAGAACTAAAAGTAGGCAAATGCCCCGGGCCAGATGGCTATACAGCCAGGTTTTACAAGGTCTTCCAAAAAGAGATCTCACCTCTGGTTCTCAAAGCTTTCAATGCGGTGGGGCGGGAGTGTTCCTTCCCGCCACAATCCCTAATAGCTCACATTTCAGTTATTCCCAAACCGGGGAAAGACGCCTCGGTTTGTGGCAACTATAGACCCATATCCCTCCTCAATATAGATATTAAACTATTCGCGAAAATGATTGCCACACGCTTACAAAACACCATTCCACTACTGATTCATGGAGAGCAGGTGGGTTTTATCCCGGGCAGAGAAGCTAGGGACAACACGGTAAAATCCCTATCACTGATAGCCAGGGCAAAGGCCTCCGGGGAACCGCTGTGCCTCCTGGCGGTCGATGCAGATAAGGCATTCGACAGGGTCAGTTGGCACTTCCTCTCGGCCACACTGGATAAAACTGGGGTGGGACCGAAGACGAAAGACCGAATTATGTCCTTATATAGCAATCCCTCTGCTAGAATCAGACTTAATGGAGCCCTGTCGAATGCCTTCCAAATATCCAATGGGACTAGACAGGGCTGCCCCCTCTCCCCGTTCCTTTACGTGTTAACAATGGAAGCGTTAGCAAATGTGATCCGCCAAAACGACTCAATCAGAGGGATCTGGACAGGGAACATCGAGCATAAGATGGCGTTGTTTGCGGACGACCTGCTCTTATATCTGTCCAATCCACGAATTGGGCTTTCTGTGGTCCTGGAGGAGTTTAGACCTTTTGGCAGAATAAGCAATTACAAAGTAAACGCACAAAAATCAGAGATTTTGAACGTGACCCTGCCACAAGCCGAGGCAACACAGTTGGAGACACAGTTTCCATTCAGATGGAGACGCTCCTCAATAAAATACCTGGGAATTCAGCTCCCGTCAGATACCACACAGGCCCTTAAACTTAATTTTCTCCCATATCTGACGGAGCTGGAAAGGGATCTCAATAAATGGAAACCACTGCTTTTGTCCTGGAGTGGTAGGGTCAATGTTATCAAAATGGACTCCCTCCCGAAATTTCTATACTTATGCCAGACGGTCCCGGTAAAACTACCAAACTATTACTTAAACCGCCTCCGAACCCTGATCACTGCGTTCGTGTGGAGAGGAAGGAAGCCACGTATGCGCTTCTCGTTGCTCACCAGACAAAAGGAAAAATGGGGTTTGGGGCTACCCAACTTTACCCTCTACTACAAAGCGTGCCTCTCAAACTGTATTTTAGACCTGCTGAAAGAGGACAACCAGAAGCTTTGGGTAGCGGCGGAACACGCTCTAGTTCCGGGAACCCTGCGGGGAGTAGCATGGATCCCACCTAAATTGATAAATGCAATACCCAACATCTCCCCGTTTATTGGCCAGCTATGCCGGACCTGGGCAGACTTTGGCCAAAAAAATGGATTAGTCTCAGTGCCGGGGCCTTTAACCCCCCTCATATCCAACCCCCAATTTAAGACAACGCTAGATGGATCTTCAATACTAGGTATGCACACTTCACCAATGCCGAGAATTAGAGATGTTATGTCCAATGCGAAATTAAAGACCCTGTCTGAGATCTTGGGAGAGCGGGAAACACGCACAGGCTCCTGGTTACAATACTTTCAACTAAGAGGATTTGTGGGGTCCCTGTTCCCTCGGGTGAACCTCATAAGCTCCCTCACCCCCTTTGATCAAATGGCAGTGTCTTCAGCCCCGCAGAGACATAGGATTTCATCTATATACAAGATGGTGCTGGATCGGGAGGCAGAGGCCCAGAAACCTGCATATGTGGAGGCCTGGGAGAGAGAACTGGGGCGTGGACTGCCAAAGGAGGACTGGGAGAGAGTCTAGCTCCTGTGTCATAAATTGTCCCCGGCTTGCAAAGCTCAGGACCTAAACTTTAAAATTCTATCCAGATGGTATAGAACCCCCGACCATCTCCACAAAATCTTCCCACAGACATCACCCTGCTGTTGGCGATGCAACGCAGACAGAGGAAATATGTCCCACATCTGGTGGAGCTGTCCCGGAGTGGCTGACCTATGGAAGGAAACGATAGAGCTAAATAACTACATCTGTAAGACACAATTAAATCTAACTCAGGAGATGGCTCTGCTCTCAGTCCTCCCAGGCCCAATTAAAAATGTAAAGAGAAGCATATTAAGATTCTTCATACTCGCGACCAGAAGAGTTATTCGCAGACTCTGAAAAACCACGACACCTCCTTCTAGAGCAATGTGGGTGGAGGAACTGAACGACCTCATGCGCTTTGACGAGCTGGGGGCGGAGGAGGGCGACACCCAGGCGAATTTCTACCATACCTGGCAGACGTGGATCGCTTTTAGATCCTCTGAGAAATTTAAAATGTGGGCGGAGTCGGGGTGGCTATAGAAAACTTGGAGGCGTCCCAGAACCTGGGTGTGCCCCCCCCCCCCCCGTGATCTACTCCATCACCTCTGACCGCTCTCCAGAAATCCACCTGTTCCCTTCCCCACCCCCACCCCCACCTTATACCACCCCCCCCTCCTCCCGGTTATATTTGTTTGTTAGTCCTGTCCTTGTCTTGGTTTAAGAGTTAATATATTTGGGCAGCGAAGATCTGCCATAGGAGAGATGAGAAAGATGAGAACATACGCAATTACTTGTTACGAAAGCACGTTTATTTACAGTATTTGAAAATAATCCACATTACATTAACTGTGCTCATCTTGGTTGAATGTATGTTTTCTAAATTGAAAATTCGGAATAAAATACTTTTTGAATGAAAATTCATGTCAGTGTGTAAAGAGTTAATCAGTCATCTTAAAAAGCTGGAGGTCATAGTTCTAAAGAAAGTGGAAGAATTTAACTTTATTAAGAGCAAAGAAAGTCAAAAGAAAGTGCATTATAGAGTTTTTTCAACAGTAAAGAAGTGCTTTCACCTTTATTAATGCACTAGCAATGTCCAAAATGGTGGCTAGGAGAAATAAAATTTTAACTGCACCACTTATCCCTTAAAATAGCGCCCAAGCACAGGAAATTTACTACTTTATCATTCCCCTACAGAGGCCTGTAAAAACCAAAGGAGAGAGAAAAGCCCTCATAAACTAGATTCAAAGAAAAGGGGCACCCATTCCCCATGGTGGAACGCAGAATACTACAAGCTAAGCTTCGGCAATTCTAATCTTTGAAAATTCCTGGAGAACAGGCGAAGTCCCAGAAGATTAGAAAAGGAAAAATGTTGTCCCTATCTTCAAAATAGAGAAGAAGTTGGATCCAGGAAACTACAGGCCTGTCAGCCTGACTTCATTACCGAGAAAGATCTTTGAACAAATTATTAAGCAGCATGTATGCAAGTACTTGGATAAAAATGGAGTAAGTAACCAGAGCCAGCATGGGTTTGTAACAAACAAGTCATGCCAGACTAATCTAAATTTACTTCTATGACAGTATCACCGACTGGGTTGATCAGGGAAATGTGGTGGATATAGTTTATCTTGACCTTTAGTAAAGCATTTGACAAAGTATCTCATACTATACTTTTTGAAAAAATGACCAAATATGGAATTGATAAGGCAACTGTTAGGTGTATCCACAACTGGCTGAGAGATTGTACTCAGAGTGGTCATAAATGGCTGCACATCCAAGTGGAAGAATGTATCAAGTGGGGTACCACAAGGCTCTGTCCTAGGCCCAGTGTTGTTCAACATTTTTATAAATGATCTGGAGGAGGGAATTGATGGGAAACTGATCAAATTTGCCGACGACACAAGGATAGGAGGAATAGTTAACATTGGGGAAGAGAGAGAGTATTCAAAAAGATCTAGAAAAGCTTGCACAGTGGACAGCGACTAATAGAATTGTATTTAACAAGGAGAAATGCAAAGTCCTACATCTGGGCAAGAAAAATGAAGAAAGCACATACAGAATAAGAGGGATTGAGCTAAGCAGCAGCACATATGAAAAAGACTTGGATATACGAATAGATCATAGACTGAACATGAGTCAACAATGTGATGCAGCAGCCAAAAAGGCAAACACAGTTCTGGGATGTATTAAGAGAAGCATAGAGTCTAGATCACATGAGGTCATTATCCTCCTCTACTCTTCCTTAGTCAGACCTCATCTGGAATACTGTGTCTAGTTCTGGGCGCTCTACTTTAAAAAAAGACATATACAAAGTGGAGCAAGCTCAGAGAAGAGTTACCAAGATGGTGAGTGGTCTGGAAATCATGTCCTATGAAGAATGGCTAAAGGATCTGGGAATGTTTAGCTTGCAAAAAAGAAGGCTGAGAGGAAACTTAATAGCTGTCTACAAATATCTGAAGGGCTGTCACAGTGCAGAGGGATCAGCCCTATTCTCATTTGCACAAGGAACGATTAGCAGCAATGGGATGAAACTGAAAGGGAGGGGACAGAAATTAGATATTAGAAAAAAACTTTCTGACAGTGAGGGTGATCAATGAGTGGAATGGGTTACACTGGGAGGTGGTGAGTTTTCCTTCAATGGAAGTGTTCAAACAAAAGCTGGACAAATATCTGTCTGGGATGATTTAGTGAATCCTGCACTGAGCAGGGGGTTGGACCAGATGACCCTGGAAGTCCCTTCCAACTCTACCATTCTATCATTCTAAGCCCTGCCCCTGGGCGGTACTGTGCTTCACTGGTGCCAAATCCCTGCTGAGCAAGTTCAATCTTGTTGCAGCAAGAGAAGAGAGAGGATAAATGCTGCTCAGCTGCAGCAAAGAAAGACCAAGAACCATCTCAAGTTCCATTCCAGTATGACTTCCAGAGGAGTACCCACTGGCTATCTGCCTAAGGAACTGAGATGGATGTTTGGTGATGAGCCAGAAGTTCTTGCATTGCTGGTGGAGGTGCAGGCATCCTTTATGGACTCCAGTAAGTTCCCTGCTGGGGTACTGGATGGATCCTCTACAGATCGAGGACTCAGTGCTCCTGTCGCTTAGGCCCACGGTTCCCTCGCTAAGCACTGCGATGCGTCCGCTGCTGATTGTGGAGCCTCCGCTGCTGCTGCTGTGGATGCTGCTGGTCCTGGAGAAGACACAGGAGAGGGTAAGCAACCTTCTTTGGCCTCGCTAGGCCCAGAAGATGTCCCCACTGCTGTGTAAATCCTTGCCACTCCAGGTCTCATCTTTTCTGTTGCCGCTCAGTCCGGCTGGCCTCCTGCAATCTCTACTCTCTCCATTGTTAAAACCACGATTACAGCACCTGTCCACACTTCATGCCCTATGTGTGCTGCTGCAGCTCTGTTGGGTCCTGCTGACACCGCTAGTCCTGCGGATCCTGTTAAAGTTGTAGGCCCAATGTCTCCTGCAGTCCTGCAGGTAGACAAAGCTCCATCGCATCCTAATGCGTTGGGTGATCACTAGAGATGAGCGAACGTACTCGTCCGAGCTTGATATTCGTGCGAATATTAGGGTGTTCGGGATGCTCGTTACTCGTAACGAGTACCAAGCGGTGTTCCGGTTACTTTCAGTTTCCTCTCTGAGACGTTAGCGCGCTTTTCTGGCCAATTGAAAGACAGGGAAGGCATTACAACTTCCCCCTGTGACGTTCAAGCCCTATACCACCCCCCTGCTGTGAGTGGCTGGGGAGATCTGATGTCACCGGAGTATAAAAATTGGCCCCTCCCGCGGCTCGCCTCAGATGCCTTGTGAGTTAGCTGAGGGACAGTGGTATCGTGCTGGAGCTGCTGTAGGGAGAGCGTTAGGAGTTAGTGTAGGCTTCAAGAACCCCAACGGTCCTTCTCAGGGCCACATCTAATAGTGTGCAGTACTGTGTTAGCACTGTATTTATTTATTTTTTTTTCAAAATTGGATCTGCAGAGCATTGCGCCCTGCAATAGGGACAGAAGTGGTGGTTAGGCAGGGAGAGTGTTAGCAGTGAGTGTAGGCTTCAAGAACCCCAACGGTCCTTTCTAGGGCCACATCTATCCGTGTGCAGTACTGTCCAGGCTGCTGTTAGCAGTGTTGCATTTTATTTATTTTTTTCTCAAAATCGGCTGTGCAGACCATTGCACCCGGCATTAATACTACAGGGATAGAATTGTGTAGGCAGGGCCAGAAGACATACATTATTCATTGAATAGACGCAGTGTGGCTTGTCCTTTGAAAAACAAGGGAAAAAATTCTATTTCGCCTGCCTCTGACAGTCCTCAGGGCTCTGGGTACGTGTGTGCTGCGTGCAGAACGTTAAAAAAAATCAGACGCAGCCAGCTACGTTTTTTACTGCAGGCTTGCGCCAATTTTTTTCCTGCACGGGAAATCCCTGATCTGCTGGAGCGAATAACTTTGCATCACTGCAGTTCTCTGACACATTTGCAGGGTCACAACACAGTTATTAAACTTAGTAGTATTCATTGAATACACGCAGTGTGGCTTGTCCTTTGAAAAACAAGGGAAAAAATTCTATTTTGGCTGCAGGCTTGCGCCAATTTCTTTCCTGCATGGGAAATCCCTGATCTGCTGGAGCGAATAACTTTGCATCACTGCAGTTCTCTGACACATTTGCAGGGTCACAACACAGTTATTAAACTTGGTAGTATTCATTGAATACACGCAGTGTGGCTTGTCCTTTGAAAAACAAGGGAAAAAATTCTATTTTGGCTGCAGGCTTGCGCCAATTTCTTTCCTGCATGGGAAATCCCTGATCTGCTGGAGCGAATAACTTTGCATCACTGCAGTTCTCTGACACATTTGCAGGGCCACAACACAGTTATTAAACTTAGTAGTATTCATTGAATACACGCAGTGTGGCTTGTCCTTTGAAAAACAAGGGAAAAAATTCTATTTTGGCTGCAGGCTTGCGCCAATTTCTTTCCTGCATGGGAAATCCCTGATCTGCTGGCGCGAATAACTTTGCATCACTGCAGTTCTCTGACACATTTGCAGGGCCACAACACAGTTATTAAACTTAGTAGTATTCATTGAATACACGCAGTGTGGCTTGTCCTTTGAAAAACAAGGGAAAAAATTCTATTTTGGCTGCAGGAAATCAAATCACTGGGAAATCAAATCACTGGGAAATCAAATCACTGGTAATACACCATGCTGAGGGGTAGGGGTAGGCCTATAGGACGTGGACGCGGGCGAGGACGCGGAGGCCCAAGTCAGGGTGTGGGCACAGGCCGAGCCAGTGCGGTGGCCAGGGGTAGAGGCAGGGCCAGACCGAATAATCCACCAACTGTTTCCCAAAGCGCCCCCTCGCGCCATGCCACCCTGCACAGGTCAAGGTGCTCTACGGTGTGGCAGTTTTTCACAGAGACGCCTGACGACCGACGAACAGTGGTGTGCAACCTTTGTCGCGCCAAGATCAGCTGGGGAGGCACCACCAACAGCATGCGCAGGCATATGATGGCCAAGCACCCCACAAGGTGGGACGATGCCCGTTCACCGCCTCCGGTTTGCACCACTGCCTCTCCCCCTGTGCCCCAACCTGCCACTGAGATCCAACCCCCCTCTGAGGACACAGGCACTACCGTCTCCTGGCCTGCACCCACACCCTCACCTCCGCTGTCCTCGGCCCCATCCAGCAATGTCTCTCAGCGTAGCGTCCAGACGTCGCTAGCACCACAGTTTGAGCGCAAGCGCAAGTACGACGCCACGCTCCCGCACGCTCAAGCGTTAAACGTGCACATTGCAAAATTGATCAGCCTAGAGATGCTGCCGTATAGGCTTGCGGAAATGGAGGCTTTCAAAAGCATGATGGCGGCGGCTGCCCCGCGCTACTCGGTTCCCAGTCGCCACTACTTTTCCCGATGTGCCGTCCCAGGCCTGCACGACCACGTCTCCCGCAACATTGTACGCGCCCTCACCAACGCGGTTACTACCAAGGTCTACTTAACAACAGACACGTGGACAAGCACAGGCGGGCAGGGCCACTATATCTCCCTGACGGCACATTGGGTGAATTTAGTGGAGGCTGGGACAGAGTCACAGCCTGGGACCGCTCACGTCCTACCCACCCCCAGAATTGCGGGCCACAGCTCGGTGGTGGTATCTGCGGCGGTGTATGCTTCCTCCACTAAAGCACCTTCCTCCTCCTCCTCCTCCAACGCAACCTCTGTCTCGCAATCAAGATGTGTCAGCAGCACGTCGCCAGCAGTCGGTGTCACGCGGCGTGGCAGCACAGCGGTGGGCAAGCGTCAGCAGGCCGTGCTGAAACTACTCAGCTTAGGAGACAAGAGGCACACGGCCCACGAACTGCTGCAGGGTCTGACAGAGCAGACCGACCGCTGGCTTGCGCCGCTGAGCCTCCAACCGGGCATGGTCGTGTGTGACAACGGCCGTAACCTGGTGGTGGCTCTGCAGCTCGGCAGCCTCACGCACGTGCCATGCCTGGCCCATGTCTTTAATTTGGTGGTTCAGCGCTTTCTGAAAAGCTACCCCCACTTGTCATACCTGCTCGGAAAGGTGCGCCAGCTCTGCGCACATTTCCGCAAATCCCACACGCACGCTGCCACCCTGCGGACACTGCAAGATCGGTTTAATCTGCCAGTAAACCGACTGCTGTGCGACGTGCCCACAGAGTGGAACTCTACGCTCAACATGTTGGCCAGACTCTATGAGCAGCGTAGAGCTATAGTGGAATACCAACTCCAACTTGCGCGGCGCAGTGTGAGTCAGCCTCCTCAATTATTTACAGAAGAGTGGCCCTGGTTGGCAGCCATCTGCCAGGTCCTTGGAAAATTTGAGGAGTCTACCCAGGTGGTGAGCGGCGATGCTGCAATCATTAGTGTCACCATTCCTCTGCTATGCATCTTGAGAAGTTCCCTGCAAAGCATAAAGGCAGACGCTTTGCGCTCGGAAACAGAGCCGGGGGAAGACAGTATGTCGCTGGATAGTCAGAGCACCCTCCTGTCTATATCTCAGCGCGCTCAGGAGGAGGAGGAGGAGCATGAGGAGGATGAGGAGGAGGGGGAAGAGACAGCTTGGCCCACTGCTGACGGTACCCATGCTGCTTGCCTGTCATCCTTTCAGCGTGTATGGCCTGAGGAGGAGGAAGAGGAGGAGGAGGAGGATCCTGAAAGTGATCTTCCTAGTGAAGACAGCCATGTGTTGTGTACAGGTACCCTGGCACACATGGCTGACTTCATGTTAGGATGCCTTTCTCGTGACCCTCGCGTTACACGCATTCTGGCCACTATGGATTACTGGGTGTACACACTGCTCGACCCACGGTATAAGGAGAGCCTTTGCACTCTCATTCCCGAAGAGAGATAAGGGGTTCGAGAATTATGCTATACCACAGGGCGCTGGTGGACAAACTGATGGTAAACTTCCCATCCGACAGCGCTAGTGGCAGAAGGCGCAGTTCCGAGGGCCAGGTAGCAGGGGAGGCGCAGAGATCATGCAGCATGTACAGCGCAGGCAGGGGAACATTCTCCAAGGCCTTTGCCAGCTTTATGGCTCCCCAGCAAGACTGTGTCACCGCTCCCCAGTCAAGGCTGAGTTTGCGGGAGCACTGTAAAAGGATGGTGAGGGAGTACGTAGCCGATCGCACAACCGTCCTCCGTGACGCCTCTGCCACCTACAACTACTGGGTGTCGAAGCTGGACACGTGGCCTGAACTCGCGCTGTATGCCCTGCAGGTGCTTGCTTGTCCTGCGGCTAGCGTCTTGTCAGAGAGTGTGTTTAGTGTGGCTGGGGGAATCATCACGGATAAGCGTACCCACCTGTCAACCGACAGTGCCGACAGGCTTACACTCATCAAGATGAACAAAGCCTGGATTTCCCCAGACTTCTCTTCTGCACCAGCGGACAGCAGCGATACGTAAGCAATACGTATTATGCACCCGCGGATGGAAGCTACGTTCTCTCTCACCATCCAAAACGGGGACATTTCTGCTTCATCAATCTGTGTCTAATATTCCTCCTCCTCCTCCTGCTCCTCCTCCTGAAACTTCACGTAATCACGCTGAACGGGCAATTTTTCTTAGGGCCACAAGGCTCACTCATCTAATTTTTCTAAACAATTTTTATATGTTTCAATGCTCTTAAAAGCGTTGAAACTTTAACTTGAACCAATTTTTAGTTAAACTGGGCTGCCTCCAGGCCTAGTTACCACTTAAGCCACATTAACCAAAGCGATTAATAGGTTTCACCTGCCATCTTGGTTGGGCATGGCCAATTTTTACTGAGGTACATTAGTACTGTTGGTACACCAATGTTTTGGGGCCCTCACCTACAGTGTAATCATAGCAATTTGTATGTTCTTCGCCCGCACTCATGGTACAGAAGTGTGTGTGGGGTTGGCCTACACTTTAGCTACATAAATGTAACTTGGGCCTTGGCTATACTGCAGCTACTGAAATGGAACTAAGACTGCGCTCCCACTATACTGCTGCTTCGGAATTGTTCCTGGGGCCTGTGTAGGCTGCTAAAATGACTTAAATGGAACTAAGACTATGCTCCTCCTATACTGCTGCTTCGGAATTGTTCCTGGGGCCTGTGTAGGCTGCTACTATTACTGAAATGGAACGAAGACTGCGCTCCCACTATACTGCTGCTTCGGAATTGTTACTGGGGCCTGTGTAGGCTGCTACTATTACTGAAATGGAACTAAGACTGTGCTCCCCCTATAATGCTGCTAGTGATATGTTAGTGGGGCCTGTCGCTAATGCTACGGCTGAAATGTTACTAATTCTGGGCTCTGCCTATACCGCTGCTAATGGTATGTCTCTGGGGTGTGGAAACAGAGGCTTCCCAAAGACATGATGGCGGCGAGGCCATTTCCCACCAACGCTGTTACTGTTAAGGTGCATATAACCACGGACACGTGGAGAGGACACGTAGTGCCTCCAAAACATCCCCCGCCATGGCCCACTTAAAGGGGTTGTCCCGCGCCTTACCTTAATCCCCGCGCTCCGGTGACTTCTATACTTACCGGTGAAGATGGCCGCCGGGATCCTCTTCCTCCGTGGACCGCAGCTCTTCTGTGCGGTCCATTGCCGATTCCAGCCTCCTGATTGGCTGGAATCGGCACGTGACGGAGCTGGCATTCTGCACGAGCGGCTCCATTGAAGAGAGCAGAAGACCCGGACTGCGCAAGCGCGGCTAATTTGGCCATCGGAGGGCGAAAATTAGTCGGCTCCATGGGAACGAGGACGCTAGCAACGGAGCAGGTAAGTATAAAAGTTTTTATAACTTCTGTATGGCTCATAATTAATGCACAATGTACATTACAAAGTGCATTAATATGGCCATACAGAAGTGTATAGACCCACTTGCTGCCGCGGGACAACCCCTTTAATCCTGGCCACATTCCGAAAACCAACAAAATAAAACCGTGCTACTAGGTCCGCAGTCACCACCACATTACCACCAACGTGGTTACTGTTAAGGTACATATTACCAGTCTGACTGGGGCATGCAGTGTTGGCCGGAGCCCACCTGCATTAAGCATGACATTACTACCTCAGCTGTGTTGGGCAATGCAATGGGATATTTCTATGTACCGCCGGTGGCTTCCTGGCACCCACCCATGCTGTGGGTCCACAGGGAATTATAAATGCATCTGTTTCCACTTGTAAAGAACCCCAGTCTGACTGGGGCATGCAGTGTGGGCCGAAGCCCACCTGCATTAAGCACGACATTACTACCTCAGCTGTGTTGGGCAATGCAATGGGATATTTTTGTGTATCGCCGGTGGGTTCCAGGGAGCCACCCATGCTGTAGGTGCACACGGAGTTTAACCTACATGTGTCCACTTGTAAAGAACCCCAGTCTGACTGGGGCATGCAGTGTGGGCCGAAGCCCACCTGCATTAAGCAAGACATTACTACCTCAGCTGTGTTGGGCAATGCAATGGGATATTTCTATGTACCGCCGGTGGCTTCCTGGCACCCACCCATGCTGTCGGTTGACAGGGACTTCACAATAGGGAGTTGTACCTGCCTGTGTCTATGAATTAAAAAGCCTGGTCTGACTGGGGCATGCAGAGACACCTTGACAGAATGAATAGTGTGTGGCACATAGGTTCCCCATTGCTATGCCCACGTGTGCAGCTCCTGATGGCGGTGGCACAGGATTCTATTTCTCATTGCTTCTGTACAGCATTGTGGGCTATCGCCCCGCCCCTTTTAAAGAGGGTCGCTGCCTAGCTGTGCCAACCCTCTGCAGTGTGTGCCTGCGGTTCCTCCTGATGGCAGACGCACTTCTAAATAGACATGAGGGTGGTGTGGCATGAGGGCAGCTGAAGGCTGCGCAGGGACACTTTGGTGTGCGCTGTGGGGGGGAGGGGGGCGGTTGGGCAGCATGTAACCCAGGAGAAGTGGCAGTGGAGTGTCATGCAGGCAGTGATTGTGCTTTGTTGGAGGTAGTGTGGTGCTTAGCAAAGGTATGCCATGCCAATGAGGGCTTTTCAGAAGTAAAAGTTTTTGGGAGGGGGGGGGCCCACTTTTGCCGCTATTGTGGCTTAATAGTGGGACCTTGGAACTTGAGATGCAGCCCAACATGTAGCCCCTCGCCTGCCCTATCCGTTGCTGTGTCGTTCCCATCACTTTCTTGAATTGCCCAGATTTTCACACAAGGAAACCTTAGCGAGCATCGGCGAAATACAAAAATGCTCGGGTCGCCCATTGACTTCAATGGGGTTCGTTACTCGAAACGAACCCTCGAGCATCGTGAAAAGTTCGTCCCGAGTAACGAGCACCCGAGCATTTTGGTGCTCGCTCATCTCTAGTGATCACCTCATCTCCTTCCAGCCCCTGGCGAGATGGAGGGCATCCATAGCCAGATGGGAGGCCACTAACCTGCAGAGGTTAGCCCGAGTTCCAGAACTAGAATGCTCCGGAAGGCTGGAGTTCCTGCGATGGGTTCTTCTACATGAAACAAAAATTCCTGAAGATTTAGAACTCTTTTCTGGTGAATAGGCTGTCTATGTGTTTCACCCTAAATATGGACTGTTTGGGTGGTTCTCTATAACAGCTGCTAAGAGGCCACCCTTAGCATCCAAACTACCTGCCCCAACTGGAGCCATAGTTCCGACAGTCCAAACCACCACTCAGATGTCGGACCTAAAAGTAAAGCCCTTAGTCGCTCAGCAATCTGTGCAACCTGGGAAACACCTGGCTACACTGCTATCTGCACAGTGTGAATCTAGGTCTCCACTGCGTTCACAACTCCAACATTTGGTGCTACCAAGAAGGCCCGTATACGCACCTGGCCAAATCGATGCAGCAGTTTAAGCACTGCGGAATAAGTTGGCGCTATACAAATAAAGATTATTTTTATTATTATTATTGCTGCCACAGCAAGGAGCTGACCTATAGCCTGTACCTGAAGCCTCGTCTTTGCCAGCAGAGGTGAAATATGTAAAATCTCCAGAGAATGCCCAAAAGGAGGATGCTTCTCTCCCTGATTGTGCTGAAGCCAAGTTTCATTTCAGAGAGGCGCCCACATCTGTCCCAGAATCGGGTGACAAGCATTATGACCCCCCATCCCCAAGTCAACGGAAGCTCTGTATCATCGGAATTGGTAAAAGAAAAAGTAACCAGTATGAGTTTCCTTTGCCTCATCTTTCCCATCTGCAGCTGCAAAAACCCTGACCAATGCAGCAATGTTACTATGCGGACTAAAACCTGCTCTATGTTGAAGTTTTGGAGACGACATCAACTGCATCCAAAGTCCAATATCTTTGTGATCCCATTGCAAGTAAGTTTGCATAGCCATTGTCATAGAATATAAAGTGTTAAGTTTCAGAATGAAATAAGTGTATGTTTCTTACCTTGTATTGGACTATTGACCCTTAAATAGAAGACTAAAAGCTATGCTTTGTAGTGCCAGGAACTAGGATTTTAAGATAAGAAGTCAACAGACAAATTAAATAAGGCTAAGCTATGTTAACAGAGAAGACACACAATTATTCTCCTGGAGGCAGCTGAAGGCTGGGGCAGATGTGCCCGCATGGTTGCTAAAGGGAAGATAGAAAAAAGGATTGAGAATGATGGTGTCAGTAAGTACAGAATGAGAAAGATAATATTACTAACAATGCCAGATCCTGAGAAACAGAGCTTGTCTACAGTTAGCAGGAGTTTATGACTGCTGTTATAAAGACCTAGAAGAAGTGGCCAGACATAGGGCTGATCCCTTCTTCTTCCCCTTGATGATGGAGGAATTTAATCCACCACCTGACCCTAAGGTGTTAGGTTCTGGGGCTACTTTCCTACTTCAACTGAAAGACTGGGCTTCAAAGCATATGACAGAGTTAGGAATTACCTTGCATGATGTTAGACAGGAGGAGACAGAATCAGCAGAAAAATGTTTGTCTAGGATTCTGGTAGTGTGGGGGGACTTGGGATACAGTCCTAATGTCCCTGCACATGCCCAACTTCTTACGCAAGTCTTTGTGGGAGGTCTCATAAAGACCTTGAAGGACAAACTAGAAGCCGCCTTTCCTGAATGGCGTACTCTAGAGGCTCAGGCTCTTCTTTAAGTTGTCAGCAGTTTGGAGCTAGGCTCCTGTACCACGGTACTTGTAAACCTATCACTTGCTACAACTATAGCAAGCAGGGCCACATGCATAGACAATGTAGGGCACCTCCTAAGGCTCAGAATGGACAGTCCAAATCCAGACTGTCTTCCTCTGACCATTAGGAAACAGGTAATCCAGCTAAACGGTTAGTCCCCAGATTGGGAAATCATAACCTTTAGAGAGAGGGAGGTAGACAAAACAAAAAAAGGCAGCAGCACCAGCCTCTGTGGTAGACTGGCCAGTCTACCACAGAGGCTGGTGCTGCTGCCTTTTTTTGTTTTTGTTCCTGCTATCTTTGGGGGGAAACTGGGTGTATTTATCTTGATCTACCTAGTGATAGAATTGTCTACCTCCCTCTCTCTAAAGGTTATGATTTCCCAATCTGGGGACTAACCGTTTAGCTGGAAGCTATTTTTCTTGGGGGGAAACTGGGTTCATTTACCTTGATCTACCTAGTGATAGGATTGTCTACCTCCCTCCTCCTAAAAGGTTATAATATCCCAATCTGGGGATTAACCGTTTAGCTGGAAGCTGATTTGTTTATAAAAACTCTCTTATGGTTCCTGATGAGGCTACGTAACAGGTAGCGGAAACGCGTTGAACCACTGATTTTTGAACCTACAAAATAATTGAGCTGGCAGTTTGGTGTACTGCATTATAACTTTTGGTGGCTACAACTCGCAAAAAACGTTGGCAAGCTACAGCATTCTGATATCAGCTTTATATCTGATTTCTCTGAAACTAGCCAAAGTAGCGTGAATATTCTCTCACCTACGGCATTTTTTGACAGTCTATGCATCTTTCTCTATATGGGAGGAATAACGCACGTGCTCTAAAAAGCGGATACAAGTCCCCCATCTATTGAATATCTATAGCTGTCTATACAAGCTGGAACACCATTGTTAACGAGCCTATCCAACTAGCTCTAGGATATATACCACGGAGAACAAAAATAGAAACTTTAATTCCGTTGGGAGAAAATATCGGTTCCTAGGCAACGTATATACTGCTTTCCCCTTATTTGACATAGGGGTGCAGTTTTTTATTTATTTGTGTATTTGTGTCTAGAGTTTAGGACTTTGTGTTACAAACTCCTTTTTATTTAGTTTTTCAATAAAAGCTATGTTTTAGAGACTTTGTTGTCAGAGGAGGAGCTGGAACAATGCTTACAACAAGTTCCAACCCCGCCTTTGAAGTGAGGGAACAACAGATATAGGCAGACTAGCAGTACTTCCAGTTCAGGTTAGGTTGAAACCAAGAATTCCGTTGCCATGTATTTCTCTATCCCTCTGTATAAAAGACAGTAGGTATTTGTTTGCTTTCACACATAGGCAAACAATATATCTGGGTTGTGACGCTGCAGGGAGCTCAGATATCACCCTCCCTGTTCTCACAGCTCATGGGTCAAGTGTTGGAAGGCTAGGAACCTAAATCACAGGCTGTTGTTTTGATGACTTTTTGCTCTGTGCTCCAGACAAAGCCACAAGCGTAGAAGCTTCAATCTCTCTTCAATTCCTTATAAAGAACAAGCTCCAGTTTTGTTGTTCATCTGTGACTTTTCTTGGACATTGTCTCACGTCAGGAGCTCGTCATCTCACCCAGCACCGTAAATCTGCCATTATGGACATTAAGGTACCCGCTTCTGTTTCTAAACTACGTACCTTTCTAGGACTTGTTTCTTATTGTAGACCATGGACTGTGAATGCTTCGCTGATAATGTGTTACGGCACGCTGACCCCCCGAGCGCCAGGTGGGGTGCCCTGATCTTCCCGCACCCCACTGTCCCTGCCTACTTGCCTTGGCCCTGGCTAACCCCAGGCGGGCAACTGGACGGAGGTCCCTGCACTGGCTAGGGACCTGGCGACTGACAAGAAAAAACTAACTGATGGGGGGACAGAGTGCCGACAGAGAGGTAGATGGAAAAGACCAACAGGACTTACAAGGCAAAGCAAGGCTGGAGGTGGAAACTGACAGGCAACTAGAAGGAGACTGACTAGCAACTAGCATAGCCTGAGACAGGCTGACTAGATGCAAGCAGAACCAATAACTGGCAGTGAGCTCAGGTTACTGCCAGCCTTATAAACGAAAGACTCCGCCCCAGGGGCAGAGAGTGGGAGGAGCCAGCTCCCCCTTACTGCACAAGAGAGGTGGAGGAGTGCGGGCGGCGCCCTATGGGCAGACACGCCCACGCTGCTGCACACCAGCTGCTCCACGTCGCCGGGAGAGCCCCGACGTCAGAGCTCCAGGACGCCGGAGCCGACGCCGGAGTGGCGGGCGCTGACCGCAGGACCCTGCGCTGCCCTGCATGGTAACATAATGTAGCCGCTGTATGACTGTCTCAAGAAAGAACCCTTCCAACTTACAGAAGAAGCCATCGACTCTTTTCACCAGCTTAAAGCAGCCATCTTGGCAGACCCAGCCCTGGGCCTGCCTAACTAAAACAAACCCTTTAGGTTCTACAGCAATGAGAACAATGGACACATAGCAGTAGTCCTTACATAGCAGCACGGAGGGCACCAACGACCCGTTGCCTACTATTCCAGCAGGTTAGACCCCGTTGTCCGACGATCACCTTCCTGTCTACGAGTAGTAGCGACAGTCTCCAGGATGTTGGACAAGTCAGCAGACCTAGTTCTGGATCATGAGGTACAACTGTTAGCTCCGCGTGATATTTCTGCCATTCTAACACAGGTTCAGCCCAAGTACTTGTCTGCAGCCCGTTGCCTGAGACTCCAATGTGCCCTCCTGATGCCTGCCAACGTTACCATTACCCGCTGTCAGACTTTGAATCGTGCTACTCTTTTACCAGAACAGGATGACACTGAGCAAGCGACTCAAGAAGAACTTCGCAACTGCGCCCAGCTCATGCAGATGGAAACTTCTGGTTTTAATTCCATCAAGGACACTCCACTACTTAGTCCTGATTTAACCTTGTTTGCTGATGGCTCCAGGTATGCTGTAGATGGACAATTTCACACTGAATATGCGGTCACCACACAGACCCCTGTCCTTCATCAACAGTCATTACTTGCACACGTCTCAGCCCAACAAGCTGAACTGCAGGCCCTTACACACGCCTATACACTGGCACAAGACAGTTAACATTTACACGGACTCTAGATATGCCTTGGCAGACCAAGCAACCAAAGAAGCAGCCCTGCTGCCCCTCACACCAGCAGTTCTGGCCACCTGCCAAGAAGATGACACGTCACCATCGCTAAATGTCTCACAACATCTTTTTTGTCTTTTCAGAAACAAGCATCTTCCCATGAAGTGTCGGGTTGGTAAGCAAAAGGAGCCACTTCAGATTCCAGTGGCATGTGGACACTTCACGGGAAGCCTTGTCTTCCAAGAGCCTTGTTTCCAGTGCTAGCCTCCATAACACATGACCTCATGCATGCCTCTAAAATTGCAATGTGTGATCTTGTTTCCAGGTATTGGTATGCGTCCGGTTTTTCGGTAGTTGCTGTCTCTTATGCTCAGGGGGGAGGTACAATTATTATGCAGAGGGTTGTCGTTTAGTCCATCAATCCGTTCAGCCCAGTTTGACTTGTTTATTGATTTAAATGAATTTATAAAAAAAATTGACAAGAAGTAGATATTTCTTAATGAATGAAAAATCAATCTCTAATAATAGTGAAATAGAATTTCATATAGACATGCCCATAACCACGGAGCTCAAAAATAAAAGTAATTTCTTCCCAGCTGAAGCAAAAGGATCTAACATAGAACTATTTTTCAATAACGTAGCATGAGATTTTAAAAACCTGCACAAATATAACAACCCATAGAAAGACAATTTATCAAAAAAAGAAAGAGAGGTTCTAAAAAAACTAACAGAAAGCAAAGAATTGGTAATAAAAAGAGCCGACAAAGGTGTGTGGGGGGGGGGGGGGGGGGGGATTGTAATCATGGATAAAGATAGATATATACAAATAGGTAACGATCTAGTAAATGATAAAAATAACTATAAAAAAGTCACAAATCATCCCACAACAACGATCCATAAAGAATAAAGATGATCGAACGTACTCGTCCGAGCTTGATACTCGTTCGAGTATTAGCGTGTTCGAGATGCTCGTTACTCGTAACGAGTACCACGCGATATTCGGGTTACTTTCACTTTCATCTCTGAGACGTTAGCGCGCTTTTCTGGCTAATAGAAAGACAGGGAAGGCATTACTACTTCCCCCTGCGACGTTCAAGCCCTATACCACCCCCCTGCAGTGAGTGGCTGGCGAGATCAGGTGTCACCCGAGCATAAAAATCGGCCCCTCACGCGGCTCGCCACAGATGCGTTCTGACATACTTTAGGGAAAGTGCTATATTGGTGGAGTTGCTATAGGGAGAGTGTTAGGAATATTTTAGGCTTCAAGAACCCCAACGGTCCTTCTTAGGGCCACATCTAACCATGTGCAGTACTGTGGAGGCTGCTTTTTGCAGTGTTGCACTTTTTATTTTTTGGTATATCGGCCATGCAGAGCATTGCGCCCTGCAGTAATACTGCAGGGCCAGAAGCTCTTAGGCAGGGACAGAAGACATATTGATTGAATATAGGCAGTGGGCCTTTGCAAAAACATTTGGGGAAAAAAATCTATTTGGGCTGCCTGTGAGTGTCCTCAGTGTTCTGGGTCTCTGCTGGGTGTAGTAGTTCTCCAAATTCATACGCAGCCAGCTAAGTGTTACAGCAGGCTTGCGCAAAATTATTTCCTGTCTCTGTCTGGGCTGTTAAATCACCGCTGTATTGCAGTCCACAGTGCAACACTCTGCAGTTCTTTGACATACTCCAGGGCCAGAAGCGCTTAGGCAGGGACAGAAGACATATTGATTGAATATAGGCAGTGGGCCTTTGCAAAAACATTTGGGGAAAAAAAATCTATTTGGGCTGCCTGTGAGTGTCCTCAGTGTTCTGGCTCTCTGCTGGGGGTAGTTGTCCTCCGAATTCATACGCAGCCAGCTAAGTGTTACAGCAGGCTTGCGCAAAATTATTTCCTGGCTCTGTCTGGGCTGTTAAATCACCGCTGTATTGCAGTCCACAGTGCAACACTCTGCAGTTCTTTGACATACTCCAGGGCCAGAAGCGCTTAGGCAGGGACAGAAGACATATTGATTGAATATAGGCAGTGGGCCTTTGCAAAAACATTTGGGGAAAAAAATCTATTTGGGCTGCCTGTGAGTGTCCTCAGTGTTCTGGGTCTCTGCTGGATGTAGTAGTTCTCCAAATTCATACGCAGCCAGCTAAGTGTTACAGCAGGCTTGCGCAAAATTATTTCCTGGCTCTGTCTGGGCTGTTAAATCACCGCTGTATTGCAGTCCACAGTGCAACACTCTGCAGTTCTTTGACATACTCCAGGGCCAGAAGCGCTTAGGCAGGGACAGAAGACATATTGATTGAATATAGGCAGTGGGCCTTTGCAAAAACATTTGGGGAAAAAAATCTATTTGGGCTGCCTGTGAGTGTCCTCAGTGTTCTGGGTCTCTGCTGGGTGTAGTAGTTCTCCAAATTCATACGCAGCCAGCTAAGTGTTACAGCAGGCTTGCGCAAAATTATTTCCTGGCTCTGTCTGGGCTGTTAAATCACCGCTGTATTGCAGTCCACAGTGCAACACTCTGCAGTTCTTTGACATACTCCAGGGCCAGAAGCGCTTAGGCAGGGACAGAAGACATATTGATTGAATATAGGCAGTGGGCCTTTGCAAAAACATTTGGGGAAAAAAATCTATTTGGGCTGCCTGTGAGTGTCCTCAGTGTTCTGAGTCTCTGCTGGGTGTAGTAGTTCTCCAAATTCATACGCAGCCAGCTAAGTGTTACAGCAGGCTTGCGCAAAATTATTTCCTGGCTCTGTCTGGGCTGTTAAATCACCACTGTATTGCAGTCCACAGTGCAACACTCTGCAGTTCTTTGACATACTCCAGGGCCAGAAGCGCTTAGGCAGGGACAGAAGACATATTGATTGAATATAGGCAGTGGGCCTTTGCAAAAACATTTGGGGAAAAAAATCTATTTGGGCTGCCTGTGAGTGTCCTCAGTGTTCTGGGTCTCTGCTGGGTGTAGTAGTTCTCCAAATTCATACGCAGCCAGCTAAGTGTTACAGCAGGCTTGCGCAAAATTATTTCCTGTCTCTGTCTGGGCTGTTAAATCACCGCTGTATTGCAGTCCACAGTGCAACACTCTGCAGTTCTTTGACATACTCCAGGGCCAGAAGCGCTTAGGCAGGGACAGAAGACATATTGATTGAATATAGGCAGTGGGCCTTTGCAAAAACATTTGGGGAAAAAAAATCTATTTGGGCTGCCTGTGAGTGTCCTCAGTGTTCTGGCTCTCTGCTGGGGGTAGTTGTCCTCCGAATTCATACGCAACCAGCTAAGTGTTACAGCAGGCTTGCGCAAAATTATTTCCTGGCTCTGTCTGGGCTGTTAAATCACCGCTGTATTGCAGTCCACAGTGCAACACTCTGCAGTTCTTTGACATACTCCAGGGCCAGAAGCGCTTAGGCAGGGACAGAAGACATATTGATTGAATATAGGCAGTGGGCCTTTGCAAAAACATTTGGGGAAAAAAATCTATTTGGGCTGCCTGTGAGTGTCCTCAGTGTTCTGGGTCTCTGCTGGGTGTAGTAGTTCTCCAAATTCATACGCAGCCAGCTAAGTGTTACAGCAGGCTTGCGCAAAATTATTTCCTGGCTCTGTCTGGGCTGTTAAATCACCGCTGTATTGCAGTCCACAGTGCAACACTCTGCAGTTCTTTGACATACTCCAGGGCCAGAAGCGCTTAGGCAGGGACAGAAGACATATTGATTGAATATAGGCAGTGGGCCTTTGCAAAAACATTTGGGGAAAAAAATCTATTTGGGCTGCCTGTGAGTGTCCTCAGTGTTCTGGGTCTCTGCTGGGTGTAGTAGTTCTCCAAATTCATACGCAGCCAGCTAAGTGTTACAGCAGGCTTGCGCAAAATTATTTCCTGGCTCTGTCTGGGCTGTTAAATCACCGCTGTATTGCAGTCCACAGTGCAACACTCTGCAGTTCTTTGACATACTCCAGGGCCAGAAGCGCTTAGGCAGGGACAGAAGACATATTGATTGAATATAGGCAGTGGGCCTTTGCAAAAACATTTGGGGAAAAAAATCTATTTGGGCTGCCTGTGAGTGTCCTCAGTGTTCTGAGTCTCTGCTGGGTGTAGTAGTTCTCCAAATTCATACGCAGCCAGCTAAGTGTTACAGCAGGCTTGCGCAAAATTATTTCCTGGCTCTGTCTGGGCTGTTAAATCACCACTGTATTGCAGTCCACAGTGCAACACTCTGCAGTTCTTTGACATACTCCAGGGCCAGAAGCGCTTAGGCAGGGACAGAAGACATATTGATTGAATATAGGCAGTGGGCCTTTGCAAAAACATTTGGGGAAAAAAATCTATTTGGGCTGCCTGTGAGTGTCCTCAGTGTTCTGGGTCTCTGCTGGGTGTAGTAGTTCTCCAAATTCATACGCAGCCAGCTAAGTGTTACAGCAGGCTTGCGCAAAATTATTTCCTGGCTCTGTCTGGGCTGTTAAATCACCGCTGTATTGCAGTCCACAGTGCAACACTCTGCAGTTCTTTGACATACTCCAGGGCCAGAAGCGCTTAGGCAGGGACAGAAGACATATTGATTGAATATAGGCAGTGGGCCTTTGCAAAAACATTTGGGGAAAAAAATCTATTTGGGCTGCCTGTGAGTGTCCTCAGTGTTCTGGGTCTCTGCTGGGTGTAGTAGTTCTCCAAATTCATACGCAGCCAGCTAAGTGTTACAGCAGGCTTGCGCAAAATTATTTCCTAGCTCTGTCTGGGCTGTTAAATCACCGCTGTATTGCAGTCCACAGTGCAACACTGTACAGTTCTTTGACATACTCCAGGGCCAGAAGCGCTTAGGCAGGGACAGAAGACATATTGATTGAATATAGGCAGTGGGCCTTTGCAAAAACATTTGGGGAAAAAAATCTATTTGGGCTGCCTGTGAGTGTCCTCAGTGTTCTGGGTCTCTGCTGGGTGTAGTAGCTCTCCAAATTCATACGCAGCCAGCTAAGTGTTACAGCAGGCTTGCGCAAAATTATTTCCTGGCTCTGTCTGGGCTGTTAAATCACCGCTGTATTGCAGTCCACAGTGCAACACTCTGCAGTTCTTTGACGTACTCCCGGGCCAGAAGCGCTTAGGCAGGGACAGAAGACATATTGATTGAATATAGGCAGTGGGCCTTTGCAAAAACATTTGGGGAAAAAAATCTATTTGGGCTGCCTGTGAGTGTCCTCAGTGTTCTGGGTCTCTGCTGGGTGTAGTAGTTCTCCAAATTCATACGCAGCCAGCTAAGTGTTACAGCAGGCTTGCGCAAAATTATTTCCTGGCTCTGTCTGGGCTGTTAAATCACCGCTGTATTGCAGTCCACAGTGCAACACTCTGCAGTTCTTTGACATACTCCAGGGCCAGAAGCGCTTAGGCAGGGACAGAAGACATATTGATTGAATATAGGCAGTGGGCCTTTGCAAAAACATTTGGGGAAAAAAATCTATTTGGGCTGCCTGTGAGTGTCCTCAGTGTTCTGGGTCTCTGCTGGGTGTAGTAGTTCTCCAAATTCATACGCAGCCAGCTAAGTGTTACAGCAGGCTTGCGCAAAATTATTTCCTGGCTCTGTCTGGGCTGTTAAATCACCGCTGTATTGCAGTCCACAGTGCAACACTGTACAGTTCTTTGACATACTCCAGGGCCAGAAGCGCTTAGGCAGGGACAGAAGACATATTGATTGAATATAGGCAGTGGGCCTTTGCAAAAACATTTGGGGAAAAAAATCTATTTGGGCTGCCTGTGAGTGTCCTCAGTGTTCTGGGTCTCTGCTGGGTGTAGTAGTTCTCCAAATTCATACGCAGCCAGCTAAGTGTTACAGCAGGCTTGCGCAAAATTATTTCCTGGCTCTGTCTGGGCTGTTAAATCACCGCTGTATTGCAGTCCACAGTGCAACACTCTGCAGTTCTTTGACATACTCCAGGGCCAGAAGCGCTTAGGCAGGGACAGAAGACATATTGATTGAATATAGGCAGTGGGCCTTTGCAAAAACATTTGGGGAAAAAAATCTATTTGGGCTGCCTGTGAGTGTCCTCAGTGTTCTGAGTCTCTGCTGGGTGTAGTAGTTCTCCAAATTCATACGCAGCCAGCTAAGTGTTACAGCAGGCTTGCGCAAAATTATTTCCTGGCTCTGTCTGGGCTGTTAAATCACCACTGTATTGCAGTCCACAGTGCAACACTCTGCAGTTCTTTGACATACTCCAGGGCCAGAAGCGCTTAGGCAGGGACAGAAGACATATTGATTGAATATAGGCAGTGGGCCTTTGCAAAAACATTTGGGGAAAAAAATCTATTTGGGCTGCCTGTGAGTGTCCTCAGTGTTCTGGGTCTCTGCTGGGTGTAGTAGTTCTCCAAATTCATACGCAGCCAGCTAAGTGTTACAGCAGGCTTGCGCAAAATTATTTCCTGGCTCTGTCTGGGCTGTTAAATCACCGCTGTATTGCAGTCCACAGTGCAACACTCTGCAGTTCTTTGACATACTCCAGGGCCAGAAGCGCTTAGGCAGGGACAGAAGACATATTGATTGAATATAGGCAGTGGGCCTTTGCAAAAACATTTGGGGAAAAAAATCTATTTGGGCTGCCTGTGAGTGTCCTCAGTGTTCTGGGTCTCTGCTGGGTGTAGTAGTTCTCCAAATTCATACGCAGCCAGCTAAGTGTTACAGCAGGCTTGCGCAAAATTATTTCCTGGCTCTGTCTGGGCTGTTAAATCACCGCTGTATTGCAGTCCACAGTGCAACACTGTACAGTTCTTTGACATACTCCAGGGCCAGAAGCGCTTAGGCAGGGACAGAAGACATATTGATTGAATATAGGCAGTGGGCCTTTGCAAAAACATTTGGGGAAAAAAATCTATTTGGGCTGCCTGTGAGTGTCCTCAGTGTTCTGGGTCTCTGCTGGGTGTAGTAGTTCTCCAAATTCATACGCAGCCACCTAAGTGTTACAGCAGACTTGCGCAAAATTATTTCCTGGCTCTGTCTGGGCTGTTAAATCACCGCTGTATTGCAGTCCACAGTGCAACGCTCTGCAGTTCTTTGACATACTCCAGGGCCAGAAGCGCTTAGGCAGGGACAGAAGACATATTGATTGAATATAGGCAGTGGGCCTTTGCAAAAACATTTGGGGAAAAAAATCTATTTGGGCTGCCTGTGAGTGTCCTCAGTGTTCTGGGTCTCTGCTGGGTGTAGTAGTTCTCCAAATTCATACGCAGCCAGCTAAGTGTTACAGCAGGCTTGCGCAAAATTATTTCCTGGCTCTGTCTGGGCTGTTAAATCACCGCTGTATTGCAGTCCACAGTGCAACACTCTGCAGTTCTTTGACGTACTCCCGGGCCAGAAGCGCTTAGGCAGGGACAGAAGACATATTGATTGAATATAGGCAGTGGGCCTTTGCAAAAACATTTGGGGAAAAAAATCTATTTGGGCTGCCTGTGAGTGTCCTCAGTGTTCTGGGTCTCTGCTGGGTGTAGTAGTTCTCCAAATTCATACGCAGCCAGCTAAGTGTTACAGCAGGCTTGCGCAAAATTATTTCCTGGCTCTGTCTGGGCTGTTAAATCACCGCTGTATTGCAGTCCACAGTGCAACACTCTGCAGTTCTTTGACATACTCCAGGGCCAGAAGCGCTTAGGCAGGGACAGAAGACATATTGATTGAATATAGGCAGTGGGCCTTTGCAAAAACATTTGGGGAAAAAAATCTATTTGGGCTGCCTGTGAGTGTCCTCAGTGTTCTGAGTCTCTGCTGGGTGTAGTAGTTCTCCAAATTCATACGCAGCCAGCTAAGTGTTACAGCAGGCTTGCGCAAAATTATTTCCTGGCTCTGTCTGGGCTGTTAAATCACCACTGTATTGCAGTCCACAGTGCAACACTCTGCAGTTCTTTGACATACTCCAGGGCCAGAAGCGCTTAGGCAGGGACAGAAGACATATTGATTGAATATAGGCAGTGGGCCTTTGCAAAAACATTTGGGGAAAAAAAATCTATTTGGGCTGCCTGTGAGTGTCCTCAGTGTTCTGGGTCTCTGCTGGGTGTAGTAGTTCTCCAAATTCATACGCAGCCAGCTAAGTGTTACAGCAGGCTTGCGCAAAATTATTTCCTGGCTCTGTCTGGGCTGTTAAATCACCGCTGTATTGCAGTCCACAGTGCAACACTCTGCAGTTCTTTGACATACTCCAGGGCCAGAAGCGCTTAGGCAGGGACAGAAGACATATTGATTGAATATAGGCAGTGGGCCTTTGCAAAAACATTTGGGGAAAAAAATGTATTTGGGCTGCCTGTGAGTGTCCTCAGTGTTCTGGGTCTCTGCTGGGTGTAGTAGTTCTCCAAATTCATACGCAGCCAGCTAAGTGTTACAGCAGGCTTGCGCAAAATTATTTCCTAGCTCTGTCTGGGCTGTTAAATCACCGCTGTATTGCAGTCCACAGTGCAACACTGTACAGTTCTTTGACATACTCCAGGGCCAGAAGCGCTTAGGCAGGGACAGAAGACATATTGATTGAATATAGGCAGTGGGCCTTTGCAAAAACATTTGGGGAAAAAAATCTATTTGGGCTGCCTGTGAGTGTCCTCAGTGTTCTGGGTCTCTGCTGGGTGTAGTAGTTCTCCAAATTCATACGCAGCCAGCTAAGTGTTACAGCAAGCTTGCGCAAAATTATTTCCTAGCTCTGTCTGGGCTGTTAAATCACCGCTGTATTGCAGTCCACAGTGCAACACTGTACAGTTCTTTGACATACTCCAGGGCCAGAAGCGCTTAGGCAGGGACAGAAGACATATTGATTGAATATAGGCTGTGGGCCTTTGCAAAAACATTTGGGGAAAAAAATCTATTTGGGCTGCCTGTGAGTGTCCTCAGTGTTCTGGGTCTCTGCTGGGTGTAGTAGTTCTCCAAATTCATACGCAGCCAGCTAAGTGTTACAGCAGGCTTGCGCAAAATTATTTCCTGTCTCTGTCTGGGCTGTTAAATCACCGCTGTATTGCAGTCCACAGTGCAACACTCTGCAGTTCTTTGACATACTCCAGGGCCAGAAGCGCTTAGGCAGGGACAGAAGACATATTGATTGAATATAGGCAGTGGGCCTTTGCAAAAACATTTGGGGAAAAAAAATCTATTTGGGCTGCCTGTGAGTGTCCTCAGTGTTCTGGCTCTCTGCTGGGGGTAGTTGTCCTCCGAATTCATATGCAGCCAGCTAAGTGTTACAGCAGGCTTGCGCAAAATTATTTCCTGGCTCTGTCTGGGCTGTTAAATCACCGCTGTATTGCAGTCCACAGTGCAACACTCTGCAGTTCTTTGACATACTCCAGGGCCAGAAGCGCTTAGGCAGGGACAGAAGACATATTGATTGAATATAGGCAGTGGGCCTTTGCAAAAACATTTGGGGAAAAAAATCTATTTGGGCTGCCTGTGAGTGTCCTCAGTGTTCTGGGTCTCTGCTGGGTGTAGTAGTTCTCCAAATTCATACGCAGCCAGCTAAGTGTTACAGCAGGCTTGCGCAAAATTATTTCCTGGCTCTGTCTGGGCTGTTAAATCACCGCTGTATTGCAGTCCACAGTGCAACACTCTGCAGTTCTTTGACATACTCCAGGGCCAGAAGCGCTTAGGCAGGGACAGAAGACATATTGATTGAATATAGGCAGTGGGCCTTTGCAAAAACATTTGGGGAAAAAAATCTATTTGGGCTGCCTGTGAGTGTCCTCAGTGTTCTGGGTCTCTGCTGGGTGTAGTAGTTCTCCAAATTCATACGCAGCCAGCTAAGTGTTACAGCAGGCTTGCGCAAAATTATTTCCTGGCTCTGTCTGGGCTGTTAAATCACCGCTGTATTGCAGTCCACAGTGCAACACTCTGCAGTTCTTTGACATACTCCAGGGCCAGAAGCGCTTAGGCAGGGACAGAAGACATATTGATTGAATATAGGCAGTGGGCCTTTGCAAAAACATTTGGGGAAAAAAATCTATTTGGGCTGCCTGTGAGTGTCCTCAGTGTTCTGGGTCTCTGCTGGGTGTAGTAGTTCTCCAAATTCATACGCAGCCAGCTAAGTGTTACAGCAGGCTTGCGCAAAATTATTTCCTAGCTCTGTCTGGGCTGTTAAATCACCGCTGTATTGCAGTCCACAGTGCAACACTGTACAGTTCTTTGACATACTCCAGGGCCAGAAGCGCTTAGGCAGGGACAGAAGACATATTGATTGAATATAGGCAGTGGGCCTTTGCAAAAACATTTGGGGAAAAAAATCTATTTGGGCTGCCTGTGAGTGTCCTCAGTGTTCTGGGTCTCTGCTGGGTGTAGTAGCTCTCCAAATTCATACGCAGCCAGCTAAGTGTTACAGCAGGCTTGCGCAAAATTATTTCCTGGCTCTGTCTGGGCTGTTAAATCACCGCTGTATTGCAGTCCACAGTGCAACACTCTGCAGTTCTTTGACGTACTCCCGGGCCAGAAGCGCTTAGGCAGGGACAGAAGACATATTGATTGAATATAGGCAGTGGGCCTTTGCAAAAACATTTGGGGAAAAAAATCTATTTGGGCTGCCTGTGAGTGTCCTCAGTGTTCTGGGTCTCTGCTGGGTGTAGTAGTTCTCCAAATTCATACGCAGCCAGCTAAGTGTTACAGCAGGCTTGCGCAAAATTATTTCCTGGCTCTGTCTGGGCTGTTAAATCACCGCTGTATTGCAGTCCACAGTGCAACACTCTGCAGTTCTTTGACATACTCCAGGGCCAGAAGCGCTTAGGCAGGGACAGAAGACATATTGATTGAATATAGGCAGTGGGCCTTTGCAAAAACATTTGGGGAAAAAAATCTATTTTGGGCTGCCTGTGAGTGTCCTCAGTGTTCTGGGTCTCTGCTGGGTGTAGTAGTTCTCCAAATTCATACGCAGCCAGCTAAGTGTTACAGCAGGCTTGCGCAAAATTATTTCCTGGCTCTGTCTGGGCTGTTAAATCACCGCTGTATTGCAGTCCACAGTGCAACACTCTGCAGTTCTTTGACATACTCCAGGGCCAGAAGCGCTTAGGCAGGGACAGAAGACATATTGATTGAATATAGGCAGTGGGCCTTTGCAAAAACATTTGGGGAAAAAAATCTATTTGGGCTGCCTGTGAGTGTCCTCAGTGTTCTGGGTCTCTGCTGGGTGTAGTAGTTCTCCAAATTCATACGCAGCCAGCTAAGTGTTACAGCAGGCTTGCGCAAAATTATTTCCTGGCTCTGTCTGGGCTGTTAAATCACCGCTGTATTGCAGTCCACAGTGCAACACTGTACAGTTCTTTGACATACTCCAGGGCCAGAAGCGCTTAGGCAGGGACAGAAGACATATTGATTGAATATAGGCAGTGGGCCTTTGCAAAAACATTTGGGGAAAAAAATCTATTTGGGCTGCCTGTGAGTGTCCTCAGTGTTCTGGGTCTCTGCTGGGTGTAGTAGTTCTCCAAATTCATACGCAGCCAGCTAAGTGTTACAGCAGGCTTGCGCAAAATTATTTCCTGGCTCTGTCTGGGCTGTTAAATCACCGCTGTATTGCAGTCCACAGTGCAACACTCTGCAGTTCTTTGACATACTCCAGGGCCAGAAGCGCTTAGGCAGGGACAGAAGACATATTGATTGAATATAGGCAGTGGGCCTTTGCAAAAACATTTGGGGAAAAAAATCTATTTGGGCTGCCTGTGAGTGTCCTCAGTGTTCTGGGTCTCTGCTGGGTGTAGTAGTTCTCCAAATTCATACGCAGCCAGCTAAGTGTTACAGCAGGCTTGCGCAAAATTATTTCCTGGCTCTGTCTGGGCTGTTAAATCACCGCTGTATTGCAGTCCACAGTGCAACACTGTACAGTTCTTTGACATACTCCAGGGCCAGAAGCGCTTAGGCAGGGACAGAAGACATATTGATTGAATATAGGCAGTGGGCCTTTGCAAAAACATTTGGGGAAAAAAATCTATTTGGGCTGCCTGTGAGTGTCCTCAGTGTTCTGGGTCTCTGCTGGGTGTAGTAGTTCTCCAAATTCATACGCAGCCACCTAAGTGTTACAGCAGACTTGCGCAAAATTATTTCCTGGCTCTGTCTGGGCTGTTAAATCACCGCTGTATTGCAGTCCACAGTGCAACACTCTGCAGTTCTTTGACATACTCCAGGGCCAGAAGCGCTTAGGCAGGGACAGAAGACATATTGATTGAATATAGGCAGTGGGCCTTTGCAAAAACATTTGGGGAAAAAAATCTATTTGGGCTGCCTGTGAGTGTCCTCAGTGTTCTGGGTCTCTGCTGGGTGTAGTAGTTCTCCAAATTCATACGCAGCCAGCTAAGTGTTACAGCAGGCTTGCGCAAAATTATTTCCTGGCTCTGTCTGGGCTGTTAAATCACCGCTGTATTGCAGTCCACAGTGCAACACTCTGCAGTTCTTTGACGTACTCCCGGGCCAGAAGCGCTTAGGCAGGGACAGAAGACATATTGATTGAATATAGGCAGTGGGCCTTTGCAAAAACATTTGGGGAAAAAAATCTATTTGGGCTGCCTGTGAGTGTCCTCAGTGTTCTGGGTCTCTGCTGGGTGTAGTAGTTCTCCAAATTCATACGCAGCCAGCTAAGTGTTACAGCAGGCTTGCGCAAAATTATTTCCTGGCTCTGTCTGGGCTGTTAAATCACCGCTGTATTGCAGTCCACAGTGCAACACTCTGCAGTTCTTTGACATACTCCAGGGCCAGAAGCGCTTAGGCAGGGACAGAAGACATATTGATTGAATATAGGCAGTGGGCCTTTGCAAAAACATTTGGGGAAAAAAATCTATTTGGGCTGCCTGTGAGTGTCCTCAGTGTTCTGAGTCTCTGCTGGGTGTAGTAGTTCTCCAAATTCATACGCAGCCAGCTAAGTGTTACAGCAGGCTTGCGCAAAATTATTTCCTGGCTCTGTCTGGGCTGTTAAATCACCACTGTATTGCAGTCCACAGTGCAACACTCTGCAGTTCTTTGACATACTCCAGGGCCAGAAGCGCTTAGGCAGGGACAGAAGACATATTGATTGAATATAGGCAGTGGGCCTTTGCAAAAACATTTGGGGAAAAAAATCTATTTGGGCTGCCTGTGAGTGTCCTCAGTGTTCTGGGTCTCTGCTGGGTGTAGTAGTTCTCCAAATTCATACGCAGCCAGCTAAGTGTTACAGCAGGCTTGCGCAAAATTATTTCCTGGCTCTGTCTGGGCTGTTAAATCACCGCTGTATTGCAGTCCACAGTGCAACACTCTGCAGTTCTTTGACATACTCCAGGGCCAGAAGCGCTTAGGCAGGGACAGAAGACATATTGATTGAATATAGGCAGTGGGCCTTTGCAAAAACATTTGGGGAAAAAAATCTATTTGGGCTGCCTGTGAGTGTCCTCAGTGTTCTGGGTCTCTGCTGGGTGTAGTAGTTCTCCAAATTCATACGCAGCCAGCTAAGTGTTACAGCAGGCTTGCGCAAAATTATTTCCTAGCTCTGTCTGGGCTGTTAAATCACCGCTGTATTGCAGTCCACAGTGCAACACTGTACAGTTCTTTGACATACTCCAGGGCCAGAAGCGCTTAGGCAGGGACAGAAGACATATTGATTGAATATAGGCAGTGGGCCTTTGCAAAAACATTTGGGGAAAAAAATCTATTTGGGCTGCCTGTGAGTGTCCTCAGTGTTCTGGGTCTCTGCTGGGTGTAGTAGTTCTCCAAATTCATACGCAGCCAGCTAAGTGTTACAGCAGGCTTGCGCAAAATTATTTCCTAGCTCTGTCTGGGCTGTTAAATCACCGCTGTATTGCAGTCCACAGTGCAACACTGTACAGTTCTTTGACATACTCCAGGGCCAGAAGCGCTTAGGCAGGGACAGAAGACATATTGATTGAATATAGGCAGTGGGCCTTTGCAAAAACATTTGGGGAAAAAAATCTATTTGGGCTGCCTGTGAGTGTCCTCAGTGTTCTGGGTCTCTGCTGGGTGTAGTAGTTCTCCAAATTCATACGCAGCCAGCTAAGTGTTACAGCAGGCTTGCGCAAAATTATTTCCTGGCTCTGTCTGGGCTGTTAAATCACCGCTGTATTGCAGTCCACAGTGCAACACTGTACAGTTCTTTGACATACTCCAGGGCCAGAAGCGCTTAGGCAGGGACAGAAGACATATTGATTGAATATAGGCAGTGGGCCTTTGCAAAAACATTTGGGGAAAAAAATCTATTTGGGCTGCCTGTGAGTGTCCTCAGTGTTCTGGGTCTCTGCTGGGTGTAGTAGTTCTCCAAATTCATACGCAGCCACCTAAGTGTTACAGCAGACTTGCGCAAAATTATTTCCTGGCTCTGTCTGGGCTGTTAAATCACCGCTGTATTGCAGTCCACAGTGCAACACTCTGCAGTTCTTTGACATACTCCAGGGCCAGAAGCGCTTAGGCAGGGACAGAAGACATATTGATTGAATATAGGCAGTGGGCCTTTGCAAAAACATTTGGGGAAAAAAATCTATTTGGGCTGCCTGTGAGTGTCCTCAGTGTTCTGGGTCTCTGCTGGGTGTAGTAGTTCTCCAAATTCATACGCAGCCAGCTAAGTGTTACAGCAGGCTTGCGCAAAATTATTTCCTGGCTCTGTCTGGGCTGTTAAATCACCGCTGTATTGCAGTCCACAGTGCAACACTCTGCAGTTCTTTGACGTACTCCCGGGCCAGAAGCGCTTAGGCAGGGACAGAAGACATATTGATTGAATATAGGCAGTGGGCCTTTGCAAAAACATTTGGGGAAAAAAATCTATTTGGGCTGCCTGTGAGTGTCCTCAGTGTTCTGGGTCTCTGCTGGGTGTAGTAGTTCTCCAAATTCATACGCAGCCAGCTAAGTGTTACAGCAGGCTTGCGCAAAATTATTTCCTGGCTCTGTCTGGGCTGTTAAATCACCGCTGTATTGCAGTCCACAGTGCAACACTCTGCAGTTCTTTGACATACTCCAGGGCCAGAAGCGCTTAGGCAGGGACAGAAGACATATTGATTGAATATAGGCAGTGGGCCTTTGCAAAAACATTTGGGGAAAAAAATCTATTTGGGCTGCCTGTGAGTGTCCTCAGTGTTCTGAGTCTCTGCTGGGTGTAGTAGTTCTCCAAATTCATACGCAGCCAGCTAAGTGTTACAGCAGGCTTGCGCAAAATTATTTCCTGGCTCTGTCTGGGCTGTTAAATCACCACTGTATTGCAGTCCACAGTGCAACACTCTGCAGTTCTTTGACATACTCCAGGGCCAGAAGCGCTTAGGCAGGGACAGAAGACATATTGATTGAATATAGGCAGTGGGCCTTTGCAAAAACATTTGGGGAAAAAAATCTATTTGGGCTGCCTGTGAGTGTCCTCAGTGTTCTGGGTCTCTGCTGGGTGTAGTAGTTCTCCAAATTCATACGCAGCCAGCTAAGTGTTACAGCAGGCTTGCGCAAAATTATTTCCTGGCTCTGTCTGGGCTGTTAAATCACCGCTGTATTGCAGTCCACAGTGCAACACTCTGCAGTTCTTTGACATACTCCAGGGCCAGAAGCGCTTAGGCAGGGACAGAAGACATATTGATTGAATATAGGCAGTGGGCCTTTGCAAAAACATTTGGGGAAAAAAATCTATTTGGGCTGCCTGTGAGTGTCCTCAGTGTTCTGGGTCTCTGCTGGGTGTAGTAGTTCTCCAAATTCATACGCAGCCAGCTAAGTGTTACAGCAGGCTTGCGCAAAATTATTTCCTAGCTCTGTCTGGGCTGTTAAATCACCGCTGTATTGCAGTCCACAGTGCAACACTGTACAGTTCTTTGACATACTCCAGGGCCAGAAGCGCTTAGGCAGGGACAGAAGACATATTGATTGAATATAGGCAGTGGGCCTTTGCAAAAACATTTGGGGAAAAAAATCTATTTGGGCTGCCTGTGAGTGTCCTCAGTGTTCTGGGTCTCTGCTGGGTGTAGTAGTTCTCCAAATTCATACGCAGCCAGCTAAGTGTTACAGCAGGCTTGCGCAAAATTATTTCCTAGCTCTGTCTGGGCTGTTAAATCACCGCTGTATTGCAGTCCACAGTGCAACACTGTACAGTTCTTTGACATACTCCAGGGCCAGAAGCGCTTAGGCAGGGACAGAAGACATATTGATTGAATATAGGCAGTGGGCCTTTGCAAAAACATTTGGGGAAAAAAATCTATTTGGGCTGCCTGTGAGTGTCCTCAGTGTTCTGGGTCTCTGCTGGGTGTAGTAGTTCTCCAAATTCATACGCAGCCAGCTAAGTGTTACAGCAGGCTTGCGCAAAATTATTTCCTGTCTCTGTCTGGGCTGTTAAATCACCGCTGTATTGCAGTCCACAGTGCAACACTCTGCAGTTCTTTGACATACTCCAGGGCCAGAAGCGCTTAGGCAGGGACAGAAGACATATTGATTGAATATAGGCAGTGGGCCTTTGCAAAAACATTTGGGGAAAAAAAATCTATTTGAGCTGCCTGTGAGTGTCCTCAGTGTTCTGGCTCTCTGCTGGGGGTAGTTGTCCTCCGAATTCATACGCAGCCAGCTAAGTGTTACAGCAGGCTTGCGCAAAATTATTTCCTGGCTCTGTCTGGGCTGTTAAATCACCGCTGTATTGCAGTCCACAGTGCAACACTCTGCAGTTCTTTGACATACTCCAGGGCCAGAAGCGCTTAGGCAGGGACAGAAGACATATTGATTGAATATAGGCAGTGGGCCTTTGCAAAAACATTTGGGGAAAAAAATCTATTTGGGCTGCCTGTGAGTGTCCTCAGTGTTCTGGGTCTCTGCTGGGTGTAGTAGTTCTCCAAATTCATACGCAGCCAGCTAAGTGTTACAGCAGGCTTGCGCAAAATTATTTCCTGGCTCTGTCTGGGCTGTTAAATCACCGCTGTATTGCAGTCCACAGTGCAACACTCTGCAGTTCTTTGACATACTCCAGGGCCAGAAGCGCTTAGGCAGGGACAGAAGACATATTGATTGAATATAGGCAGTGGGCCTTTGCAAAAACATTTGGGGAAAAAAATCTATTTGGGCTGCCTGTGAGTGTCCTCAGTGTTCTGGGTCTCTGCTGGGTGTAGTAGTTCTCCAAATTCATACGCAGCCAGCTAAGTGTTACAGCAGGCTTGCGCAAAATTATTTCCTGGCTCTGTCTGGGCTGTTAAATCACCGCTGTATTGCAGTCCACAGTGCAACACTCTGCAGTTCTTTGACATACTCCAGGGCCAGAAGCGCTTAGGCAGGGACAGAAGACATATTGATTGAATATAGGCAGTGGGCCTTTGCAAAAACATTTGGGGAAAAAAATCTATTTGGGCTGCCTGTGAGTGTCCTCAGTGTTCTGAGTCTCTGCTGGGTGTAGTAGTTCTCCAAATTCATACGCAGCCAGCTAAGTGTTACAGCAGGCTTGCGCAAAATTATTTCCTGGCTCTGTCTGGGCTGTTAAATCACCACTGTATTGCAGTCCACAGTGCAACACTCTGCAGTTCTTTGACATACTCCAGGGCCAGAAGCGCTTAGGCAGGGACAGAAGACATATTGATTGAATATAGGCAGTGGGCCTTTGCAAAAACATTTGGGGAAAAAAATCTATTTGGGCTGCCTGTGAGTGTCCTCAGTGTTCTGGGTCTCTGCTGGGTGTAGTAGTTCTCCAAATTCATACGCAGCCAGCTAAGTGTTACAGCAGGCTTGCGCAAAATTATTTCCTGGCTCTGTCTGGGCTGTTAAATCACCGCTGTATTGCAGTCCACAGTGCAACACTCTGCAGTTCTTTGACATACTCCAGGGCCAGAAGCGCTTAGGCAGGGACAGAAGACATATTGATTGAATATAGGCAGTGGGCCTTTGCAAAAACATTTGGGGAAAAAAATCTATTTGGGCTGCCTGTGAGTGTCCTCAGTGTTCTGAGTCTCTGCTGGGTGTAGTAGTTCTCCAAATTCATACGCAGCCAGCTAAGTGTTACAGCAGGCTTGCGCAAAATTATTTCCTGGCTCTGTCTGGGCTGTTAAATCACCACTGTATTGCAGTCCACAGTGCAACACTCTGCAGTTCTTTGACATACTCCAGGGCCAGAAGCGCTTAGGCAGGGACAGAAGACATATTGATTGAATATAGGCAGTGGGCCTTTGCAAAAACATTTGGGGAAAAAAATCTATTTGGGCTGCCTGTGAGTGTCCTCAGTGTTCTGGGTCTCTGCTGGGTGTAGTAGTTCTCCAAATTCATACGCAGCCAGCTAAGTGTTACAGCAGGCTTGCGCAAAATTATTTCCTGGCTCTGTCTGGGCTGTTAAATCACCGCTGTATTGCAGTCCACAGTGCAACACTCTGCAGTTCTTTGACATACTCCAGGGCCAGAAGCGCTTAGGCAGGGACAGAAGACATATTGATTGAATATAGGCAGTGGGCCTTTGCAAAAACATTTGGGGAAAAAAATCTATTTGGGCTGCCTGTGAGTGTCCTCAGTGTTCTGGGTCTCTGCTGGGTGTAGTAGTTCTCCAAATTCATACGCAGCCAGCTAAGTGTTACAGCAGGCTTGCGCAAAATTATTTCCTAGCTCTGTCTGGGCTGTTAAATCACCGCTGTATTGCAGTCCACAGTGCAACACTGTACAGTTCTTTGACATACTCCAGGGCCAGAAGCGCTTAGGCAGGGACAGAAGACATATTGATTGAATATAGGCAGTGGGCCTTTGCAAAAACATTTGGGGAAAAAAATCTATTTGGGCTGCCTGTGAGTGTCCTCAGTGTTCTGGGTCTCTGCTGGGTGTAGTAGTTCTCCAAATTCATACGCAGCCAGCTAAGTGTTACAGCAGGCTTGCGCAAAATTATTTCCTGGCTCTGTCTGGGCTGTTAAATCACCGCTGTATTGCAGTCCACAGTGCAACACTCTGCAGTTCTTTGACATACTCCAGGGCCAGAAGCGCTTAGGCAGGGACAGAAGACATATTGATTGAATATAGGCAGTGGGCCTTTGCAAAAACATTTGGGGAAAAAAAATCTATTTGGGCTGCCTGTGAGTGTCCTCAGTGTTCTGGCTCTCTGCTGGGGGTAGTTGTCCTCCGAATTCATACGCAGCCAGCTAAGTGTTACAGCAGGCTTGCGCAAAATTATTTCCTGGCTCTGTCTGGGCTGTTAAATCACCGCTGTATTGCAGTCCACAGTGCAACACTCTGCAGTTCTTTGACATACTCCAGGGCCAGAAGCGCTTAGGCAGGGACAGAAGACATATTGATTGAATATAGGCAGTGGGCCTTTGCAAAAACATTTGGGGAAAAAAATCTATTTGGGCTGCCTGTGAGTGTCCTCAGTGTTCTGGGTCTCTGCTGGGTGTAGTAGTTCTCCAAATTCATACGCAGCCAGCTAAGTGTTACAGCAGGCTTGCGCAAAATTATTTCCTGGCTCTGTCTGGGCTGTTAAATCACCGCTGTATTGCAGTCCACAGTGCAACACTCTGCAGTTCTTTGACATACTCCAGGGCCAGAAGCGCTTAGGCAGGGACAGAAGACATATTGATTGAATATAGGCAGTGGGCCTTTGCAAAAACATTTGGGGAAAAAAATCTATTTGGGCTGCCTGTGAGTGTCCTCAGTGTTCTGAGTCTCTGCTGGGTGTAGTAGTTCTCCAAATTCATACGCAGCCAGCTAAGTGTTACAGCAGGCTTGCGCAAAATTATTTCCTGGCTCTGTCTGGGCTGTTAAATCACCACTGTATTGCAGTCCACAGTGCAACACTCTGCAGTTCTTTGACATACTCCAGGGCCAGAAGCGCTTAGGCAGGGACAGAAGACATATTGATTGAATATAGGCAGTGGGCCTTTGCAAAAACATTTGGGGAAAAAAATCTATTTGGGCTGCCTGTGAGTGTCCTCAGTGTTCTGGGTCTCTGCTGGGTGTAGTAGTTCTCCAAATTCATACGCAGCCAGCTAAGTGTTACAGCAGGCTTGCGCAAAATTATTTCCTGGCTCTGTCTGGGCTGTTAAATCACCGCTGTATTGCAGTCCACAGTGCAACACTCTGCAGTTCTTTGACATACTCCAGGGCCAGAAGCGCTTAGGCAGGGACAGAAGACATATTGATTGAATATAGGCAGTGGGCCTTTGCAAAAACATTTGGGGAAAAAAATCTATTTGGGCTGCCTGTGAGTGTCCTCAGTGTTCTGGGTCTCTGCTGGGTGTAGTAGTTCTCCAAATTCATACGCAGCCAGCTAAGTGTTACAGCAGGCTTGCGCAAAATTATTTCCTAGCTCTGTCTGGGCTGTTAAATCACCGCTGTATTGCAGTCCACAGTGCAACACTGTACAGTTCTTTGACATACTCCAGGGCCAGAAGCGCTTAGGCAGGGACAGAAGACATATTGATTGAATATAGGCAGTGGGCCTTTGCAAAAACATTTGGGGAAAAAAATCTATTTGGGCTGCCTGTGAGTGTCCTCAGTGTTCTGGGTCTCTGCTGGGTGTAGTAGCTCTCCAAATTCATACGCAGCCAGCTAAGTGTTACAGCAGGCTTGCGCAAAATTATTTCCTGGCTCTGTCTGGGCTGTTAAATCACCGCTGTATTGCAGTCCACAGTGCAACACTCTGCAGTTCTTTGACGTACTCCCGGGCCAGAAGCGCTTAGGCAGGGACAGAAGACATATTGATTGAATATAGGCAGTGGGCCTTTGCAAAAACATTTGGGGAAAAAAATCTATTTGGGCTGCCTGTGAGTGTCCTCAGTGTTCTGGGTCTCTGCTGGGTGTAGTAGTTCTCCAAATTCATACGCAGCCAGCTAAGTGTTACAGCAGGCTTGCGCAAAATTATTTCCTGGCTCTGTCTGGGCTGTTAAATCACCGCTGTATTGCAGTCCACAGTGCAACACTCTGCAGTTCTTTGACATACTCCAGGGCCAGAAGCGCTTAGGCAGGGACAGAAGACATATTGATTGAATATAGGCAGTGGGCCTTTGCAAAAACATTTGGGGAAAAAAATCTATTTGGGCTGCCTGTGAGTGTCCTCAGTGTTCTGGGTCTCTGCTGGGTGTAGTAGTTCTCCAAATTCATACGCAGCCAGCTAAGTGTTACAGCAGGCTTGCGCAAAATTATTTCCTGGCTCTGTCTGGGCTGTTAAATCACCGCTGTATTGCAGTCCACAGTGCAACACTGTACAGTTCTTTGACATACTCCAGGGCCAGAAGCGCTTAGGCAGGGACAGAAGACATATTGATTGAATATAGGCAGTGGGCCTTTGCAAAAACATTTGGGGAAAAAAATCTATTTGGGCTGCCTGTGAGTGTCCTCAGTGTTCTGGGTCTCTGCTGGGTGTAGTAGTTCTCCAAATTCATACGCAGCCAGCTAAGTGTTACAGCAGGCTTGCGCAAAATTATTTCCTGGCTCTGTCTGGGCTGTTAAATCACCGCTGTATTGCAGTCCACAGTGCAACACTCTGCAGTTCTTTGACATACTCCAGGGCCAGAAGCGCTTAGGCAGGGACAGAAGACATATTGATTGAATATAGGCAGTGGGCCTTTGCAAAAACATTTGGGGAAAAAAATCTATTTGGGCTGCCTGTGAGTGTCCTCAGTGTTCTGAGTCTCTGCTGGGTGTAGTAGTTCTCCAAATTCATACGCAGCCAGCTAAGTGTTACAGCAGGCTTGCGCAAAATTATTTCCTGGCTCTGTCTGGGCTGTTAAATCACCACTGTATTGCAGTCCACAGTGCAACACTCTGCAGTTCTTTGACATACTCCAGGGCCAGAAGCGCTTAGGCAGGGACAGAAGACATATTGATTGAATATAGGCAGTGGGCCTTTGCAAAAACATTTGGGGAAAAAAATCTATTTGGGCTGCCTGTGAGTGTCCTCAGTGTTCTGGGTCTCTGCTGGGTGTAGTAGTTCTCCAAATTCATACGCAGCCAGCTAAGTGTTACAGCAGGCTTGCGCAAAATTATTTCCTGGCTCTGTCTGGGCTGTTAAATCACCGCTGTATTGCAGTCCACAGTGCAACACTCTGCAGTTCTTTGACATACTCCAGGGCCAGAAGCGCTTAGGCAGGGACAGAAGACATATTGATTGAATATAGGCAGTGGGCCTTTGCAAAAACATTTGGGGAAAAAAATCTATTTGGGCTGCCTGTGAGTGTCCTCAGTGTTCTGGGTCTCTGCTGGGTGTAGTAGTTCTCCAAATTCATACGCAGCCAGCTAAGTGTTACAGCAGGCTTGCGCAAAATTATTTCCTGGCTCTGTCTGGGCTGTTAAATCACCGCTGTATTGCAGTCCACAGTGCAACACTGTACAGTTCTTTGACATACTCCAGGGCCAGAAGCGCTTAGGCAGGGACAGAAGACATATTGATTGAATATAGGCAGTGGGCCTTTGCAAAAACATTTGGGGAAAAAAATCTATTTGGGCTGCCTGTGAGTGTCCTCAGTGTTCTGGGTCTCTGCTGGGTGTAGTAGTTCTCCAAATTCATACGCAGCCACCTAAGTGTTACAGCAGACTTGCGCAAAATTATTTCCTGGCTCTGTCTGGGCTGTTAAATCACCGCTGTATTGCAGTCCACAGTGCAATACTCTGCAGTTCTTTGACATACTCCAGGGCCAGAAGCGCTTAGGCAGGGACAGAAGACATATTGATTGAATATAGGCAGTGGGCCTTTGCAAAAACATTTGGGGAAAAAAATCTATTTGGGCTGCCTGTGAGTGTCCTCAGTGTTCTGGGTCTCTGCTGGGTGTAGTAGTTCTCCAAATTCATACGCAGCCAGCTAAGTGTTACAGCAGGCTTGCGCAAAATTATTTCCTGGCTCTGTCTGGGCTGTTAAATCACCGCTGTATTGCAGTCCACAGTGCAACACTCTGCAGTTCTTTGACGTACTCCCGGGCCAGAAGCGCTTAGGCAGGGACAGAAGACATATTGATTGAATATAGGCAGTGGGCCTTTGCAAAAACATGTGGGGAAAAAAATCTATTTGGGCTGCCTGTGAGTGTCCTCAGTGTTCTGGGTCTCTGCTGGGTGTAGTAGTTCTCCAAATTCATACGCAGCCAGCTAAGTGTTACAGCAGGATTGCGCAAAATTATTTCCTGGCTCTGTCTGGGCTGTTAAATCACCGCTGTATTGCAGTCCACAGTGCAACACTCTGCAGTTCTTTGACATACTCCAGGGCCAGAAGCGCTTAGGCAGGGACAGAAGACATATTGATTGAATATAGGCAGTGGGCCTTTGCAAAAACATTTGGGGAAAAAAAATCTATTTGGGCTGCCTGTGAGTGTCCTCAGTGTTCTGAGTCTCTGCTGGGTGTAGTAGTTCTCCAAATTCATACGCAGCCAGCTAAGTGTTACAGCAGGCTTGCGCAAAATTATTTCCTGGCTCTGTCTGGGCTGTTAAATCACCACTGTATTGCAGTCCACAGTGCAACACTCTGCAGTTCTTTGACATACTCCAGGGCCAGAAGCGCTTAGGCAGGGACAGAAGACATATTGATTGAATATAGGCAGTGGGCCTTTGCAAAAACATTTGGGGAAAAAAATCTATTTGGGCTGCCTGTGAGTGTCCTCAGTGTTCTGGGTCTCTGCTGGGTGTAGTAGTTCTCCAAATTCATACGCAGCCAGCTAAGTGTTACAGCAGGCTTGCGCAAAATTATTTCCTGGCTCTGTCTGGGCTGTTAAATCACCGCTGTATTGCAGTCCACAGTGCAACACTCTGCAGTTCTTTGACATACTCCAGGGCCAGAAGCGCTTAGGCAGGGACAGAAGACATATTGATTGAATATAGGCAGTGGGCCTTTGCAAAAACATTTGGGGAAAAAAATCTATTTGGGCTGCCTGTGAGTGTCCTCAGTGTTCTGGGTCTCTGCTGGGTGTAGTAGTTCTCCAAATTCATACGCAGCCAGCTAAGTGTTACAGCAGGCTTGCGCAAAATTATTTCCTAGCTCTGTCTGGGCTGTTAAATCACCGCTGTATTGCAGTCCACAGTGCAACACTGTACAGTTCTTTGACATACTCCAGGGCCAGAAGCGCTTAGGCAGGGACAGAAGACATATTGATTGAATATAGGCAGTGGGCCTTTGCAAAAACATTTGGGGAAAAAAATCTATTTGGGCTGCCTGTGAGTGTCCTCAGTGTTCTGGGTCTCTGCTGGGTGTAGTAGTTCTCCAAATTCATACGCAGCCAGCTAAGTGTTACAGCAGGCTTGCGCAAAATTATTTCCTGTCTCTGTCTGGGCTGTTAAATCACCGCTGTATTGCAGTCCACAGTGCAACACTCTGCAGTTCTTTGACATACTCCAGGGCCAGAAGCGCTTAGGCAGGGACAGAAGACATATTGATTGAATATAGGCAGTGGGCCTTTGCAAAAACATTTGGGGAAAAAAATCTATTTGGGCTGCCTGTGAGTGTCCTCAGTGTTCTGGGTCTCTGCTGGGTGTAGTAGTTCTCCAAATTCATACGCAGCCAGCTAAGTGTTACAGCAGGCTTGCGCAAAATTATTTCCTGGCTCTGTCTGGGCTGTTAAATCACCGCTGTATTGCAGTCCACAGTGCAACACTCTGCAGTTCTTTGACGTACTCCCGGGCCAGAAGCGCTTAGGCAGGGACAGAAGACATATTGATTGAATATAGGCAGTGGGCCTTTGCAAAAACATTTGGGGAAAAAAATCTATTTGGGCTGCCTGTGAGTGTCCTCAGTGTTCTGAGTCTCTGCTGGGTGTAGTAGTTCTCCAAATTCATACGCAGCCAGCTAAGTGTTACAGCAGGCTTGCGCAAAATTATTTCCTGGCTCTGTCTGGGCTGTTAAATCACCACTGTATTGCAGTCCACAGTGCAACACTCTGCAGTTCTTTGACATACTCCAGGGCCAGAAGCGCTTAGGCAGGGACAGAAGACATATTGATTGAATATAGGCAGTGGGCCTTTGCAAAAACATTTGGGGAAAAAAATCTATTTGGGCTGCCTGTGAGTGTCCTCAGTGTTCTGGGTCTCTGCTGGGTGTAGTAGTTCTCCAAATTCATACGCAGCCAGCTAAGTGTTACAGCAGGCTTGCGCAAAATTATTTCCTGGCTCTGTCTGGGCTGTTAAATCACCGCTGTATTGCAGTCCACAGTGCAACACTCTGCAGTTCTTTGACATACTCCAGGGCCAGAAGCGCTTAGGCAGGGACAGAAGACATATTGATTGAATATAGGCAGTGGGCCTTTGCAAAAACATTTGGGGAAAAAAATCTATTTGGGCTGCCTGTGAGTGTCCTCAGTGTTCTGGGTCTCTGCTGGGTGTAGTAGTTCTCCAAATTCATACGCAGCCAGCTAAGTGTTACAGCAGGCTTGCGCAAAATTATTTCCTAGCTCTGTCTGGGCTGTTAAATCACCGCTGTATTGCAGTCCACAGTGCAACACTGTACAGTTCTTTGACATACTCCAGGGCCAGAAGCGCTTAGGCAGGGACAGAAGACATATTGATTGAATATAGGCAGTGGGCCTTTGCAAAAACATTTGGGGAAAAAAATCTATTTGGGCTGCCTGTGAGTGTCCTCAGTGTTCTGGGTCTCTGCTGGGTGTAGTAGTTCTCCAAATTCATACGCAGCCAGCTAAGTGTTACAGCAGGCTTGCGCAAAATTATTTCCTAGCTCTGTCTGGGCTGTTAAATCACCGCTGTATTGCAGTCCACAGTGCAACACTGTACAGTTCTTTGACATACTCCAGGGCCAGAAGCGCTTAGGCAGGGACAGAAGACATATTGATTGAATATAGGCAGTGGGCCTTTGCAAAAACATTTGGGGAAAAAAATCTATTTGGGCTGCCTGTGAGTGTCCTCAGTGTTCTGGGTCTCTGCTGGGTGTAGTAGTTCTCCAAATTCATACGCAGCCAGCTAAGTGTTACAGCAGGCTTGCGCAAAATTATTTCCTGTCTCTGTCTGGGCTGTTAAATCACCGCTGTATTGCAGTCCACAGTGCAACACTCTGCAGTTCTTTGACATACTCCAGGGCCAGAAGCGCTTAGGCAGGGACAGAAGACATATTGATTGAATATAGGCAGTGGGCCTTTGCAAAAACATTTGGGGAAAAAAAATCTATTTGGGCTGCCTGTGAGTGTCCTCAGTGTTCTGGCTCTCTGCTGGGGGTAGTTGTCCTCCGAATTCATACGCAGCCAGCTAAGTGTTACAGCAGGCTTGCGCAAAATTATTTCCTGGCTCTGTCTGGGCTGTTAAATCACCGCTGTATTGCAGTCCACAGTGCAACACTCTGCAGTTCTTTGACATACTCCAGGGCCAGAAGCGCTTAGGCAGGGACAGAAGACATATTGATTGAATATAGGCAGTGGGCCTTTGCAAAAACATTTGGGGAAAAAAATCTATTTGGGCTGCCTGTGAGTGTCCTCAGTGTTCTGGGTCTCTGCTGGGTGTAGTAGTTTTCCAAATTCATAAGCAGCCAGCTAAGTGTTACAGCAGGCTTGCGCAAAATTATTTCCTGGCTCTGTCTGGGCTGTTAAATCACCGCTGTATTGCAGTCCACAGTGCAACACTCTGCAGTTCTTTGACATACTCCCGGGCCAGAAGCGCTTAGGCAGGGACAGAAGACATATTGATTGAATATAGGCAGTGGGCCTTTGCAAAAACATTTGGGGAAAAAAATCTATTTGGGCTGCCTGTGAGTGTCCTCAGTGTTCTGGGTCTCTGCTGGGTGTAGTAGTTCTCCAAATTCATACGCAGCCAGCTAAGTGTTACAGCAGGCTTGCGCAAAATTATTTCCTGGCTCTGTCTGGGCTGTTAAATCACCGCTGTATTGCAGTCCACAGTGCAACACTCTGCAGTTCTTTGACATACTCCAGGGCCAGAAGCGCTTAGGCAGGGACAGAAGACATATTGATTGAATATAGGCAGTGGGCCTTTGCAAAAACATTTGGGGAAAAAAATCTATTTGGGCTGCCTGTGAGTGTCCTCAGTGTTCTGGGTCTCTGCTGGGTGTAGTAGTTCTCCAAATTCATACGCAGCCAGCTAAGTGTTACAGCAGGCTTGCGCAAAATTATTTCCTGGCTCTGTCTGGGCTGTTAAATCACCGCTGTATTGCAGTCCACAGTGCAACACTCTGCAGTTCTTTGACATACTCCAGGGCCAGAAGCGCTTAGGCAGGGACAGAAGACATATTGATTGAATATAGGCAGTGGGCCTTTGCAAAAACATTTGGGGAAAAAAATCTATTTGGGCTGCCTGTGAGTGTCCTCAGTGTTCTGGGTCTCTGCTGGGTGTAGTAGTTCTCCAAATTCATACGCAGCCAGCTAAGTGTTACAGCAGGCTTGCGCAAAATTATTTCCTGGCTCTGTCTGGGCTGTTAAATCACCGCTGTATTGCAGTCCACAGTGCAACACTGTACAGTTCTTTGACATACTCCAGGGCCAGAAGCGCTTAGGCAGGGACAGAAGACATATTGATTGAATATAGGCAGTGGGCCTTTGCAAAAACATTTGGGGAAAAAAAATCTATTTGGGCTGCCTGTGAGTGTCCTCAGTGTTCTGGGTCTCTGCTGGGTGTAGTAGTTCTCCAAATTCATACGCAGCCACCTAAGTGTTACAGCAGACTTGCGCAAAATTATTTCCTGGCTCTGTCTGGGCTGTTAAATCACCGCTGTATTGCAGTCCACAGTGCAACACTCTGCAGTTCTTTGACATACTCCAGGGCCAGAAGCGCTTAGGCAGGGACAGAAGACATATTGATTGAATATAGGCAGTGGGCCTTTGCAAAAACATTTGGGGAAAAAAATCTATTTGGGCTGCCTGTGAGTGTCCTCAGTGTTCTGGGTCTCTGCTGGGTGTAGTAGTTCTCCAAATTCATACGCAGCCAGCTAAGTGTTACAGCAGGCTTGCGCAAAATTATTTCCTGGCTCTGTCTGGGCTGTTAAATCACCGCTGTATTGCAGTCCACAGTGCAACACTCTGCAGTTCTTTGACATACTCCAGGGCCAGAAGCGCTTAGGCAGGGACAGAAGACATATTGATTGAATATAGGCAGTGGGCCTTTGCAAAAACATTTGGGGAAAAAAATCTATTTGGGCTGCCTGTGAGTGTCCTCAGTGTTCTGAGTCTCTGCTGGGTGTAGTAGTTCTCCAAATTCATACGCAGCCAGCTAAGTGTTACAGCAGGCTTGCGCAAAATTATTTCCTGGCTCTGTCTGGGCTGTTAAATCACCACTGTATTGCAGTCCACAGTGCAACACTCTGCAGTTCTTTGACATACTCCAGGGCCAGAAGCGCTTAGGCAGGGACAGAAGACATATTGATTGAATATAGGCAGTGGGCCTTTGCAAAAACATTTGGGGAAAAAAATCTATTTGGGCTGCCTGTGAGTGTCCTCAGTGTTCTGGGTCTCTGCTGGGTGTAGTAGTTCTCCAAATTCATACGCAGCCAGCTAAGTGTTACAGCAGGCTTGCGCAAAATTATTTCCTGGCTCTGTCTGGGCTGTTAAATCACCGCTGTATTGCAGTCCACAGTGCAACACTCTGCAGTTCTTTGACATACTCCAGGGCCAGAAGCGCTTAGGCAGGGACAGAAGACATATTGATTGAATATAGGCAGTGGGCCTTTGCAAAAACATTTGGGGAAAAAAATCTATTTGGGCTGCCTGTGAGTGTCCTCAGTGTTCTGGGTCTCTGCTGGGTGTAGTAGTTCTCCAAATTCATACGCAGCCAGCTAAGTGTTACAGCAGGCTTGCGCAAAATTATTTCCTGGCTCTGTCTGGGCTGTTAAATCACCGCTGTATTGCAGTCCACAGTGCAACACTCTGCAGTTCTTTGACATACTCCAGGGCCAGAAGCGCTTAGGCAGGGACAGAAGACATATTGATTGAATATAGGCAGTGGGCCTTTGCAAAAACATTTGGGGAAAAAAATCTATTTGGGCTGCCTGTGAGTGTCCTCAGTGTTCTGGGTCTCTGCTGGGTGTAGTAGTTCTCCAAATTCATACGCAGCCAGCTAAGTGTTACAGCAGGCTTGCGCAAAATTATTTCCTGGCTCTGTCTGGGCTGTTAAATCACCGCTGTATTGCAGTCCACAGTGCAACACTCTGCAGTTCTTTGACATACTCCAGGGCCAGAAGCGCTTAGGCAGGGACAGAAGACATATTGATTGAATATAGGCAGTGGGCCTTTGCAAAAACATTTGGGGAAAAAAATCTATTTGGGCTGCCTGTGAGTGTCCTCAGTGTTCTGGGTCTCTGCTGGGTGTAGTAGTTCTCCAAATTCATACGCAGCCAGCTAAGTGTTACAGCAGGCTTGCGCAAAATTATTTCCTGGCTCTGTCTGGGCTGTTAAATCACCGCTGTATTGCAGTCCACAGTGCAACACTCTGCAGTTCTTTGACGTACTCCCGGGCCAGAAGCGCTTAGGCAGGGACAGAAGACATATTGATTGAATATAGGCAGTGGGCCTTTGAAAAAACATTTGGGGGAAAAAATCTATTTGGGCTGCCTGTGAGTGTCCTTAGTGTTCTGGGTCTCTGCTGGGTGTAGTAGTTCTCCAAATTCATACGCAGCCAGCTAAGTGTTACAGCAGGCTTGCGCAAAATTATTTCCTGGCTCTGTCTGGGCTGTTAAATCACCGCTGTATTGCAGTCCACAGTGCAACACTCTGCAGTTCTTTGACATCCTCCAGGGCCAGAAGCGCTTAGGCAGGGACAGAAGACATATTGATTGAATATAGGCAGTGGGCCTTTGCAAAAACATTTGGGGAAAAAAATCTATTTGGGCTGCCTGTGAGTGTCCTCAGTGTTCTGGGTCCCTGCTGGGTGTAGTAGTTCTCCAAATTCATACGCGGCCAGCTAAGTGTTACAGCAGGCTTGCGCAAAATTATTTCCTGGCTCTGTCTGGGCTGTTAAATCACCGCTGTATTGCAGTCCACAGTGCAACACTCTGCAGTTCTTTGACATCCTCCAGGGCCAGAAGCGCTTAGGCAGGGACAGAAGACATATTGATTGAATATAGGCAGTGGGCCTTTGCAAAAACATTTGGGGAAAAAAATCTATTTGGGCTGCCTGTGAGTGTCCTCAGTGTTCTGGGTCTCTGCTGGGTGTAGTAGTTCTCCAAATTCATACGCAGCCAGCTAAGTGTTACAGCAGGCTTGCGCAAAATTATTTCCTGGCTCTGTCTGGGCTGTTAAATCACCGCTGTATTGCAGTCCACAGTGCAACACTGTACAGTTCTTTGACATACTCCAGGGCCAGAAGCGCTTAGGCAGGGACAGAAGACATATTGATTGAATATAGGCAGTGGGCCTTTGCAAAAACATTTGGGGAAAAAAAATCTATTTGGGCTGCCTGTGAGTGTCCTCAGTGTTCTGGGTCTCTGCTGGGTGTAGTAGTTCTCCAAATTCATACGCAGCCACCTAAGTGTTACAGCAGGCTTGCGCAAAATTATTTCCTGGCTCTGTCTGGGCTGTTAAATCACCGCTGTATTGCAGTCCACAGTGCAACACTGTACAGTTCTTTGACATACTCCAGGGCCAGAAGCGCTTAGGCAGGGACAGAAGACATATTGATTGAATATAGGCAGTGGGCCTTTGCAAAAACATTTGGGGAAAAAAATCTATTTGGGCTGCCTGTGAGTGTCCTCAGTGTTCTGGGTCTCTGCTGGGTGTAGTAGTTCTCCAAATTCATACGCAGCCACCTAAGTGTTACAGCAGGCTTGCGCAAAATTATTTCCTGGCTCTGTCTGGGCTGTTAAATCACCGCTGTATTGCAGTCCACAGTGCAACACTCTGCAGTTCTTTGACATACTCCAGGGCCAGAAGCGCTTAGGCAGGGACAGAAGACATATTGATTGAATATAGGCAGTGGGCCTTTGCAAAAACATTTGGGGAAAAAAATCTATTTGGGCTGCCTGTGAGTGTCCTCAGTGTTCTGGGTCTCTGCTGGGTGTAGTAGTTCTCCAAATTCATACGCAGCCAGCTAAGTGTTACAGCAGGCTTGCGCAAAATTATTTCCTGGCTCTGTCTGGGCTGTTAAATCACCGCTGTATTGCAGTCCACAGTGCAACACTCTGCAGTTCTTTGACGTACTCCCGGGCCAGAAGCGCTTAGGCAGGGACAGAAGACATATTGATTGAATATAGGCAGTGGGCCTTTGCAAAAACATTTGGGGAAAAAAATCTATTTGGGCTGCCTATGAGTGTCCTCAGTGCTCTGGGTCTCTGCTGGGTGTAGTAGTTCTCCAAATTCATACGCAGCCAGCTAAGTGTTACAGCAGGCTTGCGCAAAATTATTTCCTGGCTCTGTCTGGGCTGTTAAATCACAGCTGTATTGCAGTCCACAGTGCAACACTCTGCAGTTCTTTGACATACTCCAGGGCCAGTAGCGCTTAGGCAGGGACAGAAGACATATTGATTGAATATAGGCAGTGGGCCTTTGCAAAAACATTTGGGGAAAAAAATCTATTTGGGCTGCCTGTGAGTGTCCTCAGTGTTCTGGGTCTCTGCTGGGTGTAGTAGTTCTCCAAATTCATACGCAGCCAGCTAAGTGTTACAGCAGGCTTGCGCAAAATTATTTCCTGGCTCTGTCTGGGCTGTTAAATCACCGCTGTATTGCAGTCCACAGTGCAACACTCTGCAGTTCTTTGACATACTCCAGGGCCAGAAGCGCTTAGGCAGGGACAGAAGACATATTGATTGAATATAGGCAGTGGGCCTTTGCAAAAACATTTGGGGAAAAAAATCTATTTGGGCTGCCTGTGAGTGTCCTCAGTGTTCTGGGTCTCTGCTGGGTGTAGTAGTTCTCCAAATTCATACGCAGCCAGCTAAGTGTTACAGCAGGCTTGCGCAAAATTATTTCCTGGCTCTGTCTGGGCTGTTAAATCACCGCTGTATTGCAGTCCACAGTGCAACACTGTACAGTTCTTTGACATACTCCAGGGCCAGAAGCGCTTAGGCAGGGACAGAAAACATATTGATTGAATATAGGCAGTGGGCCTTTGCAAAAACATTTGGGGAAAAAAATCTATTTGGGCTGCCTGTGAGTGTCCTCAGTGTTCTGGGTCTCTGCTGGGTGTAGTAGTTCTCCAAATTCATACGCAGCCAGCTAAGTGTTACAGCAGGCTTGCGCAAAATTATTTCCTGGCTCTGTCTGGGCTGTTAAATCACCGCTGTATTGCAGTCCACAGTGCAACACTCTGCAGTTCTTTGACGTACTCCCGGGCCAGAAGCGCTTAGGCAGGGACAGAAGACATATTGATTGAATATAGGCAGTGGGCCTTTGAAAAAACATTTGGGGGAAAAAATCTATTTGGGCTGCCTGTGAGTGTCCTTAGTGTTCTGGGTCTCTGCTGGGTGTAGTAGTTCTCCAAATTCATACGCAGCCAGCTAAGTGTTACAGCAGGCTTGCGCAAAATTATTTCCTGGCTCTGTCTGGGCTGTTAAATCACCGCTGTATTGCAGTCCACAGTGCAACACTCTGCAGTTCTTTGACATACTCCAGGGCCAGAAGCGCTTAGGCAGGGACAGAAGACATATTGATTGAATATAGGCAGTGGGCCTTTGCAAAAACATTTGGGGAAAAAAATCTATTTGGGCTGCCTGTGAGTGTCCTCAGTGTTCTGGGTCTCTGCTGGGTGTAGTAGTTCTCCAAATTCATACGCAGCCAGCTAAGTGTTACAGCAGGCTTGCGCAAAATTATTTCCTGGCTCTGTCTGGGCTGTTAAATCACCGCTGTATTGCAGTCCACAGTGCAACACTCTGCAGTTCTTTGACATACTCCAGGGCCAGAAGCGCTCTGGCAGGGACAGAAGACATATTGATTGAATATAGGCAGTGGGCCTTTGCAAAAACATTTGGGGAAAAAAATCTATTTGGGCTGCCTGTGAGTGTCCTCAGTGTTCTGGGTCTCTGCTGGGTGTAGTAGTTCTCCAAATTCATACGCAGCCAGCTAAGTGTTACAGCAGGCTTGCGCAAAATTATTTCCTGGCTCTGTCTGGGCTGTTAAATCACCGCTGTATTGCAGTCCACAGTGCAACACTGTACAGTTCTTTGACATACTCCAGGGCCAGAAGCGCTTAGGCAGGGACAGAAGACATATTGATTGAATATAGGCAGTGGGCCTTTGCAAAAACATTTGGGGAAAAAAATCTATTTGGGCTGCCTGTGAGTGTCCTCAGTGTTCTGGGTCTCTGCTGGGTGTAGTAGTTCTCCAAATTCATACGCAGCCACCTAAGTGTTACAGCAGACTTGCGCAAAATTATTTCCTGGCTCTGTCTGGGCTGTTAAATCACCGCTGTATTGCAGTCCACAGTGCAACACTCTGCAGTTCTTTGACATACTCCTGGGCCAGAAGCGCTTAGGCAGGGACAGAAGACATATTGATTGAATATAGGCAGTGGGCCTTTGCAAAAACATTTGGGGAAAAAAATCTATTTGGGCTGCCTGTGAGTGTCCTCAGTGTTCTGGGTCTCTGCTGGGTGTAGTAGTTCTCCAAATTCATACGCAGCCAGCTAAGTGTTACAGCAGGCTTGCGCAAAATTATTTCCTGGCTCTGTCTGGGCTGTTAAATCACCGCTGTATTGCAGTCCACAGTGCAACACTCTGCAGTTCTTTGACGTACTCCCGGGCCAGAAGCGCTTAGGCAGGGACAGAAGACATATTGATTGAATATAGGCAGTGGGCCTTTGCAAAAACATTTGGGGAAAAAAATCTATTTGGGCTGCCTGTGAGTGTCCTCAGTGTTCTGGGTCTCTGCTGGGTGTAGTAGTTCTCCAAATTCATACGCAGCCAGCTAAGTGTTACAGCAGGCTTGCGCAAAATTATTTCCTGGCTCTGTCTGGGCTGTTAAATCACCGCTGTATTGCAGTCCACAGTGCAACACTCTGCAGTTCTTTGACATACTCCAGGGCCAGAAGCGCTTAGGCAGGGACAGAAGACATATTGATTGAATATAGGCAGTGGGCCTTTGCAAAAACATTTGGGGAAAAAAATCTATTTGGGCTGCCTGTGAGTGTCCTCAGTGTTCTGGGTCTCTGCTGGGGGTAGTAGTTCTCCAAATTCATACGCAGCCAGCTAAGTGTTACAGCAGGCTTGCGCAAAATTATTTCCTGGCTCTGTCTGGGCTGTTAAATCACCACTGTATTGCAGTCCACAGTGCAACACTCTGCAGTTCTTTGACATACTCCAGGGCCAGAAGCGCTTAGGCAGGGACAGAAGACATATTGATTGAATATAGGCAGTGGGCCTTTGCAAAAACATTTGGGGAAAAAAATCTATTTGGGCTGCCTGTGAGTGTCCTCAGTGTTCTGGGTCTCTGCTGGGTGTAGTAGTTCTCCAAATTCATACGCAGCCAGCTAAGTGTTACAGCAGGCTTGCGCAAAATTATTTCCTGGCTCTGTCTGGGCTGTTAAATCACCGCTGTATTGCAGTCCACAGTGCAACACTCTGCAGTTCTTTGACATACTCCAGGGCCAGAAGCGCTCTGGCAGGGACAGAAGACATATTGATTGAATATAGGCAGTGGGCCTTTGCAAAAACATTTGGGGAAAAAAATCTATTTGGGCTGCCTGTGAGTGTCCTCAGTGTTCTGGGTCTCTGCTGGGTGTAGTAGTTCTCCAAATTCATACGCAGCCAGCTAAGTGTTACAGCAGGCTTGCGCAAAATTATTTCCTGGCTCTGTCTGGGCTGTTAAATCACCGCTGTATTGCAGTCCACAGTGCAACACTGTACAGTTCTTTGACATACTCCAGGGCCAGAAGCGCTTAGGCAGGGACAGAAGACATATTGATTGAATATAGGCAGTGGGCCTTTGCAAAAACATTTGGGGAAAAAAATCTATTTGGGCTGCCTGTGAGTGTCCTCAGTGTTCTGGGTCTCTGCTGGGTGTAGTAGTTCTCCAAATTCATACGCAGCCACCTAAGTGTTACAGCAGACTTGCGCAAAATTATTTCCTGGCTCTGTCTGGGCTGTTAAATCACCGCTGTATTGCAGTCCACAGTGCAACACTCTGCAGTTCTTTGACATACTCCTGGGCCAGAAGCGCTTAGGCAGGGACAGAAGACATATTGATTGAATATAGGCAGTGGGCCTTTGCAAAAACATTTGGGGAAAAAAATCTATTTGGGCTGCCTGTGAGTGTCCTCAGTGTTCTGGGTCTCTGCTGGGTGTAGTAGTTCTCCAAATTCATACGCAGCCAGCTAAGTGTTACAGCAGGCTTGCGCAAAATTATTTCCTGGCTCTGTCTGGGCTGTTAAATCACCGCTGTATTGCAGTCCACAGTGCAACACTCTGCAGTTCTTTGACGTACTCCCGGGCCAGAAGCGCTTAGGCAGGGACAGAAGACATATTGATTGAATATAGGCAGTGGGCCTTTGCAAAAACATTTGGGGAAAAAAATCTATTTGGGCTGCCTGTGAGTGTCCTCAGTGTTCTGGGTCTCTGCTGGGTGTAGTAGTTCTCCAAATTCATACGCAGCCAGCTAAGTGTTACAGCAGGCTTGCGCAAAATTATTTCCTGGCTCTGTCTGGGCTGTTAAATCACCGCTGTATTGCAGTCCACAGTGCAACACTCTGCAGTTCTTTGACATACTCCAGGGCCAGAAGCGCTTAGGCAGGGACAGAAGACATATTGATTGAATATAGGCAGTGGGCCTTTGCAAAAACATTTGGGGAAAAAAATCTATTTGGGCTGCCTGTGAGTGTCCTCAGTGTTCTGGGTCTCTGCTGGGTGTAGTAGTTCTCCAAATTCATACGCAGCCAGCTAAGTGTTACAGCAGGCTTGCGCAAAATTATTTCCTGGCTCTGTCTGGGCTGTTAAATCACCGCTGTATTGCAGTCCACAGTGCAACACTCTGCAGTTCTTTGACATACTCCAGGGCCAGAAGCGCTTAGGCAGGGACAGAAGACATATTGATTGAATATAGGCAGTGGGCCTTTGCAAAAACATTTGGGGAAAAAAATCTATTTGGGCTGCCTGTGAGTGTCCTCAGTGTTCTGGGTCTCTGCTGGGTGTAGTAGTTCTCCAAATTCATACGCAGCCAGCTAAGTGTTACAGCAGGCTTGCGCAAAATTATTTCCTGGCTCTGTCTGGGCTGTTAAATCACCGCTGTATTGCAGTCCACAGTGCAACACTCTGCAGTTCTTTGACATACTCCAGGGCCAGAAGCGCTTAGGCAGGGACAGAAGACATATTGATTGAATATAGGCAGTGGGCCTTTGCAAAAACATTTGGGGAAAAAAATCTATTTGGGCTGCCTGTGAGTGTCCTCAGTGTTCTGGGTCTCTGCTGGGTGTAGTAGTTCTCCAAATTCATACGCAGCCAGCTAAGTGTTACAGCAGGCTTGCGCAAAATTATTTCCTGGCTCTGTCTGGGCTGTTAAATCACCGCTGTATTGCAGTCCACAGTGCAACACTCTGCAGTTCTTTGACGTACTCCCGGGCCAGAAGCGCTTAGGCAGGGACAGAAGACATATTGATTGAATATAGGCAGTGGGCCTTTGAAAAAACATTTGGGGGAAAAAATCTATTTGGGCTGCCTGTGAGTGTCCTTAGTGTTCTGGGTCTCTGCTGGGTGTAGTAGTTCTCCAAATTCATACGCAGCCAGCTAAGTGTTACAGCAGGCTTGCGCAAAATTATTTCCTGGCTCTGTCTGGGCTGTTAAATCACCGCTGTATTGCAGTCCACAGTGCAACACTCTGCAGTTCTTTGACATCCTCCAGGGCCAGAAGCGCTTAGGCAGGGACAGAAGACATATTGATTGAATATAGGCAGTGGGCCTTTGCAAAAACATTTGGGGAAAAAAAATCTATTTGGGCTGCCTATGAGTGTCCTCAGTGCTCTGGGTCTCTGCTGGGTGTAGTAGTTCTCCAAATTCATACGCAGCCAGCTAAGTGTTACAGCAGGCTTGCGCAAAATTATTTCCTGGCTCTGTCTGGGCTGTTAAATCACCGCTGTATTGCAGTCCACAGTGCAACACTCTGCAGTTCTTTGACATACTCCAGGGCCAGAAGCGCTTAGGCAGGGACAGAAGACATATTGATTGAATATAGGCAGTGGGCCTTTGCAAAAACATTTGGGGAAAAAAATCTATTTGGGCTGCCTGTGAGTGTCCTCAGTGTTCTGGGTCTCTGCTGGGTGTAGTAGTTCTCCAAATTCATACGCAGCCAGCTAAGTGTTACAGCAGGCTTGCGCAAAATTATTTCCTGGCTCTGTCTGGGCTGTTAAATCACCGCTGTATTGCAGTCCACAGTGCAACACTGTACAGTTCTTTGACATACTCCAGGGCCAGAAGCGCTTAGGCAGGGACAGAAGACATATTGATTGAATATAGGCAGTGGGCCTTTGCAAAAACATTTGGGGAAAAAAATCTATTTGGGCTGCCTGTGAGTGTCCTCAGTGTTCTGGGTCTCTGCTGGGTGTAGTAGTTCTCCAAATTCATACGCAGCCAGCTAAGTGTTACAGCAGGCTTGCGCAAAATTATTTCCTGGCTCTGTCTGGGCTGTTAAATCACCGCTGTATTGCAGTCCACAGTGCAACACTCTGCAGTTCTTTGACGTACTCCCGGGCCAGAAGCGCTTAGGCAGGGACAGAAGACATATTGATTGAATATAGGCAGTGGGCCTTTGCAAAAACATTTGGGGAAAAAAATCTATTTGGGCTGCCTGTGAGTGTCCTCAGTGTTCTGGGTCTCTGCTGGGTGTAGTAGTTCTCCAAATTCATACGCAGCCAGCTAAGTGTTACAGCAGGCTTGCGCAAAATTATTTCCTGGCTCTGTCTGGGCTGTTAAATCACCGCTGTATTGCAGTCCACAGTGCAACACTCTGCAGTTCTTTGACATACTCCAGGGCCAGAAGCGCTTAGGCAGGGACAGAAGACATATTGATTGAATATAGGCAGTGGGCCTTTGCAAAAACATTTGGGGAAAAAAATCTATTTGGGCTGCCTGTGAGTGTCCTCAGTGTTCTGGGTCTCTGCTGGGTGTAGTAGTTCTCCAAATTCATACGCAGCCAGCTAAGTGTTACAGCAGGCTTGCGCAAAATTATTTCCTGGCTCTGTCTGGGCTGTTAAATCACCGCTGTATTGCAGTCCACAGTGCAACACTCTGCAGTTCTTTGACATACTCCAGGGCCAGAAGCGCTTAGGCAGGGACAGAAGACATATTGATTGAATATAGGCAGTGGGCCTTTGCAAAAACATTTGGGGAAAAAAATCTATTTGGGCTGCCTGTGAGTGTCCTCAGTGTTCTGGGTCTCTGCTGGGTGTAGTAGTTCTCCAAATTCATACGCAGCCAGCTAAGTGTTACAGCAGGCTTGCGCAAAATTATTTCCTGGCTCTGTCTGGGCTGTTAAATCACCGCTGTATTGCAGTCCACAGTGCAACACTCTGCAGTTCTTTGACATACTCCAGGGCCAGAAGCGCTTAGGCAGGGACAGAAGACATATTGATTGAATATAGGCAGTGGGCCTTTGCAAAAACATTTGGGGAAAAAAATCTATTTGGGCTGCCTGTGAGTGTCCTCAGTGTTCTGGGTCTCTGCTGGGTGTAGTAGTTCTCCAAATTCATACGCAGCCAGCTAAGTGTTACAGCAGGCTTGCGCAAAATTATTTCCTGGCTCTGTCTGGGCTGTTAAATCACCGCTGTATTGCAGTCCACAGTGCAACACTCTGCAGTTCTTTGACGTACTCCCGGGCCAGAAGCGCTTAGGCAGGGACAGAAGACATATTGATTGAATATAGGCAGTGGGCCTTTGAAAAAACATTTGGGGGAAAAAATCTATTTGGGCTGCCTGTGAGTGTCCTTAGTGTTCTGGGTCTCTGCTGGGTGTAGTAGTTCTCCAAATTCATACGCAGCCAGCTAAGTGTTACAGCAGGCTTGCGCAAAATTATTTCCTGGCTCTGTCTGGGCTGTTAAATCACCGCTGTATTGCAGTCCACAGTGCAACACTCTGCAGTTCTTTGACATCCTCCAGGGCCAGAAGCGCTTAGGCAGGGACAGAAGACATATTGATTGAATATAGGCAGTGGGCCTTTGCAAAAACATTTGGGGAAAAAAAATCTATTTGGGCTGCCTATGAGTGTCCTCAGTGCTCTGGGTCTCTGCTGGGTGTAGTAGTTCTCCAAATTCATACGCAGCCAGCTAAGTGTTACAGCAGGCTTGCGCAAAATTATTTCCTGGCTCTGTCTGGGCTGTTAAATCACCGCTGTATTGCAGTCCACAGTGCAACACTCTGCAGTTCTTTGACATACTCCAGGGCCAGAAGCGCTTAGGCAGGGACAGAAGACATATTGATTGAATATAGGCAGTGGGCCTTTGCAAAAACATTTGGGGAAAAAATCTATTTGGGCTGCCTGTGAGTGTCCTCAGTGTTCTGGGTCTCTGCTGGGTGTAGTAGTTCTCCAAATTCATACGCAGCCAGCTAAGTGTTACAGCAGGCTTGCGCAAAATTATTTCCTGGCTCTGTCTGGGCTGTTAAATCACCGCTGTATTGCAGTCCACAGTGCAACACTGTCCAGTTCTTTGACATACTCCAGGGCCAGAAGCGCTTAGGCAGGGACAGAAGACATATTGATTGAATATAGGCAGTGGGCCTTTGCAAAAACATTTGGGGAAAAAAATCTATTTGGGCTGCCTGTGAGTGTCCTCAGTGTTCTGGGTCTCTGCTGGGTGTAGTAGTTCTCCAAATTCATACGCAGCCAGCTAAGTGTTACAGCAGGCTTGCGCAAAATTATTTCCTGGCTCTGTCTGGGCTGTTAAATCACCGCTGTATTGCAGTCCACAGTGCAACACTCTGCAGTTCTTTGACGTACTCCCGGGCCAGAAGCGCTTAGGCAGGGACAGAAGACATATTGATTGAATATAGGCAGTGGGCCTTTGAAAAAAACATTTGGGGGAAAAAATCTATTTGGGCTGCCTGTGAGTGTCCTTAGTGTTCTGGGTCTCTGCTGGGTGTAGTAGTTCTCCAAATTCATACGCAGCCAGCTAAGTGTTACAGCAGGCTTGCGCAAAATTATTTCCTGGCTCTGTCTGGGCTGTTAAATCACCGCTGTATTGCAGTCCACAGTGCAACACTCTGCAGTTCTTTGACATCCTCCAGGGCCAGAAGCGCTTAGGCAGGGACAGAAGACATATTGATTGAATATAGGCAGTGGGCCTTTGCAAAAACATTTGGGGAAAAAAATCTATTTGGGCTGCCTGTGAGTGTCCTCAGTGTTCTGGGTCTCTGCTGGGTGTAGTAGTTCTCCAAATTCATACGCAGCCAGCTAAGTGTTACAGCAGGCTTGCGCAAAATTATTTCCTGGCTCTGTCTGGGCTGTTAAATCACCGCTGTATTGCAGTCCACAGTGCAACACTCTGCAGTTCTTTGACATACTCCAGGGCCAGAAGCGCTTAGGCAGGGACAGAAGACATATTGATTGAATATAGGCAGTGGGCTTTTGCAAAAACATTTGGGGAAAAAAATCTATTTGGGCTGCCTGTGAGTGTCCTCAGTGTTCTGGGTCTCTGCTGGGTGTAGTAGTTCTCCAAATTCATACGCAGCCAGCTAAGTGTTACAGCAGGCTTGCGCAAAATTATTTCCTGGCTCTGTCTGGGCTGTTAAATCACCGCTGTATTGCAGTCCACAGTGCAACACTCTGCAGTTCTTTGACATACTCCAGGGCCAGAAGCGCTTAGGCAGGGACAGAAGACATATTGATTGAATATAGGCAGTGGGCCTTTGCAAAAACATTTGGGGAAAAAAATCTATTTGGGCTGCCTGTGAGTGTCCTCAGTGTTCTGGGTCTCTGCTGGGTGTAGTAGTTCTCCAAATTCATACGCAGCCAGCTAAGTGTTACAGCAGGCTTGCGCAAAATTATTTCCTGGCTCTGTCTGGGCTGTTAAATCACCGCTGTATTGCAGTCCACAGTGCAACACTCTGCAGTTCTTTGACGTACTCCCGGGCCAGAAGCGCTTAGGCAGGGACAGAAGACATATTGATTGAATATAGGCAGTGGGCCTTTGAAAAAACATTTGGGGGAAAAAATCTATTTGGGCTGCCTGTGAGTGTCCTTAGTGTTCTGGGTCTCTGCTGGGTGTAGTAGTTCTCCAAATTCATACGCAGCCAGCTAAGTGTTACAGCAGGCTTGCGCAAAATTATTTCCTGGCTCTGTCTGGGCTGTTAAATCACCGCTGTATTGCAGTCCACAGTGCAACACTCTGCAGTTCTTTGACATCCTCCAGGGCCAGAAGCGCTTAGGCAGGGACAGAAGACATATTGATTGAATATAGGCAGTGGGCCTTTGCAAAAACATTTGGGGAAAAAAAATCTATTTGGGCTGCCTATGAGTGTCCTCAGTGCTCTGGGTCTCTGCTGGGTGTAGTAGTTCTCCAAATTCATACGCAGCCAGCTAAGTGTTACAGCAGGCTTGCGCAAAATTATTTCCTGGCTCTGTCTGGGCTGTTAAATCACCGCTGTATTGCAGTCCACAGTGCAACACTCTGCAGTTCTTTGACATACTCCAGGGCCAGAAGCGCTTAGGCAGGGACAGAAGACATATTGATTGAATATAGGCAGTGGGCCTTTGCAAAAACATTTGGGGAAAAAATCTATTTGGGCTGCCTGTGAGTGTCCTCAGTGTTCTGGGTCTCTGCTGGGTGTAGTAGTTCTCCAAATTCATACGCAGCCAGCTAAGTGTTACAGCAGGCTTGCGCAAAATTATTTCCTGGCTCTGTCTGGGCTGTTAAATCACCGCTGTATTGCAGTCCACAGTGCAACACTGTCCAGTTCTTTGACATACTCCAGGGCCAGAAGCGCTTAGGCAGGGACAGAAGACATATTGATTGAATATAGGCAGTGGGCCTTTGCAAAAACATTTGGGGAAAAAAATCTATTTGGGCTGCCTGTGAGTGTCCTCAGTGTTCTGGGTCTCTGCTGGGTGTAGTAGTTCTCCAAATTCATACGCAGCCAGCTAAGTGTTACAGCAGGCTTGCGCAAAATTATTTCCTGGCTCTGTCTGGGCTGTTAAATCACCGCTGTATTGCAGTCCACAGTGCAACACTCTGCAGTTCTTTGACGTACTCCCGGGCCAGAAGCGCTTAGGCAGGGACAGAAGACATATTGATTGAATATAGGCAGTGGGCCTTTGAAAAAAACATTTGGGGGAAAAAATCTATTTGGGCTGCCTGTGAGTGTCCTTAGTGTTCTGGGTCTCTGCTGGGTGTAGTAGTTCTCCAAATTCATACGCAGCCAGCTAAGTGTTACAGCAGGCTTGCGCAAAATTATTTCCTGGCTCTGTCTGGGCTGTTAAATCACCGCTGTATTGCAGTCCACAGTGCAACACTCTGCAGTTCTTTGACATCCTCCAGGGCCAGAAGCGCTTAGGCAGGGACAGAAGACATATTGATTGAATATAGGCAGTGGGCCTTTGCAAAAACATTTGGGGAAAAAAATCTATTTGGGCTGCCTGTGAGTGTCCTCAGTGTTCTGGGTCCCTGCTGGGTGTAGTAGTTCTCCAAATTCATACGCGGCCAGCTAAGTGTTACAGCAGGCTTGCGCAAAATTATTTCCTGGCTCTGTCTGGGCTGTTAAATCACCGCTGTATTGCAGTCCACAGTGCAACACTCTGCAGTTCTTTGACATCCTCCAGGGCCAGAAGCGCTTAGGCAGGGACAGAAGACATATTGATTGAATATAGGCAGTGGGCCTTTGCAAAAACATTTGGGGAAAAAAATCTATTTGGGCTGCCTGTGAGTGTCCTCAGTGTTCTGGGTCTCTGCTGGGTGTAGTAGTTCTCCAAATTCATACGCAGCCAGCTAAGTGTTACAGCAGGCTTGCGCAAAATTATTTCCTGGCTCTGTCTGGGCTGTTAAATCACCGCTGTATTGCAGTCCACAGTGCAACACTCTGCAGTTCTTTGACATACTCCAGGGCCAGAAGCGCTTAGGCAGGGACAGAAGACATATTGATTGAATATAGGCAGTGGGCCTTTGCAAAAACATTTGGGGAAAAAAATCTATTTGGGCTGCCTGTGAGTGTCCTCAGTGTTCTGGGTCTCTGCTGGGTGTAGTAGTTCTCCAAATTCATACGCAGCCAGCTAAGTGTTACAGCAGGCTTGCGCAAAATTATTTCCTGGCTCTGTCTGGGCTGTTAAATCACCGCTGTATTGCAGTCCACAGTGCAACACTCTGCAGTTCTTTGACGTACTCCCGGGCCAGAAGCGCTTAGGCAGGGACAGAAGACATATTGATTGAATATAGGCAGTGGGCCTTTGCAAAAACATTTGGGGAAAAAAATCTATTTGGGCTGCCTATGAGTGTCCTCAGTGCTCTGGGTCTCTGCTGGGTGTAGTAGTTCTCCAAATTCATACGCAGCCAGCTAAGTGTTACAGCAGGCTTGCGCAAAATTATTTCCTGGCTCTGTCTGGGCTGTTAAATCACAGCTGTATTGCAGTCCACAGTGCAACACTCTGCAGTTCTTTGACATACTCCAGGGCCAGAAGCGCTTAGGCAGGGACAGAAGACATATTGATTGAATATAGGCAGTGGGCCTTTGCAAAAACATTTGGGGAAAAAAATCTATTTGGGCTGCCTGTGAGTGTCCTCAGTGTTCTGGGTCTCTGCTGGGTGTAGTAGTTCTCCAAATTCATACGCAGCCAGCTAAGTGTTACAGCAGGCTTGCGCAAAATTATTTCCTGGCTCTGTCTGGGCTGTTAAATCACCGCTGTATTGCAGTCCACAGTGCAACACTGTACAGTTCTTTGACATACTCCAGGGCCAGAAGCGCTTAGGCAGGGACAGAAAACATATTGATTGAATATAGGCAGTGGGCCTTTGCAAAAACATTTGGGGAAAAAAATCTATTTGGGCTGCCTGTGAGTGTCCTCAGTGTTCTGGGTCTCTGCTGGGTGTAGTAGTTCTCCAAATTCATACGCAGCCAGCTAAGTGTTACAGCAGGCTTGCGCAAAATTATTTCCTGGCTCTGTCTGGGCTGTTAAATCACCGCTGTATTGCAGTCCACAGTGCAACACTCTGCAGTTCTTTGACGTACTCCCGGGCCAGAAGCGCTTAGGCAGGGACAGAAGACATATTGATTGAATATAGGCAGTGGGCCTTTGAAAAAACATTTGGGGGAAAAAATCTATTTGGGCTGCCTGTGAGTGTCCTTAGTGTTCTGGGTCTCTGCTGGGTGTAGTAGTTCTCCAAATTCATACGCAGCCAGCTAAGTGTTACAGCAGGCTTGCGCAAAATTATTTCCTGGCTCTGTCTGGGCTGTTAAATCACCGCTGTATTGCAGTCCACAGTGCAACACTCTGCAGTTCTTTGACATACTCCAGGGCCAGAAGCGCTTAGGCAGGGACAGAAGACATATTGATTGAATATAGGCAGTGGGCCTTTGCAAAAACATTTGGGGAAAAAAATCTATTTGGGCTGCCTGTGAGTGTCCTCAGTGTTCTGGGTCTCTGCTGGGTGTAGTAGTTCTCCAAATTCATACGCAGCCAGCTAAGTGTTACAGCAGGCTTGCGCAAAATTATTTCCTGGCTCTGTCTGGGCTGTTAAATCACCGCTGTATTGCAGTCCACAGTGCAACACTCTGCAGTTCTTTGACATACTCCCGGGCCAGAAGCGCTTAGGCAGGGACAGAAGACATATTGATTGAATATAGGCAGTGGGCCTTTGCAAAAACATTTGGGGAAAAAAATCTATTTGGGCTGCCTGTGAGTGTCCTCAGTGTTTTGGGTCTCTGCTGGGTGTAGTAGTTCTCCAAATTCATACGCAGCCAGCTAAGTGTTACAGCAGGCTTGCGCAAAATTATTTCCTGGCTCTGTCTGGGCTGTTAAATCACCGCTGTATTGCAGTCCACAGTGCAACACTGTCCAGTTCTTTGACATACTCCAGGGCCAGAAGCGCTTAGGCAGGGACAGAAGACATATTGATTGAATATAGGCAGTGGGCCTTTGCAAAAACATTTGGGGAAAACAATCTGTTTGGGCTGCCTGTGAGTGTCCTCAGTGTTCTGGGTCTCTGCTGGGTGTAGTAGTTCTCCAAATTCATACGCAGCCAGCTAAGTGTTACAGCAGGCTTGCGCAAAAATATTTCCTGGCTCTGTCTGGGCTGTTAAATCACCGCTGTATTGCAGTCCACAGTGCAACACTCTGCAGTTCTTTGACATACTCCAGGGCCAGAAGCGCTTAGGCAGGGACAGAAGACATATTGATTGAATATAGGCAGTGGGCCTTTGCAAAAACATTTGGGGGAAAAAATCTATTTGGGCTGCCTGTGAGTGTCCTTAGTGTTCTGGGTCTCTGCAGGGTGTAGTAGTTCTCCAAATTCATACGCAGCCAGCTAAGTGTTACAGCCGGCTTGCGCAAAATTTTTTCCTGGCTCTGTCTGGGCTGTTAAATCACCGCTGTATTGCAGTCCACAGTGCAACACTCTGCAGTTCTTTGACATACTCCAGGGCCAGAAGCGCTTAGGCAGGGACAGAAGACATATTGATTGAATATAGGCAGTGGGCCTTTGCAAAAACATTTGGGGAAAAAAATCTATTTGGGCTGCCTGTGAGTGTCCTCAGTGTTCTGGGTCTTTGCTGGGTGTAGTAGTTCTCAAAATTCATACGCAGCCAGCTAAGTGTTACAGCAGGCTTGCGCAAAATTATTTCCTGGCTCTGTCTGGGCTGTTAAATCACCGCTGTATTGCAGTCCACAGTGCAACACTCTGCAGTTCTTTGACATCCTCCAGGGCCAGAAGCGCTTAGGCAGGGACAGAAGACATATTGATTGAATATAGGCAGTGGGCCTTTGCAAAAACATTTGGGGAAAAAAATCTATTTGGGCTGCCTGTGAGTGTCCTCAGTGTTCTGGGTCCCTGCTGGGTGTAGTAGTTCTCCCAATTCATACGCGGCCAGCTAAGTGTTACAGCAGGCTTGCGCAAAATTATTTCCTGGCTCTGTCTGGGCTGTTAAATCACCGCTGTATTGCAGTCCACAGTGCAACACTCTGCAGTTCTTTGACATCCTCCAGGGCCAGAAGCGCTTAGGCAGGGACAGAAGACATATTGATTGAATATAGGCAGTGGGCCTTTGCAAAAACATTTGGGGAAAAAAATCTATTTGGGCTGCCTATGAGTGTCCTCAGTGCTCTGGGTCTCTGCTGGGTGTAGTAGTTCTCCAAATTCATACGCAGCCAGCTAAGTGTTACAGCAGGCTTGCGCAAAATTATTTCCTGGCTCTGTCTGGGCTGTTAAATCACCGCTGTATTGCAGTCCACAGTGCAACACTCTGCAGTTCTTTGACATACTCCAGGGCCAGAAGCGCTTAGGCAGGGACAGAAGACATATTGATTGAATATAGGCAGTGGGCCTTTGCAAAAACATTTGGGGAAAAAAATCTATTTGGGCTGCCTGTGAGTGTCCTCAGTGTTCTGGGTCTCTGCTGGGTGTAGTAGTTCTCCAAATTCATACGCAGCCAGCTAAGTGTTACAGCAGGCTTGCGCAAAATTATTTCCTGGCTCTGTCTGGGCTGTTAAATCACCGCTGTATTGCAATCCACAGTGCAACACTCTGCAGTTCTTTGACATACTCCCGGGCCTGAAGCGCTTAGGCAGGGACAGAAGACATATTGATTGAATATAGGCAGTGGGCCTTTGCAAAAACATTTGGGGAAAAAAATCTATTTGGGCTGCCTGTGAGTGTCCTCAGTGTTTTGGGTCTCTGCTGGGTGTAGTAGTTCTCCAAATTCATACGCAGCCAGCTAAGTGTTACAGCAGGCTTGCGCAAAATTATTTCCTGGCTCTGTCTGGGCTGTTAAATCACCGCTGTATTGCAGTCCACAGTGCAACACTGTACAGTTCTTTGACATACTCCAGGGCCAGAAGCGCTTAGGCAGGGACAGAAGACATATTGATTGAATATAGGCAGTGGGCCTTTGCAAAAACATTTGGGGAAAACAATCTATTTGGGCTGCCTGTGAGTGTCCTCACTGTTCTGGGTCTCTGCTGGGTGTAGTAGTTCTCCAAATTCATACGCAGCCAGCTAAGTGTTACAGCAGGCTTGCGCAAAAATATTTCCTGGCTCTGTCTGGGCTGTTAAATCACCGCTGTATTGCAGTCCACAGTGCAACACTCTGCAGTTCTTTGACATACTCCCGGGCCAGAAGCGCTTAGGCAGCGACAGAAGACATATTGATTGAATATAGGCAGTGGGCCTTTGCAAAAACATTTGGGGGAAAAAATCTATTTGGGCTGCCTGTGAGTGTCCTTAGTGTTCTGGGTCTCTGCAGGGTGTAGTAGTTCTCCAAATTCATACGCAGCCAGCTAAGTGTTACAGCAGGCTTGCGCAAAATTTTTTCCTGGCTCTGTCTGGGCTGTTAAATCACCGCTGTATTGCAGTCCACAGTGCAACACTCTGCAGTTCTTTGACATCCTCCAGGGCCAGAAGCGCTTAGGCAGGGACAGAAGACATATTGATTGAATATAGGCAGTGGGCCTTTGCAAAAACATTTGGGGAAAAAAATCTATTTGGGCTGCCTGTGAGTGTCCTCAGTGTTCTGGGTCCCTGCTGGGTGTAGTAGTTCTCCAAATTCATACGCGGCCAGCTAAGTGTTACAGCAGGCTTGCGCAAAATTATTTCCTGGCTCTGTCTGGGCTGTTAAATCACCGCTGTATTGCAGTCCACAGTGCAACACTCTGCAGTTCTTTGACATACTCCAGGGCCAGAAGCGCTTAGGCAGGGACAGAAGACATATTGATTGAATATAGGCAGTGGGCCTTTGCAAAAACATTTGGGGAAAAAAATCTATTTGGGCTGCCTGTGAGTGTCCTCAGTGTTCTGGGTCTCTGCTGGGTGTAGTATTTCTCCAAATTCATACGCAGCCAGCTAAGTGTTACAGCAGGCTTGCGCAAAATTATTTCCTGTCTCTATCTGGGCTGTTAAATCACCGCTGCATTGCAGTCCACAGTGCAACACTCTGCAGTTCTTTGACATCCTCCAGGGCCAGAAGCGCTTAGGCAGGGACAGAAGACATATTGATTGAATATAGGCAGTGGGCCTTTGCAAAAACATTTGGCGAAAAAAATCTATTTGGGCTGCCTGTGAGTGTCCTCAGTGTTCTGGGTCTCTGCTGGGTGTAGTAGTTCTCCAAATTTATACGCAGCCAGCTAAGTGTTACAGTAGACTTGCGCAAAATTATTTCCTGGCGTTCCTTAAGCGGAGTCAGCCTCCAAGCACAGACCAATAAGCGGCACATTTAATTACAGCGTTCTGTTTCTGCATTACTGATAATACAGCATGCTGTGGGGTAGGGGTAGGCCTAGAGGACGTGGACGCAGCCGAGGACGCGGACGCCCAAGTCAGGGTGTGGGCACAGTCCGAGCTCCTGATCCAGGTGTATCGCAGCCGACTGCTGCGGGATTAGGAGAGAGGCACGTTTCTGGCGTCCCAACATTCATCACACAATTAATGGGTACACGCGGTAGACCGTTATTAGAAAATGAGCAGAGTGAGCAGGTCCTGTCGTGGATGGCAGAAAGTGCATCCAGCAATCTATCGTCCACCCATAGTTCTGCGCCGTCCACTGCTGGAACTCAGAATCCTCTGGCTGCTGCTCCTCCTTCCTCCCAGCCTCCTCACTCCATTACAATGACACATTCTGAGGAGCGGGCAGACTCCCAGGAACTGTTCTCGGGCCCCTACTCAGATTGGGCAGCAGTGGTTCCTCTCCCACCAGAGGAGTTTATCGTGACTGATGCACAACCATTGGAAAGTTCCCGGGGTCTGGGGGATGAGGCTGGGGACTTCTGGCAACTGTCTCAAGACCTTTCAGTGGGTGAGGAGGACGATGACGATGAGACACAGTTGTCTATCAGTGAGGTAGTAGTAAGGGCAGTAAGTCCGAGGGAGGAGCGCACAGAGGATTCGGAGGAAGAGCAGCAGGACAATGAGGTGACTGACCCCACCTGGTTTGCTACGCCTACTGAGGACAGGTCTTCAGAGGGTGAGGCAAGGGCAGCAGAAGGGCAGGTTGCAAGAGGCAGTGCGGTGGCCAGGGGTAGAGGCAGGGCCAGACCGAATAATCCACCAACTGTTTCCCAAAGCGCCACCTCGCGCCATGCCACCCTGCAGAGGCCGAGGTGCTCAAAGGTCTGGCAGTTTTTCACTGAGAGTGCAGACGACCGACGAACAGTGGTGTGCAACCTTTGTCGCGCCAAGATCAGCCGGGGAGCCACCACCAGCAGCCTCACCACCACCAGCATGCGCAGACATATGATGGCCAAGCAGCCCACAAGGTGGGACGAAGGCCGTTCACCGCCTCCGGTTTGCACCGCTGCCTCTACCCCTGTGCCCCAACCTGCCACTGAGATCCAATCCCCCTCTGAGGACACAGGCACTACCGTCTCCTGGCCTGCACCCTCACCTCCGCTGTCCTCGGCCCCATCCACCAATGTCTGTCAGCGCACCGTCCAGCCGTCGCTAGCGCAAGTGTTGGAGCGCAAGCGCAAGTACGCCGCCACGCACCCGCACACTCAAGCGTTAAACGTGCACATTGCCAAATTTATCAGCCTGGAGATGCTGTCGTATAGAGTTATGGAAATGGAGGCTTTCAAAAATATGATGGCGGCCCCGCGCTACTCAGTTCCCAGTCGCCACTACTTTTCCCGATGTGCCGTCCCAGCCCTGCACGACCACGTCTCCCGCAACATTGTACGCGCCCTCACCAACGCGGTTACTGCCAAGGTCCACTTAACAACGGACACGTGGACAAGCACAGGCGGGCAGGGCCACTATATCTCCCTGACGGCACATTGGGTGAATTTAGTGGAGGCTGGGACAGAGTCAGAGCCTGGGAGCGCTCACGTCCTACCCACCCCCAGAATTGCGGGCCCCAGCTCGGTGCTGGTATCTGCGGCGGTGTATGCTTCCTCCACTAAACCACCCTCCCCCTCCTCTTCCTCCAACGCAACCTCTGTCTCGCAATCAAGATGTGTCAGCAGCAGCACGTCGCCAGCAGTCGGTGTCGCGCGGCGTGGCATCACAGCCGTGGGCAAGCGTCAGCAGGCCGTGCTGAAACTACTCAGCTTAGCAGATAAGAGGCACACGGCCCACGAACTGCTGCAGGGTCTGACAGACCAGACGGACCGCTGGCTTGCGCCGCTGAGCCTCCAACCGGGCATGGTCGTGTGTGACAACGGCCGTAACCTGGTGGCGGCTCTGCAGCTCGGCAGCCTCACGCACGTGCCATGCCTGGCCCACGTCTTTAATTTGGTGGTTCAGCGCTTTCTGAAAAGCTACCCACGCTTGACAGACCTGCTCGGAAAGGTGCGCTGGCTCTGCGCACATTTCCGCAAGTCCCACACGGACGCTGCCACCCTGCGCACCCTGCAACATCGGTTTAATCTGCCAGCGCACCGACTGCTGTGTGACGTGCCCACACGGTGGAACTCTACGCTCCACATGTTGGCCAGGCTCTATGAGCAGTGTAGAGCTATAGTGGAATACCAACTCCAACATGGGCGGCGCAGTGGGAGTCAGCCTCCTCAATTCTTTTCAGAAGAGTGGGCCTAGTTGGCAGACATCTGCTAGGTCCTTGGAAACTTTGAGGAGTCTACCCAGGTGGGGAGCGGCAATGCTGCAATCATTAGCGTCACCATTCCTCTGCTATGCCTCTTGAGAAGTTCCCTGCAAAGCATAAAGGCAGACGCTTTGCGCTCGGAAACAGAGCCGGGGGAAGACAGTATGTCGCTGGTTAGTCAGAGCACCCTCCTGTCTATATCTCAGCACGGTGAGGAGGAGGAGGATGAGGAGCATGAGGAGGAGGGGGAAGAGACAGCTTGGTCCACTGCTGAGGGTACACATGCTGCTTGCCTGTCATCCTTTCAGCGTGTATGGCCGGAGGAGGAGGAGGAGGAGGATCCTGAAAGTGATCTTCCTAGTGAGGACAGCCATGTGTTGCGTACAGGTACCCTGGCACACATGGCTGACTTCATGTTAGGATGCCTTTCTCTTGACCCTGGCGTTACACGCATTCTGGCCACTACGGATTACTGGGTGTACACACTGCTTGACCCACGGTATAAGGAAAACCTTTCCACTCTCATACCCGAAGAGGAAAGGGGTTCGAGAGTGATGCTATACCACAGGACCCTGGCGGACAAACTGATGGTAAAATTCCCATCCGACAGCGCTAGTGGCCGAAGGTGCAGTTCCGAGGGCCAGGTAGCAGGGGAGGCGCGGAGATCAGGCAGCATGTACAGCACAGGCAGGGGAACACTCTCTAAGGCCCTGGACAGCTTTATGGCTCCCCAGCAAGACTGTGTCACTGCTCCCCAGTCAAGGCTGAGTCGGCGGGAGCACTGTAAAAGGATGGTGAGGGAGTACGTAGCTGATCGCACGACCATCCTCCGTGACGCCTCTGGCCCCTACAACTACTGGGTGTCGAAGCTGGACACGTGGCCTGAACTCGCGCTGTATGCCCTGGAGGTGCTTGCTTGTCCTGCGGCTAGCGTCTTGTCAGAGAGGGTGTTTAGTGCGGCTGGGGGTATCATCACGGATAAGCGTACCCGCCTGTCAACCGACAGTGCCGACAGGCTTACACTCATCAAGATGAACAAAGCCTGGATTTCCCCAGACTTCTCTTCTCCACCAGCGGACAGCAGCGATACCTAAGCAATACGTAGGCTGCACCCACGGATGGAAGCATCGTTCTCTATCCCCATCAAAAACGGGGACCTTTTTGCTTCATCAATCTGTGTATAATATTCCTCCTCCTGCTCCTCCTCCTGAAACCTGACGTAATCACGCCGAACGGGCAATTTTTCTTAGGCCCACAAGGCTCAGTCATATAATTTTTGTAAACAATTTTTATACGTTTCAATGCTCATTAAAGCGTTGAAACTTTCACCTGAACCAATTTTTATTTTAACTGGGCTGCCTCCAGGCCTAGTTACCAATTAAGCCACATTAACCAAAGCGATTAATGGGTTTCACCTGCCCTCTTGGTTGGGCATGGGCAATTTTTCTGAGGTACATTAGTACTGTTGGTACACCAATTTTTTGTGGCCCTCGCCTACAGTGTAATCCAATTAATTTTTTGCCCACCTGCATTAAAGCTGACGTTACATCAGCTGTCATGGGCAATGCAATGGGATATATTTATGTACCGCCGGTGGGTTCCAGGGAGCCACCCATGCTGTGGGTCCACAGGGAGTTACTGCATGTGTCCACTTCTAAAGAACCCCAGTGTGACTGGGGCATGCAGTGTGGGCCGAAGCCCACCTGCATTTAATCGGACGTTACCTCAGCTGTGATGGGCACTGCAATGGGATACATTTATGTACAGCCGGTGGGTTCCAGGGAGCCACCCATGCTGTGGGTGCACACAGAATTCCCATTGCGGAGTTGTACCTGCCTGTGACTATTTATAAAAAAACGCGGTCTGACTGGGGCGTGCAGACACCTTGACAGAATGAATAGTGTGTGACACATAGGTTCCCCATTGCTATGCCCACGTGTGCAGCTCCTGATGGCGGTGGCACAGGATTATATTTCTCATTGCTTCTGTACAGCATTGTGGGTTATCGCCCCGCCCCTTTTAAAGAGGGTCGCTGCCTAGCCGTGCCAACCCTCTGCAGTGTGTGCCTGCGGTTCCTCCTCATGGCAGATGCACGTATAAATAGACATGATGGTGCTGTGGCATGAGTGCAGCTGAAGGCTGCGCAGGGACACTTTGGTGTGCGCTGTGGACACTGGGTCGTGCGGGGGGGGGGGGGGGTTGGGCAGCATGTAACCCAGGAGAAGTGGCAGCGGAGTGTCATGCAGGCAGTGATTGTGCTTTGTTGGAGGTAGTGTGGTGTTTAGCTAAGGTATGCATTGCTAATGAGGGCTTTTCAGAAGTAAAAGTTGTTGGGGGGGGGGGCACTCTTGCCGCTATTGTGGCTTAATAGTGGGACCTGTGAACTTGAGATGCAGCCCAACATGTAGCCCCTCGCCTGCCCTATCCGTTGCTGTGTCGTTCCCATCACTTTCTTGAATTGCCCAGATTTTCACAAATGAAAACCTTAGCGAGCATCGGCGATATACAAAAATGCTCGGGTCGCCCATTGACTTCAATGGGGTTCGTTACTCGAAACGAACCCTCGAGCAGCGTGATAATTTCGTCCCGAGTAACGAGCACCCGAGCATTTTGGTGCTCGCTCATCTCTACCCATAACCCTTGCTCAAATATCTGAAAAACTGGCTGAATTCCTGGCAATTAATGACACTGAAGCCACACAACCTGTATGGATATAGTTGGCACACAAAGCATTCATGAGAGGCCAAATCTCTAAAAATGCCTCCATTAAAAAATAGAGAGAAAACACAGGCTCTGCAGGCCCTGGAGAGACGCCTAGCACTACTAGAAACGGCCAATCAATAACGTCCCAGTCTAGCTTTGTCTAAAAATATACGGGACACTAAGCTCCAGATTAACCTCCTATACACCTCCTAGGCTGAAAGAGCTCTTCAGTGGACACAATCAACCTATTTTAAACTAGCTAACAAACCTGATAAACTATTGGCTGCACGCTTAAGAGCAAAAGAAAGGATCAATTCAGTCCACTCTATTAGAACAAATAATGGGTCCTGCACCTCAAACCCTGACAAGATAGCCCACATGTTTCTCGACATTTATAATAAGCTATATAAATACAAACCTTAAAGAACCCACCCCCCAGGATTTCCTGAAAAACATTGTACTCCCACGCCTCTCAGAACACCAAAACAAATGTTTAGGTCAATATATCTCAGTAGAGGAGGTGGAAGAATCCATTAAACTCCTAAAACCAGGGAAAGCTCCGGGCCCAGACGGCCTGACGGCCCTGTATTACAAAAAAAATTCATCACATCCTTTGCGCAACCTCTAACACGCTTTTATAACGATATCTTACTAGGCAAGATGACCCCCGACAAATTCTTAAAAGCACACATAAAAATTATCCCCAAGCCAAATAAGGACCCCACCTCACCCAAAAATTATAGACCAATTTCCCTCTTGAACCTAGACTATAAGATTCTGACCAGTATCCTAGCAAAACGGCTAAATAATTTCCTCCCGTCACTGATACATAAAGACCAAGTGGAATTCATCCCCTCCTGACAGGCCCCAGATAATATTAGAAGAGTCCTAAATCTTATACATACTGCAAACTCCCATAAAAACCCACAACTAGCTTTGGCTCTAGACATCAAGAAGGCCTTTGCTAGCCTCTCCTGGGATTATTTATTAGCAGTACTGGGGAAGGCAGGCATCCATGGGAACTTCATTACAGCTTTATGTACATTATATTCAACCCCCACAGCAGAGCCTAAACTCTCTACCTCTATAGAAGACAAAATATCAGTGCAGAGGGGGACTGGGCAAGGCTGCCCTCTGTTCCCTGCCCTTTTTGCCCTGGCGATGGAGCCCCTTGCCCAGATAATCAGAAAAAACCCGGATATATCAGGTGTGACGGTAGAAAATAAAGAATATAAAGTTAGCCTCTTCGCGGGTTACATCCTCCACACCCTAACTTCATTACAAAACCTAATAAAAACCTTGGACACTTTCGAGACTGGTAGTTAACATGGAAAAAACGGAAGCCCTAGTCCATAACATTCCCTCCCACTCCCAGAAAGTTATAGAATAAGACTTCAGATTCAAAGCATGCCCACTCTACATTACATACCTGGGCATTAAACTTACCCACAACTTAGATACTCTATATAAGTGGAACTATCCTTCTCTGTTCGCTTCTTTAAAAACACATCTACAAAAATGGAGCCAACACTCCATCTCATGGATAGGATGTATTAACTCAGTTAGGATGAACGTTCTGCCCCATCTCCTTTACCCATTTAGATGCCTCCCTATAGAGATTCCTGCAAAAGATCTACAGGAAATGTAAAACTCCATATTCCATTTTATCTAGAGAAACAAAAAGCCCAGAATAAAGCAAAAAATAATGCACTACCATAAAAGAGTCAGAGGCCTGTGTGTACCAAATTTGAAAAAGTACCAATTATCACAAATCACAAAGGAGAAATAGATTTAAATATGCTTTGATATCGCCTATCTCGCCGCTACTACCGATTATCCCTAACCAAGCCTTCCCTTTAAGCCTACAAGAAGAAAATTATATAAAATTTTGGAAAACCAACCACCTCAAACTCGTCCATCATTTTACAGCATCTGGCAAACTCCTATCCCCACAGCAGCTGATCGATAAATATTCAGTGCCAAAACACCTTTGGCTTGAACTGAAGCAAATTCACAGCTTTCTTCGCTCTCTGCTAAGTTCCACTGATCCTCCTCCCACCCCCTCGCCGTTCGAGGGAGCATGCATATGGGCCCCACTTCAATCAGGTCTAACATCATCACTTTATGCCAACATGAACAAACCCCTTGCAGAAACCAAACTCCTCTTCATGCAACGCTGGGAGTCGAACCTTGTCTCTCCCTCTCCCTGCCCCATTGGCAACATTGCTGCACCTTTATTGAAAAAGGCAGTCACCAGGTAACTCTCGCTGAATCCTCAGTTAAAATCTTACACAGGCCCTACATAGTTCCTACAATAATACACAAATACTCCCCATCTACTTCCCCGAACTGTTTTAGGGGCTGCGACAACCTGGGTTCAATAGCCCACACTTGGTGGTCTTGGGTAAGACGTTCTACCTCGCACCGTCTGTCTGTCTCTTGGCCGACAAGTCTTTGGGCTTCAACAATCAACACCATAAACCTTCTCAACAGATATGTATGGCAACTGAAATCTATATTGCATCCCAATAGATGAAGCCCACTCTCTCCCTAGAACCAATTATTGCAAGGGTATTAAGAATGATGCTTTACGAGAAGTTGTCGGCCATGAGGGAAGATAATATGGAGCTCTTTCTGAAGACCTGGAGACCCTGGGCAGAATACCTAGACATACCAGGCCTGGCTAGACCCCTTAGCGCATAAGAGGGTGAACAGTAGGGAACAAATTACCCTGGCGCCGCAAGAATAGAAGATAAACTAAATGTCCTGGGTACATATTGATAAGACGAACAGAGCGAGGTGATTAACAAACGAGGCTTGAGGGTAAGAGAACACAAATCAACGGGGAGACTAGGATATACCACGCCACATGGAGAGCTAGATGAAGTAGATGGAGGACAGCACACAAACAAACAAACCCGTTGGACATAGCCAACCAGTGTGGAATCTCAACCATTATTCACTCTTATAAGTGTACTTCCTATTTCTTTTTATTTTATTTTTGTTACTCTCTACCTATTCACTTTAAAGACTGACTTGATACCTGTGTTTATACCTTATGATGCCCCCTGCGTGAGGATCTATTACAGCAAATTGTATTATTAATCTGAAAATCTTAATAAAACACTTTGAAACGAGAAGTCCTGTCTGCAGCCCTCTACAGGCCGTTCTGTGTACTGCACTACTACATACTCCCTCCCTTTGATGTAGGCCTTAGGCCGTAACACACTTTCTTTTTAGCCCTCCAGGGTCAAAACTCCAGGCTCGAGGGTTTCTCATCCTAACTGGCACTTTCGGAACCTCAACTTCCATATTGGATACATCATATTGTACAACGCTCATCTGTTCAACTGTTGCAGGTGCCATTTCTTCAGTCTGCACTTCAGTAGCAGCATGTGCACTTATTTCCATCTGTGTGCCCTCTATCACAGAGACACTTCCATTTGTTGGAACGACTTCCTTATCCAGGACAGGAGTAATTTCTGAGGCCTTGTCCCCAGTCTCTGCTAGCTTCGTGGCCCTCTCTGCTATAGCTGTTTGCCCTTCTGCCTTCTCTTTGGTCACTTGAACTTCAGAGGATTGCTCACCTCCCATTTGTAGCTCAGCTCTCACTTTCTCAATGTCTTTCACAATTTTTATCTCCTTTTTAGGATTTAACAGGGTCTTCTTTCTTTTCACTTGTCTGAACTGGGCCCTTGACCTCTCTAGTCTCTGAACCTTCTTGTCAGCAATATGACCCTTTGCCTCCCAGAGCTTCACCTTTGCATTTAACTTCTTAGCGGACCTTTGCAATAACACTTTTTCTTCTAATGAAAACAAAGATCTGGTACTGTGTTAGCCAGTAGAGTAAAAAGTGATTGTTCCCAAAAGCTGCAAAGTACACAAGGAAGCGGCCATGGACTGCAGGGATGGAGCATGCCTTTAAGGCTAAGAAGGGGCTGCAACCTCCAGTCTATGGTTAAATTTGAATAAAATGGGGCATTACCTTTAAGGGTAAAACGTGAGGAGAATAGGAGGAGTAGCACATTCTGCAGAGGGAAAATGGTACATGCAGTCTGAGGAGAATCTAACATTCCTCTATATGTATACATATTTTATTCCTTGGTTCCTCTGAAGTAATCACGACTTCATAACATTTTCATTTTCCATTGCAACACCACAATGGATGTCATTACAATATCTTATATAATCTTATGATATTACCCTTTAGATAATAATACATTAATGTGACTATATAATTGAGGAAAATTGTATCATGTGCAGTGAGAAAAGAGCAAAAGAAAAGACAGAAAGGAAAAGCATATGTATCATTTCATTGAAAGTTCTCTGAGGTAAGAACAGCTGGCACATGACATGTTGTGATCAGTATTTTTACGGCCATGTAATGACAAAGTCACAATGTGCTCTCAGATAATGTGCTGACCTCTCCTCTGCACTGCAGAAGGCAACATTTGGCAGTCATACATAAAATGAGTGACTTGAGAAACTTTGACCGCAGATAGAGTGTTGGTGCCCGTGGAGATATCAGGCACAAACCCCCTTCTGACACACAAGAAGGCACCGGTTTCATAAATTTCACATGCTAAGGGTGCGTTCACACGAGCGCATAAACGGCGCGTTTTTGCGACCAAACAAAAACGTGACCATCTGAGGCAATGGTTTCGAATGTATTCATTCACATGGGCAATTTTACGGCGCGTAAAAACGGCAACCCGAAAAAAAAACAGAACATATGCGACCGAAATACGCGCCAACGCATATTCGATGGCCGAAAAGATAGTTTGCAAAGTAGGAACAAACGAAAATATGCTTTCTAGCTCTGGTCGTGATCGGCGAAAAACGTTCTCTCGGGCGATTATACGTTGCGCTCGTGCGAACGTAAATACGCCTACGCTCGTGTGAACGCACCCTAAAGACCAGACCGCCCCATTACTTGAAACCCTATTTAATGGGTATATGCGAGACAGTCCCATTCCCTCTGACATGAACACAGCCCATATTAAACTGTTACCCAAGCTTGGAAAACATCCTATGGACGCAAAATCATATTGACCAATCTCCCCAATCAATACTGACCTAAAGTTAATAGCAAAAATTATGGCAAATCGCCTTGCCAATATCTTGCCCCAATTAATTTCACCAGTACAAACTACCTTTACAAAAGGGCGATCGGCCATCATGAATATTTAAAAAATCTTGGCAGTGCTTGATAACATTAAATTACACCCTTCTGTCCATCCTACTTTGGCTCTTCTTGCTATAGCACAGGGATTTTTCTACTAATAAAAAGTAATACTACGGATCGAAGAGTCTATTGATCCCTTGGGGTTCTGGAGCGCAGGTTTTTTTTCTACTACATATACCCTGTACATATAGACGTATAAAAGGCATTTGATAATGTCTCGCAGGAGTGCTAAAGTGCTAAAAGTAGTAATGGACAGAATGGGCTTTATAGGCCCATTCTGTTCCTATTTATGGAATCTTTACTCCTCCCCCCGACACAAATTTATACACCAGGCTTTCTTTCTCTAAATTTACCCCTACAGAAAGGTACTAGATAGGGATTCTCTCTCTCTCTCTCCACTATTATTCAACCTTGCAATAGAACCATTGGCAAGGTTATTAGAATGGAATACAGGGATCAAAGGTATCAAGATCCGGGGCAATTAGTCAAGACAATGCTATTTGCAGATGATATTTTGATGGCACTTGGTAGTCTGCACACTGATTTACCATGGGTTTTTGCTATGCTAGAATCTTTTGGGAAAAAAATCAGGTTTTAAGGCAAACACTACTAAATGTGAATTGCTGGACATATCCCCCAGTGGCAAACTCACTGGCATAGATCTCAAAAGCTGCCCTGTCAATATAGTCAAAAACAGTACTAAATATTTGGGAATAAACATGGGCAAGAGACAAGAATCCCTTTACTCTCTAAATTATCCTTCATTGATGCTAAAGACAATAAAATAATTAGATACATTGGGTAATCTTCCACTCTCTCTCTCGGGTAGATGTCACTTAAGTAAAATGATCAGTTTCCCATGGCTCTTTTACCCTCTGCAAACAATACCCCTCTTATTATAAGGGTGGGATTTGAGGAAATTGCACACAGCATTCATGACCTTTGTCTGGTCCTGGAGGCGACCACACATTGCCCTAAAATAGTTGATGCTTGTATAATGTTGCTAGCCTTATGCGGCATTCTCTGGACTGGATAAAGGGATCTAGTGGTTTTTCTAATAATGAATTAGAGGTGGAATTATTCAACCCAGGGAGCTTAAACACCTCCTAGATATAAGACTTATAGGGAATTGTGCGAAGAATACAATTTACCAGCGTCACATTTCCTCCCTTACGTACAAGTACGAAATTTTTTACAAAAAAGTCTAACTGATATAACAAAGGAGGCAATATCTAACACTATTGATACACTAGTTCAAAACCTTTCACAGAAATTATTGATCTCTGTTTCATATAACAAATTTAGAGAGGGGTGGGTGACAGAGAACAGTTCTAACGTATTCAAGAAATGGTCCCGTGACCTACAGGACTCGCAACTTCCCGAGGGAATGATTAAGAGCTGGAACTCTGTGAGAAAGGCAATATCAAACGAACAGTGGTTGGAAACATATTTTAAGATAATCTACGGAGCAATTTATGGGTTTGACAAACTGAAGAATCCAACAAGGTAGCAGGCTTACCCTAGATGTACCATGCCTAAATCCAATTTCCTACATGACATTTGGCAATGCCCAAAGGTTAGTAGTTACTGGGTTGAAATTCAAAAACTGGTGCAAGAAATAGAGGGTCAGAGCCTGCAATTAACACCACAATCATTTATACTTCACCAATTACCAGAACAGATGAGAAAGGTTAATATATACCCATACCATACTCCTGATCAGCAAGAAGCGCCTGCTGAACAACTAGCTGCTACCCAAACCCCCGGGGATAAAGGATGTCTTACAACAGCTAAAAGACCTCATGGAAATAGAAAGAACTGGGATTGAGTGATGTGTGGAATCTCAAGCCCCAAAAGTTTTCAAAAGATGGAGGGATTTCATGTAAGAATTCCTTAGTCATAGTGAAATTATGGAATGTATGTCCCAGTTCACCAATACAACTTGGTACCATAGTCATGACGGCATGGACCGGCTAGGAATTTTAATGGTAACGTGATTGGCCGTGGAGGGGAGGAGGTCACTAGGGGCCTATGATGCAGGATAGTTATACCTAGTTGGGTGTTATATGGTTTGTTATAAAATGTTGAAGATATGTGAGGGGGGTGGGAAGGGAGGAATAAAAAATTTGGAAGACATATAGATGAGCGACAGTAATATTTTTCGCATAAACTACAGAAATTGTTCAGTAGGATTTATGATCAAATATTGCAATTTACCTGTAAAAACAATATATGCTGTATGATTTTATTTGTGGATTCTATTTATAGTCTGCTCATGTTTCAATAAAAACGTTTTAAAAAAAAGTGGGGCCCTTTAACAGATTCTGCTCTGGGGCCCAGGGGCTTTATTTAGGCATTACATTTTGAACATACTTGCACTTACTAGGAAAAAATGTAATTCACTTTTTCTAAAAAGGTCTCCTTTCTTTTTAATTTGCATTAATTGCCATTTGTCTAGTAATACAGTCTCTATGAGAGGTAACAGAAAGAGGTGGAGGGTATTGTCTCATGCTGCCCATAGATATCTATGTAGAGGGGAGAGTGGTAGAGAAGTAGGGAGAAAGAAGCAGAGACTCGAACAGACCCTGCTGCAGCTTGAAATAAATCAAAATCAGTGCAAAGATTGTAATGCAAACTATTTGTAGACGGGCCATGTTATGTAGATTTAATGTGTATAATGATATTAAAAGTTCAATAACCCTTGAAGATTACCTTCCCGAGGGGAAAAACTCCACCGATGCTGTCGGTTCTGTCTTTTGGCTCCACAAGTTAAAAAAAAAAATTACTGTTCTGATTTTTGGGATTAATGTTTGGTCAGTGGGGGTCAGCAAGCTGTGGTCCCTTGCACAACCACTAGTGTAAATGAGTCACTGTGCCTGGGTAAAAATTGCTGCAGCCCCTTCATTATGTTGATCAGCAGGAGTCCTGGAAGTTGGACCCCAACCAATCCTACAAAGATAACCTATTATCAGGTGCCCCAAAGAAAATTATATTGTAGGTACTAGTCTGATAATGGCTGTAGAGTAATAGTCAAGATGGCACAATCGATGCTGCTGTGTGTCTAGTACCAAACATTAGTGTACCAACCTTCTAGTAATGGAAGTGTTCACCAATGCCAATACTTACAGAGAGCCTGGGCTGTATAGCTGGCAGCCAGGACAAGGGCCAGAGCGTAGCAGAGTCTGCAATTCATTTCTATCTTCTGTCCAAACTGTAGAGCATGGACACAGTAGCAGGTATTTTATACCCTCAAACCTGCATTTATCACATCAGGTTTATTTAGGGAGAGGCCTCGTTCTGCTTCCCCTCCCCTGCCATATGCTATAAATCAAGTAAAATGTGATCGAGGTGAAATTTTCTTTTGTATGGTAATTCTATTATTTTGCAGTGCTGCAACCCTTGATTTGAAAGATAAAAGGAACTGGGTGCCTTAAACAAAGATACCTGTGATGGAAGGCAGTTAGGCAGCTAGAAGTTACATTATTAGATCATTTTGCTTTATCAGGACAGTTTTAGACAAGCACATTGCAAGATGTCCGTAAATGATGTCATTAAAAGTAACCCATCGGCTCATCCCTTTGCAGCACTCCTAACTATAGACACAGAAAAGGCGTTTGACAATGTCTCATGGAATTGGTTGAGAGCGGTGATGGATAAAATGGGCTTCAAGGGCTCCTTCTACTCAATTATGGAATTTATACACTTCTCCTCTAGCACAAATGTATACTCCTGGCTTTCTCTCCCCAAGGTTTCCACTACAGAAGGGAACCAGACAGGGATGTCCGATTCAGGGAGGGTTGGGCTGAAACAGATAGTACACCTTTGTTTAAAAAATGGGAACGGGAGCTATAAGACCCAGAACTATCTCAAAAACTGGTAGATGGTTGGATCTCTATAAGAAAGGCTATAACCAATGAGAGATGGAGGGAAACTTATTTTAAAATCATACATGGAGCGATTTACGGTTTCAACATACCCCAGCACCCCAAGATCCCAACTAGACTGTAGGTGTGCCCTAGATGTTCACATCCAAAAACAGATTTTCTGCATGGAATCTGGCATTGCCCCAAAATCAAAACACTCTGGACAGAAATTAAATCATTGGTACATGAACTTGCAGGAATTATTCTACCATTGAGCCCACAAGCTTATGTATTTCACTTTCTCCCTAGACAAATAAAAAATGCTAATTTGAAACATACTATTCTTATAATAGGCAAGAGGAGCATGTTAGCAAAATGGTTGCAGACCAGTCCCCTGGAAATGCCAGATATCATACAGCAACTAAAACACCTTCTAAAAATGGAGAGACTGGAGACGGAAAAACGGGCAGAATCCCAAGCATCAACATTTTTTGAGAAATGGCGAGTTTTCATAGAAAGAGTTATGGACCAAAATGAGATTTTAGAATGCATGCGCCCATTTAGTAACACATCCTGGTATCACACTCAAGCAGGAGCGGATAGATTAGGAAGATTAAAAATAACATAAAGCAATATTCTTAAATCATATAGGAGAAGAGAAGACGATATTTTCAGGCAATCAACAGAAATTTTTGTATATTGATACACCATAGCATATAGTAAAATAACTAAAAGGAAAAACAGAGAGACACAAAGCTATACTCTTAAAATCCACTGTTAGGGCTCCCACACACTTGCGTTTGCATTTTTTGTTAACGCGATTGTCAATGGGACTTTCTAGTTGCACTGCATTGCGTTTTTAACACTTTAGAAAGTCCTATTGACAATCGCGTTAACAAAAAACGCAAATGCATGTGTGTGGGAGCCCCTAAATGTCCATAGTTTATTTTATTTTGTTCTATGATGACAATTAAAGCTAATGTGCTATATATATATATATATATAATTGTTAACCATTACGATGCAATTATTCAACATGTATATGTGTCAAAGATGTAAATGTAATTTGATTACGCAAGCATTTTTTTTGTGATGTCATAATGTGAGTTGATGTTTTGTTTTAATTTTGAATATGAAAAAAACTGTAATAAAAAAGAGTTTGAAAAAAAAAGATGTCCGTAAAGCAGATCTATTCACCAGACTTATTACAGATGATATGATATGCATAGGTCATGCGCATGTATTCCTTATTTGCTCTCTTTTTCATGCCTCTTTTTAATATGGGTATAGCCCTGAATGAAATAACATATTTGCCCCACACCTACTTATTCTAATTCTTCTTTAAAAAGTGAGGCCTGATGAAGGTTTACTCGAGATTGTATTTTTCTCCATCAACTGGTTTGTGTTAATTTGTTTTCCTTTTCCATCATGTGCAAAACTTATCCAGATCCTGTTTTGCCCTTCAATTAATGCTCATAGAAACAGGATTTTACTACTCTTGCTTGTTAGATGGAGATTGAATTGGAAGAGAGACTTTTGTAAGCTTCAATGATCATCATCACATATTTGGGTACAATGTGATTGCTCCCAGCAAGAGAAACCATGTAATCTTGTAGATATGATACCTTTTTAATGGCTAACAAAAAAATATGATGTAATTGCGAGCTTGCGCACCTCTCGGTTTTTCGTCAGGCTAAAATGGAATAGATCTGAAGAGGCATGAATATTTATACACACTTATAACATACATACTTATGACACGGCACAAACATGGATGTGATTGGTTTGCACTTAAAAGGAATACTGCAACAGAAAACAAACTTTTTTAACTAGGTACTGATAAGGGAGTGAAAATTTTATGGTCCCTGAATAAAGGCTTGTTTACAGGGGCCTAGGATCGCTTACTGTTGGGGGGGAGGGGGGGGGGGGTTGTCGTCAGGCAAGGAATTCTGTAAGAGATACACAAACATTTTTAACTAGACACTTAATGACATGGCCCAAAATAAGCCATGTCATTAAGGTGTTAAAAAAAAAAAAAAAAAATAGATACTCACCTACCTTCCACTGCCAGGGCTCAGTCGTGTCTTGTCCTGCTGTCCCCTGCACTGTGGTGCTGATCTATCAGCAGGCAGGGATTTAAAATCCCCGCCTGCTGAAAGAGCAGAATGTGATTGGCTGAGGTGTTCAGCCAATCACAGGCAGCTCTCCCCGAATGAATGATGGGAGAGATGTGGCAGATGTAGCAGCAGAGAATTCTTTCAACTAGTGGGGATGTTCTTCATCCCCACGGGGGACACAGCAGCGGCGGACAGCTAAGTAATTTTATATATGTTTTACACTAAAATTTTTCTTTTTCAGGGAAGGGCTTATATGTAAAGCTCATCCCTGAAAAACAATTCAGGTGTACCAGCAGACCATTGTCTTCAATGGAGCCGCCGGTAGCAACAGCGGCTTCATTGAAGAGAATGCCTGCTTTTTTTTCAGGGAAGAGCTTATATGTAAAGCCCTTCCCTGAAAAAGAATGCAGGGAGCTGGCAGATCATTGTTTTCAATAGAGCCGCCAGCAGCAGCCGCGGCTCCATTGAAAACAATGCGTGCATTCCATATGGTGCACGCATGTCCTATCTTTGCTGGCACGCACCTGCAAAGTAAGGACATGTGCACACACCATAGGGAATGCATTGTTGCAAATAGAAGCATGTTTTTTTGCGTGCGTAGGTACGCACAAAAATACGCTTGTGTGAACGCACCCTTAGGGCTCGTTCAGACGAGCGTGTTTTGGTGCGTGCATATGCACGCACAAAAACACGCTTGTATTTACATCTATGCATTCCCTATGGTGTGTGCACATTTCCGTACTTTGCAGGTGCGTGCCTGCAAAGATAGGACATGCGTGCACCATAGGGAATGCACGCATTGTTTTCAATGGAGCCGCGGCTGTTGTCGGCGGCTCCATTGAAAACAATGACCTGCTGGCTCCCTGCATTCCTTTTCAGGGAAGGACTTTACATATAAGACCTTCCCTGAAAAAGAAAGATTTTAGTGTAAAAAAAAAATAAAAATGCAGCCATTCACTTCAATGGAGCCGCTGCTGCTGGCGGCGGCTCCATTGAATACAATGGTCTGTGGCACACCTGAATTGTTTTTCAGGGAAGGGCTTTACATATAAGCCCTTCTCTGGAAATCAATTAAAAGTGATTTAAAACACAAAAAAATAGATACTCACCTCCCTTCAGCTGCCAGGGCACAGCCGCGTCTTCTCCTGCTGTCCCCTGCACTGTGGTGCTGAACTGCTGATCAGCTGTTCAGCAGCGCAGTGCAGGGGACAGCAGGAGAAGACGCGGCTGTGCCCCGGCAGCTGAAGGGAGGTGAGTACCTATTTTTTTAATGTTTTTTACTATTTTAAAAGGCTTTTCAAGCCCTTCCCTGAAAAGCTATTGACAGGATGCCGGCAGCAGGATTCTCTACCGCAGCTGTCATGTGTGACAGCTGTGGTTGAGAATTGAAGAATTCCTTTTGCTGCATCTGCCACAGATGTGACAGATGTAGCAGCAGGGAATTCTTTTAACTAGCGGGGATGAAGGATACATCTGCCGCATGCGGCAGATGTGTTCTTCATGCCCGCAGGGGTCACAGCAGCGGCGGAGAGGCAAGTTTTTTTTAATTCTTTTTTTGTTTTGCACTAAAATGTTTCTTTTTCAGGGAAGGGCTTATATGTAAAGCCCTTCCCTGGAAAAGAATGCAGGGGACCCACAGAGCATTGTTTTCAATGGAGCCGCCGGCAGCAGCCGCGGCTCCATTGACAACAAGCACGCAGCTGTGTTCACGCGTGCTTTTGCTCGTACCTAGGTGCGGACGTATGTATGCACCTAAGTACGCACCAAAACACGCTCGTCTGAACGAGCCCTTATGGCTTGTTTTTTGTGGGACGAGTTATATTTTTCAATCGATCTATATAATTTACTAAAAAAAACTCGGTGGAGTGAAATAGAAAAAAAATGAAATTCCACCATCTTCGGGTGCATCTTGTTTTTAGGGCCTATACACTGCAGCAAAAATGACATGATCACTTTATTTTATGGGTCAGCACAATTACTATGATACCAAATTATATAGTTTTTTTTTTCTGCTGTACTCCTTTTTTTGACAAAGTTATTTAGTTTTAAAAATTATTTTCTGCCGCCATCTACTGACCGCCATGACTTTTTAAATTTTTTGTAGACATAGTTGTGCGGGTGCTCATTTTTTGCAGGACATCCTGTAATTTCTATTGGTATTATGTTAGAGTGCATACAAGTTTTTGATCGCTTCTTATTACATTTTTTTCCTTGAGAAATGGTGATCAAAAAAACGCAATTCTGGCATTGTTTTTTTTTTTTTCTGAGGACGTTCACCGTGCGGGGTAAATAATGTGTTGCTTTGATAGAGTTGACGTTTACAGACATGGTAATACCAAATATGTTTGTTGTTTTATGTACATTTTTTATTAAAAATATGGCAAAAGGGTTTTTTTTTAAACTTTAATTACCTTTCATTTTTTTTAACGATTAATAAAACTTTTTAATACAAATTTTTTCAGCCCCCACAGGGGAAAAGAACTTGAGATGGTTTGATCGCTACTGTAGTATGATTTAATGCTGCGGTAGCGAACAAACAGGCAATGTATCAAGACACACCACAGACATGGCTTGATCATCTGCAATGGCAGCCCTGGGACCTTTTAGAAGGTCTCTGTCTGCAATGGCAACTGCACAGCAACCCACAATCATATTGGGGGAAAGGAGTAGGGACAGTGTGGGACCTCTGAACATTGATCAGGGCATTTAAGTGCCACTGTCAGATTTTACTGCAGCATTTAAAGGGTTAATAGCTCCGCTTAGCGGCACCACTTATCGAAAGTGTTGCGGGCCGGTGTTCCGTGTTGTATAGACCGGACCAACCCCCAATCTACCTACAAACATACCATGAACTTGCAGGACGCAAATGTATGTCCTGTGGCGTTAAGGGGTTAAAAAAATTTACTTTTTGTTAATTGCTGGTTTTAAAGACCCAGAATATTTTTTTTTTTTCTCAACGGTGCTGTGAAAGGGTTTTTTTGTTTTGTTTTGCAGAATGAGTTGTACTTTTCAATAGTATCATTTGTTGATCCATACGACATTTTGATCACTTTCTATTCTAGAGGCAGCCCGTTTATGTGCAGCATTCCTGCATGCCAGCAGTGTTTTTTACACGTTGCTTAGCAGTGTGTAAACCACAGTCGTGTGACAGAGCTCTAAATGGAGAAAGTTGGGCCTTTGGCATTTTTCAAATTTATTTATTACTATTCTTTATACTTTTTTTTTTTTATTTTATTTTTGTCCCACTAGGAGACTTGATTAGCAGCTAGAGATGAGCGAATATACTAGTTTCGAGTAATTACTCGATCGAGCACCGCGATTTTCGAGTACTTCTGTACTCGGGTGAAAAGATTCGGGGTGCGCCGGGGGGTGGGGGAGGCATGGCGGAGCGGGGGGTAGCAGCGGGGAACAGGGGGGAGCCCTCTCTCTCTCCCTCTCCCCCCCCCACTCAACCCCCAAATCCTTTCACCCGAGTACAGAAGTACTCGAAAAGCGCGGCACTCGGGCGAAAAAGGGGCGTGGCCGAGTAGGTTCGCTCATCTCTATTATCAGCATATTAAACAATTCTTCTGCTGTACTATACTTCAGTATATCAATATATTAGAAAGCCTATAAAGCACAGCCAGAGGCTGCATTCACATGAACGTATATCGGCTCGGTTTTCACACCGAGCCAATATACGTTCTCCCTATCTGCAGGGGGGGAGGATGGAAGAGCCAGGAGCAGGAACTGAGCTCCCGCCCCCTCTCTGCCTCCTCTCCGCCCCTCTGCACTATTTGCAATGGGGAGAGGCGGGACGGGGGCGGGGCTAATTCTCTGAACTTAGCCTCGCCCCCATCCTGCCTCCTTTCATTGCAAATAGTGCAGAAGGCCGGAGAGGAGGCAGAGAGGGGGCGGGAGCTCAGTTCCTGCTCCTGGCTCTTCCATCCTCCCCCCCTGCAGATAGGGAGAACGTATATTGGCTCGGTGTGAAAACCGAGCCGATATACGTTCATGTGAATGCAGCCAGAAGCTGAGTCTGATAGTACACTGTAATTGGCTGACCCATATGCTATATTCAAGCATCTGGTTGCCATAGTAACCCATTGGGACCCTGCAATCACATCAACAGATTTTATTTGCGACAGTCATACTGACTGCGGCTAGTAAAGGGTTAAACTCCATAATGGCAAAGACAAAACAGTATGTTAGAAATCTTTGTAAGCTTTTTAAAAAGGAAAAGGCAACAAGTATTCAGACCCTTTGGTACGACATTTGAAATTTAGCTCTGCTGGCCTCCCATTTGTCTTGATCACCTTTGAAATGTTTCTACACCTTGATTGTAATCCACCTGGGGTAAATTCAGTTGATTGAACTTCATTTTAAAGGACACACTCCTGTCTATATAGGGTCTCATAGCTCACAATGCCTATCAGAGTCAAATCCAAGCCATTAGGAGAAAAGAACTGCCTGTAGATCTCTGAGACAGGATTGTGTGGAGGGACAGATCTGGAGAATTTAACAAAGTTCTACTGCACTGGAAGTTCCCAAGAGCACAATGACTTCCAGTAATCTTGAATAGAAGAAGTTTGATACAACCAGAACTATTCCAAGAGCTGCTGACCCACCAAACTAAGTAATCGAGGGAGAAGGGCCTTGGTAAGAGATGTGAATAAGAACCCAATGGTCATTCTGCCTTAGCTCCAAATAATTGTGTGCATATAGGAGAAACTTCCAGAAGGTCAACCATCACTTCAGCACTTCACCAAACTGGGTTTTATGGCAGAGAGGCCAGAAAGAAGCTTGAACAATTAAAGAGTCATGAAAGTCCACCTGAAGTTTGCCAAAAAGCACTTAAAGGAGATGTCCCGAGGCAGCAAGTGGGTCTATACACTTCTGTATGGCCATAATAATGCACTTTGTAATGTACATTGTGCATTAATTATGAGCCATACAGAAGTTATAAAAAGTTTTATACTTACCTGCTCCGTTGCTAGCGTCCTCGTCTCCATGGTGCCGACTAATTTTCGCCCTCCGATGGCCAAATTAGCCGCGCTTGCGCAGTCCGGGTCTTCTCCTCTTCTCTATGGGGCTCCGTGTAGCTCCGTGTAGCTCCGCCCCGTCACGTGCCGATTCCAGCCAATCAGGAGGCTGGAATCGGCAATGGACCGCACAGAAGCCCTGCGGTCCATGAAGACGGAGGATCCCGGCGGCCATCTTCAGCAGGTGAGTATGAAGACGCCGGACCGCCGGGATTCAGGTAAGCGCTGTGCGGGTGGTTTTTTTAACCCCTGCATCGGGGTTGTCTCGCGCCGAACGGGGGGGGGGTTTAAAAAAAAAAAAACCCGTTTCGGCGCGGGACATCTCCTTTAAAGACTTGCAAACAGTGAAAAACAAGATTATCTCATCTGATGAGACCAATATTAAACATTTTGGCCTCAATTCTAAGTTTTGTATTTGGAGGAAACCAGACACTGCTCATTATCTAACAAATACAGTGAAACATGGTGGTGGCAGCCATCATACTCAAGAAGAGCAGAGGCTATAATCACTGCCAAAGGTGCTTCAACTAAGCACTTTTTTACAGCGTGTGACTACTTGTAAGGGCACAGTCAGACAAGCGTTTTTTTGCACGCACCTATGTGCGGAAAAAAAGCTTTTCTATTGGAACCAAGGGTTTCGTATACAGTGTTCACATGTCAGTTGTTTACAGGCGCAAAATCTTTGCAGCTACTGCCGACGGCCCCATTGAAAGCAATGGGATGCAGTGATTTTCTGGGAAATATAAGCTCTTCACTGAAAATCATCCCTAACTGGTGTAAAAAGTAAAAAAAAAACTTCACCTGTCTGCTGCTTCAGTGCATCTTCTCCCTGGCTCCCCAACACTGTTCTGAAGCACTTTCAGGAGACGGGGCTTTAAAAATTCCCGCCTCCTGAAAATGCTGTGTCTGATTGGCTGAGCATTTCAGCCAATCACAGGCAGCACTCAGCCATTCATTGAATGACAGCTGAACACTGCCTGTGATTGGTTACAGCGCTCAGACATTCATTGAATTCAATGAGGTGTAAGAAGTGACTGTGTCAGCAGCACTCACCGATAACCAGGTATAGCAGAGTGGTATAACTCTAAGTGCACACCAGATGTGGAACCCGATCCATGTCCAAATATCAGTAGAGCTTCAAAGTTACAAATCTGACAGCATGGATAGTGTGTATAAACTCCCACATGGGCTTCCTTTATTCTTCCACAAATATGTCAGCAGCAGCGAAATTTTGGTTTGTTCTAAGCCTTTGTCAAGAGAACATATTGTGAAGTGAACCACTGCTCATCAAACTTTTTAAAATTTGCAATAATAAATGCTTAGCAGATTTATATAACCAGTTATTAAAGGGGTTGTCCAGCGAAACAAAGTGGGTCTATACACTTCTGTATGGCCATATTAATGCACTTTGTAATGTACATTGTGCATTAATTATGAGCCATACAGAAGTTATCAGAAATTTTTCACTTACCTGTTCCGTTGCTAACGTCCTCGTTTCCATGGAGCCGTCTAATTTTCAGCGTCTAATCGCCAAATTAGACGCGCTTGCGCAGTCCGGGTCTTCTTCTTTTCTCAATGGGGCTCCGTGTAGCTCCGTGTAGCTCCGCCCCGTCACGTGCCGATTCCAGCCAATCAGGAGGCTGGAATCGGCAATGGACCACACAGAAGACCTGCGGTCCACCGAGGGAGAAGATCCCGGCGGCCATCTTCAGCAGGTAAGTAAGAAGTCACCGGAGCGCAGGGATTCAGGTAAGCGCTGTCCGGTGTTCTTGTTTAACCCCTGCATCGGGGTTGTCTCGCGCCGAACGGTGGGGCTATTGAAAAAAAAAAAAAAATGTTTCGGCGCGGGACAACCCCTTTAACCACTCTTTGACTTTAATCCAACAGCAATAATAGCAGTTTAATCATTTACAATAAGCAAACAGGCAATATGACATATTGTGTAAAGTGAATCACGGCCTGATATCGCACTCCTCACTATGTGAAAACCCCGTGGATGTGAGGCGCTTTCATGTGAAAACAGCTTCGCATCACTGCAGGGCTGAAGGAATCCCCCACTGCGTCTCTCACAGGTATGACAGAGGATCGCAAAGTTCTCTCATTGTTTTCAATGGGGCTGCTAGCTATGATCTCGCAGCTAGATAGAACATGCTGCATTTTTTTTCCTGCATAGCATCATCATGTGTATGAACCCATTCAAAAGAATGAGTTTCATATTCATGTGAGATTTGTGCATCTCTGGGGTGGAAATATAATTGGCTATTTGTAGCCCTCTATCCTGTATTTGAACAGCCATGAATGTTCAATCTATAAATTATAAGGATTGTAAAACTGAGTCTTATAGACTTGCTGGAACCATGTTATTATCTGGACATAGAATCACCATTGTCTTGTAATTCTACCACCATTGTCTATAGAGTCTTGTGATTCTATTGTCTAATTACTGTAATCAGGCAAATCCATCATCATTGTTTTAGGACTGAATTGGACCTTATATATATTTGGAGCTTAGTGTCATCATTGTTTTAAGAATTAGTTTTGCTTGTCTGATTTGATCCCATTTAAGCAATGACTACTTCGGATTGTGACCTTTTCAGACAAACAACTCTATGCATTGATATTTGCAAAGCACATATTCAATCAATAGATCATACTAAGTATAAAAGACAGCAAAGGGTTTTGGAGACTTAGAAGCATTTTGGACCTGTGATGGGGAATGCCCTCTCACAGTGTGGTTTCCAAGAGGTCCCCTGTTCTCTGACTTTTCACCGCTGCTTCTGCAGTTGATCCACAAAGCAGATGAAGTATACATAAGGCTCTTGGTGATGTGAGTATTGATGTAACCATTGTTTAAGAATGGTTTCCAAAATATACATGCAATACCATCTATTTTATGTAACTTTGTTTTATTTCTATTGTTTATTCATCTGTATTAGAGATGAGCGAGCACCAAAATGCTCGGGTGCTCGTTACTCGGGACGAAATTTTCGCGATGCTCGAGGGTTCGTTTCGAGTAACGAACCCCATTGAAGTCAATGGGCGACCCGAGCATTTTTGTATTTCGCCGATGCTCGCTAAGGTTTTCATGTGTGAAAATCTGGGCAATTCAAGAAAGTGATGGGAACGACACAGCAACGGATAGGGCAGGCGAGGGACTACATGTTGGGCTGCATCTCAAGTTCACAGGTCCCACTATTAAGCCACAATACCGGCAAGAGTGCCCCCCCCCCTCCCAACAACTTTTAATTCTGAAAAGCCCTCATTAGCAATGGATACCTTAGCTAAGCACCACAGTACCTCCAACAAAGCACAATCACTGCCTGCATGACACTCCGCTGCCACTTCTCCTGGGTTACATGCTACCCAAACCCCCCCCCCCCCCCCCCACAGCGAACACCAAAGTGTCCCTGCACAGCCTTCAGCTGCCCTCATGCCACACCACCCTCATGTCTATTTATAAGTGCCTCTGCCATGACGAGGAACCGCAGGCACACACTGCAGAGGGTTGGCACGGCTAGGCAGCGACCCTCTTTAAAAGGGGCGGGGCGATAGCCCACAATGCTGTACAGAAGCAATGAGAAATATAATCCTGTGCCACCGCCATCAGGAGCTGCACACGTGGGCATAGCAATGGGGAACCTATGTGCCACACACTATTCATTCTGTCAAGGTGTCTGCATGCCCCAGTCAGACCGCGGTTTTTAATTCATAGACACAGGCAGGTACAACTCCCTATTGTGAAGTCCCTGTGGACCCACAGCATGGGTGGCTCCCTGGAACCCACTGGCGGTACATAAAAATATCTCATTGCATTGCTGAACACAGCTGAGGTAGTAATGTCGTGCTTAATGCAGGTGGGCTTCGGCCCACACTGCATGCCCCAGTCTGATTGGGGTTCTTTAGATGTGGAAACAGATGCATTTATAATTCTCTGTGGACCCACAGCATGGGTGGGTGCCAGGAAGCCACCGGCGGTACATAAATATATCCCATTGCATTGCCCAACACAGCGGATGTAACCTCAGCTGTAATGCAGGTGGGCTAAAAATTCATTTGATTACACTGTAGGCGAGGGCCCACAAAAATTGCTGTATCAACAGTACTAATGTACATCCAAAAAATTGGCCATGGCCAACCAAGAGGGCAGGTGAAACCCATTAATCGCTTTGGTTAATGTGGCTTAAGTGGTAACTAGGCCTGGAGGCAGCCCAGTTTAACGAAAATTGGTTCAAGTTAAAGTTTCAACGCTTTTAAGAGCATTAAAACGTATAAAAATTGTTTAGAAAAATTATATGAGTGAGCCTTGTGGCCCTAAGAAAAATTGCCCGTTCGGCGTGATTACGTGAGGTTTCAGGAGGAGGAGCAGGAGGAGGAGGAGGAATATTATACACAGATTGATGAAGCAGAAATGTCCCCGTTTTGGATGGTGATAGAGAACGATGCTTCCATCCGCGGGTGCAGCCTACGTATTGTTTAGGTATCGCTGCTGTCCGCTGGTGGAGAAGAGAAGTCTGGGGAAATCCAGGCTTTGTTCATCTTGATGAGTGTAAGCCTGTCGGCACTGTCGGTTGACAGGTGGGTACGCTTATCCGTGATGATTCCCCCAGCCACACTAAACACACTCTCTGACAAGACGCTAGCCGCAGGACAAGCAAGCACCTCCAGGGAATACAGCGCGAGTTCAGCCCACGTGTCCAGCTTCGACACCCAGTAGTTGTAGGTGGCAGAGGCGTCACGGAGGACGGTCGTGCGATCGGCTACGTACTCCCTCACCATCCTTTTACAGTGCTCCCGCCGACTCAGCCTTGACTGGAGAGCGGTGACACAGTCTTGCTGGGGAGCCATAAAGCTGGCAAAGGCCTTGGAGAATGTTCCCCTGCCTGCGCTGTACATGCTGCCTGATCTCTGCGCCTCCCCTGCTACCTGGCCCTCGGAACTGCGCCTTCTGCCACTAGCGCTGTCGGATGGGAAGTTTACCATCACTTTTGTCCACCAGCGCCCTGTGGTATAGCATCATTCTCGAACCCCTTTCCTCTTCGGGAATGAGAGTGCAAAGGCTCTCCTTATACCGTGGATCGAGCAGTGTGTACACCCAGTAATCCGTAGTGGCCAGAATGCGTGTAACACGAGGGTCACGAGAAAGGCATCCTAACATGAAGTCAGCCATGTGTGCCAGGGTACCTGTACGCAACACATGGCTGTCTTCACTAGGAAGATCACTTTCAGGATCCTCCTCCTCCTCCTCTTCCTCCTCCTCAGGCAATACACGCGGAAAGGATGACAGGCAAGCAGCATGGGTACCGTCAGCAGTGGGCCAAGCTGTCTCTTCCCCCTCCTCCTCATCCTCCTCATGCTCCTCCTCCTCCTCCTGAACGCGCTGAGATATAGACAGGAGGGTGCTCTGACTATCCAGCGACATACTGTCTTCCCCCGGCTCTGTTTCCGAGCGCAAAGCGTCTGCCTTTATGCTTTGCAGGGAACTTCTCAAGATGCATAGCAGAGGGATGGTGACGCTAATGATTGCAGCATCGCCGCTCACCACCTGGGTAGACTCCTCAAATTTTCCAAGGACCTGGCAGATGGCTGCCAACCAGGCCCACTCTTCTGTAAATAATTGAGGAGGCTGACTCCCACTGCGCCGCGCAAGTTGGAGTTGGTATTTCGCCATAGCTCTACGCTGCTCATAGAGTCTGGCCAACATGTGGAGCGTAGAGTTCCACTGTGTGGGCACGTCGCACAGCAGTCGGTGCACTGGCAGATGAAACCGATGTTGCAGGGTCCGCAGGGTGGCAGCGTGCGTGTGTGATTTGCGGAAATGTGCGCAGATCCGGCGCACCTTTCCGAGCAGGTATGACAAGTGGGGGTAGCTTTTCAGAAAGCGCTGAACCACCAAATTAAACACATGGGCCAGGCATGGCACGTGCGTGAGGCTGCCGAGCTGCAGAGCCGCCACCAGCTTACGGCCGTTGTCACACACGACCATGCCCGGTTGGAGGCTCAGCGGCGCAAGCCAGCGGTCGGTCTGCTCTGTCAGACCCTGCAGCAGTTCGTTAGCCGTGTGCCTCTTCTCTCCTAAGCTGAGTAGTTTCAGCACGGCCTGCTGACGCTTGCCCACCGCTGTGCTGCCACGCCGCGTGACACCAACTGCTGGCGACGTGCTGCTGCTGACACATCTTGATTGCGAGACAGAGGTTGCGTAGGAGGAGGAGGAGGGTGGTTTAGTGGAGGAAGCATACACCCCCGCAGATACCACCACCGAGCTGGGGCACGCAATTCGGGGGGTGGGTAGGACGTGAGCGGTCCCAGGCTCTGACTCTGTCCCAGCCTCCACTAAATTCACCCAATGTGCCATCGGGGAGATATAGTGGCCCTGCCCGCCTGTGCTTGTCCACGTGTCTGTTGTTAAGTGGACCTTGGCAGTAACCGCGTTGGTGAGGGCGCGTACAATGTTGCGGGAGACGTGGTCGTGCAGGCCTGGGACGGCACACCGGGAAAAGTAGTGGTGACTGGGAACCGAGTAGCGAGGGGCCGCCGCCGCCATCATGCTTTTGAAAGCCTCCGTTTCCACAAGCCTATACGGCAGCATCTCTAGGCTGATCAATTTTGCAATGTGCACGTTTAACGCTTGAGTGTGCGAGTGCGTGGCGTCGTACTTGCGCTTGCGCTCAAACTGTGTCCTCAGAGGGGGGTTGGATCTCAGTGGCAGGTTGGGGCACAGGGGGAGAGGCAGTGGTGCAAACCGGAGGCGGTGAACGGGCATCGTCCCACCTTGTGGGGTGCTTGGCCATCATATGCCTGCGCATGCTGTTGGTAGTGCCTCCCCACCTGATCTTGGCGCGTCAAAGGTTGCACACCACTGTTCGTCGGTCGTCAGGCGTCTCTGTGAAAAACTGCCACACCGTAGAGCACCTTGACCTGTGCAGGGTGGCATGGCGCGAGGGGGCGCTTTGGGAAACAGTTGGTGGATTATTCGGTCTGGCCCTGCCTCTGCCCCTGGCCACCGCACTGGCTCGGCCTGTGCCCACACCCTGACTTGGGCCTCCGCGTCCTCGCCCGCGTCCACGTCCTATAGGCCTACCCCTACCCCTCTGCATGGTGTATTACCAGTGATTTCAATCAGATAAGATATGTGTTGCACAGAAATGCAGTTATATGAAGTGCAGCACAGCCGAGACTTTTCCCAGGCAGGAAATAAATTAGCGCAAGCCTGCAGGACAAATAGAATGTTTCCCTTTTTGGGAAACGGAGGGCCCACTGACTATATTCAATCAGATAAGATATGTCTTCTGGCCCTGCCTACACAATTCTCTCCCTGTAGTATTAATGCAAGGCGCAATGCTCTGCAAACAGCCGATTTTGAAAAGAAAAAAATATGCAACACTGCTAACAGCAGCCTGCACAGTACTGCACACGGATAGATGTGGCCCTAAGAAGGACCGTTGGGGTTCTTGAAGTCTACACTCACTCCTAACACTCTCCCTGCCTAACCACCACTTCGATCCCTGGACTATTACTGCAAGGCGCAATGTTCTGCAGACTGCCGATTTTGAAAAAAAAAAAATTTGTGCAACACTGCTAACAGCACCCTCCACAGTACTGCACACGGATAGATGTGGCCCTGAGAAGGACCGTTGGGGTTCTTGAAGCCTACACTAACTCCTAACACTCTCCCTATAGCAGCTCCGGCACCAACAGCACTTTCCCTCAGCTAACTCACAAGACATCTGAGGCGAGCCGCGGGAGGGGCCGACTTTTATACTCGGGTGACATCTGATCGCCCCAGCCACTCACAGCAGGGGGGTGGTATAGGGCTTGAACGTCACAGGGGCAAGTTGTAATGCCTTCCCTGTCTTTCAATTGGCCAGAAAAGCGCGCTAACGTCTCAGAGAGGAAACTGAAAGTAACCGGAACACCGCGTGGTGCTCATTAAGAGTAACGAGCATCCCGAACACCCTAATATTCGCACGAATATCAAGCTCGGACGAGTACGTTCGCTCATCTCTAATCTGTATTAATAAATTATGTTGTATCAACCCACTTGTCCTTCTTTAAAGCCGTATCCAAACTTGCTGCCTTTCAACATGGCAATACAATCTTGCAACGCACAAATCTCGTGCAATTTTCACATCAGTGTGAAGGCAGCCTAAGAACGTCAGGATTTGTCCAAACTATGTAAAAACTTGACTAAGGTATCTTGGCCGCAGCTGGCATTATCGAATGTCACGTCACAAGTGTGTGAAGGAGCCTGCTGGAAAAAGGATATACAACATTAATGATAAAAAATATAAATCCATGTAAGAAACACTTACAGTATGATAAAGAGTAATAACTTGAGAAAGCTGGAAAGGCTAATGAGAGTGAAATAATATTTAAGGTCTGCAGAGCTAATACACAGCATATGAAGTGTCCCTTAATTTAAGATAATACATAAAATGAAATGGAGAACCCAAAATAAGGGAAATAGGTCATGTGGACTGTATCCTCCATAGGGATGTGCAGGTTTGACTTTTGAAAGCAGAGGTTTTTTTCTGTATAACAGGTGCAGCCAACCTCAATGCTCATCACATGTGGGACATGTGGACAATAAATACCTAAAAGACAAATATAAGGTGCAACCCTGGAACATATAAAAGTACCCAATAATGTATTCACTTAACTTCTCAATTTTTTGTATAACTAGTAGAGATGAGCGAACACCAAAATGTTCGGGTGTTCGTTATTCGTAACGAACTTCCCGTGATGCTCGAGGGTTCGTTTCGAACAACGAACCCCATTGAAGTCAATGGGCGACCGGAACATTTTTGTATTTCGCCGATGCTCGCTAAGGTTTTCATGTGTGAAAATCTGGGCAATTCAGGAAAGTGATGGGAATGACACAGTGACGGATAGGGCAGGCGAGGGGCTACATGGTGGGCTGCATCTCAAGTTCACAGGTCCCACTATTAAGCCACAATAGCGGCAAGAGTGCCCCCCCCCCCCCCACTGTCAGCATAAAGATCGTCCTCCTCTGGCACAGCTGTAACAGCTGTAGCAGAGAAGAACGATGTTTGCCCATTGAATTCAATGGAACCGGCAATACAGCCGACTCCACTGAATGCAATGGGCTGCCGGCGATCGCAGGATGAATGGTCGGAAAGGGGTTAAATATATAACCCCTTTCCTGCAATTCATCCAGAAATGTGTTACACTAAAAATATATACCGGCGTATAAGGCGACGGGGCGTATAAGACGACCCCCCAACTGTCACCTTATACGCCGGTAATACAGTGGAGCAAAGAATAAAAAGCATTACTTACGTTTTTAGATGATCTGCGGCGCTCCTGCAGGCTGTCACTCCCTCCTGGTCCACGGCAGACAAGCTTTCTCCACGAAAGACTTTAAATCCCTGCCTCCAGAAGCACATGTGCCTTCAGCCAATCACAGCCAATGACAATGATGTCATTGAATGGCTGTGATTGGCTGTGTTTCTGGAGGCGGGGATTTCAAGCCTTGAAATCCCCGCCTCCAGAAACACAGCCAATCACAGCCATTCAATGACATCATTGTCATTGGCTGTGATTGGCTGAAGGCACGTGTCTTCCTGGAGGCAGGGATTTAAAGTCTTTCGTGGAGAAAGCTTGTCTGCCGTGGACCAGGAGGGAGTGACAGCCTGCAGGAGCGCCGCAGATCATCTAAAAACGTAAGTAATGCTTTTTATTCTTTGCTCCACTGTATTACCGGCGTATAAGGTGACAGTTGGGGGGTCGTCTTATACGCCCCGTCGCCTTATACGCCGGTATATATTTTTAGTGTAACACATTTCTGGATGAATTGCAGGAAAGGGGTTATATATTTAACCCCTTTCCGACCATTCATCCTGCGATCGCCGGCAGCCCATTGCATTCAGTGGAGTCGGCTGTATTGCCGGTTCCATTGAATTCAATGGGCAAACATCGTTCTTCTCTGCTACAGCTGTTACAGCTGTGCCAGAGAAGAAGGATTTGTCTTCTATATGTTCTCAATGGGGTCAGCGCTGCTGCCGCTGGCCCCATTGAGCGCATATAGAATGCATCCATAGCGAGCAGCGGGAGGGGCAGATTTCAATACTCGGGTGACACCTTATCTCCCCAGCCACTCACAGCAGGGGGGTGGTATAGGGCTTAAACGTTGCAGGGGGAAGTTGTAATGCCTTCCCTGTCTTTATATTGGCCAAAAAAAAAGCGCTAACGTCTCAGGGAAGAAAGTTTAATTTACCAGAACACCGCATGGTGTTCGTTACGAATAACGAACATCCCGAACACCCTAATATTCGCACGAATAGCAAGCTCGGACGAACGCGTTCGCTCATCTCTAATAACTAGCATATATAGATATTTCCAGACTGCCAAACCTCTTCCTCAGTATCTGCTGGAGGCATATGTCAGTTGCAGAGAATACTATCTTGACGTCATGGCTACAGAGAAGTTTAGGTGCTGAACCTCGGTTGCGCCTTCTACTCAACCTTTTTGGTGTTTGGTGGTGTCCATAATTTAGGATGACTCTGTACCCCACTGGTCAGCTCCTCCACTTTGATTGACATTCTGTTCTGGCGTGTCATTGCATCTATTCTCTACAGATACAATTTCCTGTGGACCTTAATCTTTTGAATTCCTGTTTCCTGTATGTCAACTGAAACTTACCTGCCAAAAGAATGGACCGCAAAATATAGATCAAATAGAGATGACATACTCATGCATCCACTTTTGAAACTTCAATAGACTACAATGGGTGTATTTTTCCTGACATAAAACCCAAAACAGGCTATGCTACACATTTCAGATACATTCATGAAAAGCGCTACCATGTGAATAGCCCTATAGATTTACGTTATCTATGTCTAATGGTCTGCAAAACACAAACCAAATAAACAGGTAAGATACACTCGTCTAAAGGCCCATTTAGACAGAACAAATGTAGGGCAAACGATGCCCGACACTCGTCCCCGAAAGTACCCGCTCATATGCTTTTGCACAGGAGCGCTTATCGTTGCTTCACAGCGGGGCGGCTGTAGGAGATTTCACTTCTCCCTCTACCCTGCTTCTCTCCATTCACTTAACATAGCTGCATCATTTGCCCGACATTCGTCTCGTCTAAATGGGCCTTAAGAGTAGCCTTCTAAAAAGTCTCTACAGATAGGAATAGCAATTATTCAATCAGCATAATGCAAAGTTACCTTTTAAACTCTTATTTAACCAAAAACTGGCTGTTGCTTGGCAGAAAGTTTGTCTACAGAAAACGGTATAAAATAGCAATAGTCTCTAATCAGAGAGGCATCCATCCACACCTGAAGTGCATAGACAAAGGTGCCCTAAAATCTATCTGTTCATACTGATTTTCTGCTCAGCAATATGGACTTCCCAAGAAAAGTGATGCTAAGTAGGTTTAGGGTACTTTACTCGAGGCGGCTATCCCACCTCTGCTTTCACACAGGAGCAATAGTCATTTAGTGAATAGAGGTGGAGCTTGTGAGAAATTTCTTCTGTCACCCACCTCCATTCACTGTGAACAGACAGTTGCTCAAAGAATAAGTACTGTCTATTTACATTGAGCAACAACCCACTCACTAGTCACTTCCTTTCAGTGAGCTCAAACAAAATGACTAGCAACTACTGAGTTATTGGTCTCTCAGTACCTAGTTAGGTCCCACATTTACATAGGAGAACTATCGCTCTAAAACACTCATTTGAGTGATTTTTCAGTCGATAATTGTCCTGTGTAAAACAACCGTAAGCAATCGTTAACATGATTAGCACATTTTGATAATTCAATTTACAACATTGTAGGGTATTTTAGTTAAGTTATTATAATGCGTTAATTGTCAAGGTAACATTTGCTACATCTATATGCCCTTTTTTCTGTATTGTTTTATTACCTCTATTATTATTATTATTATTGTTTGAATTTCTTGGCTTAGTTGACTCATTTTTATCAACTGAAATCGTAAAGTGCCCGTTGTGAAATACCTCACGACCGGATAAGATATAATGTTTTATTATTAGTGTATCAGGAAAAAAGGGGTGTGGATAAGCATATGTAACACTGGATCGGAATTATTAAAGGTGTTCTCCTCTTCTTAACTCACTCTCAACTGCATAATGTAAATTTACGTCATGGAGTAGTGAAAGGTGAATAGAGTGGTTTGGGTGCTGACTCTGCTCCATACCCATCAAGTATCATGTTTTTGACATCTGACAGCTGCTGTAAACTGTCAGGACTAGAGTTATCATTGATTACAACAGTTAACTGTTTAGATGCTGCAGTCAAAGCTCACCATATGTCTAAATAGTCAGCAGTATGGGGGACCCCTTCTTGCATCCCATTGGCATCCCCTGCAATGTGACTGGTAGGTGCCGATGAGCTAGCATGGCGGCCCAGAGCCCACTGAAGGCTCCCAGGACTGCCAAGCATAGATGCCTATCAGAGGTTCATAGGCAATATTAAAAAAATAAATATACAGTAAACAAAAATATATTACAGGTTTAGCCCCACCCCTTTTCCCATTTTTTCCATAAAAAATCTAAACAATTAAAAATAATTCCTGCCCCAACACAGTCCTGCATGCCCCCAAAATACTTGCTACCACTGATCGATTCTACCCACTTACTGGATACAGACCTCCCTGGCTCTTCAGTCATCAAAATAACCACACGTATGAGAGTCTGTGAGATCTTTATACAACTGCAAGGACTGACTAATAAAGGTTAAAACTTAATTACTAAAAATAACAGTGCTTATAAAAGGTATAAAAAAATTATACAAAGAAGGTATATACATGAAAGTAATAAAAATAAAATGAATAAAAAAAGGTAATATAGAGCTAATTCTTATGGATTGAACTGATCCAATTCTGTTTTGCAAGGAGACATGCAAGGCCATGCTGTCCCTGCCACAACTACAATTTCCCACCCGTGACATCAAGGAGAGGCAGGCTCCATATTTCCTCTGGAGGTTTCCTATTAGAGGAACTATGACTGCTATTTTTTATAACATTATTTCATGATTTTATCTACTTATAGTCACCAAATATGATATGGGAGATTGACTTTACTTCGCAAAATATTAGATCATATCAATAGTGTCTGACAAGGGGCTGCTATTATATGTGGTGACTTTAATAAGGTCCCTGATTCAGTTTTAGATAGAAACTCATCTGGGCCATCCAAAAAGTTCCAGGATATTGAGGATTTGATTTCTTAAAGAGGGGTTGTATGATGTGGGGAGAATTCAACACGCCAACTAGAGAAATTTTACCTTTACTCTAATCCGCACAAAATGTACTCTCGCATAGATTTTTTCCCTAGTAGAGAGATGGCTACTACCGTATAAAAGATTAGCTCTTCCCACATTGATTTAAAATGCTGGTCAGACCATGCCCCGTTATCCATTAGAATTAAGGAAAACTATAACTTCACTCTTGGAGGCTTATTAACTTTCTCCTTAGTAACTTTCTAGCAACATGTTCAAGACACCCTTGTAGAATATTTTAAGCTAAATGATTCAGAGGAAATCTCAATCACATCCATATGGAATGCTCATAAGGCAGTAATAAGAGGACACTTTTTAAAACAAGCTGCTCCTGCAAAACAATAAAGATGATTAAATATAGACAACCTTCTAAAATCCATCCAAATTCTTGAAACACAAAACGAAAACAACATTCAGATAAGATTTTGATGCTATTAAAACAGCTCCAATTTAAATCCCACTCACTGTTACAAAACAAATACGAACTTAATCTTTGTAAAGCCAAACTAACACAATACACCCAAGGTAATAAAGCTTCTTAATTCCTTGCTAATAGAATTAAAAACAAAGAACTCAAACCTGGGATTCCTTTTTTTGTGGATTCTCATACTTTTTGGTATATTCTTCAAGCTTCCTATCTAAGCCATTTATAATCAGCAATGGCACTAGGCAGGGATGCCCCATGTCTCAAATAATCTTCACCCTGGTTATGGAACCATTTTCAACACATATAAGCAAAATATTAACAAAATCAAAATAGGGGAAAGATTATAGAATAGGCCTTTTTGCAGATGATGTAATTCTAGCACTCTCAAATCCAGCTACTTCTATGCCTGTTGCTTCTAAAATAGTTGATACTTTCTTCAAGATTTCATACTAAAAAGTCAATATTTCAAAATCAGAAATACGCAAACTGGGAATCAAACAGTCCTTCCTTAGTCAGTCATTCACTTCACTAATTTATATAAATTTTCCTAAAATCACAAAGGTGAAAGAAAAAATGTACAAAGACATAACTCACAAAAAATGAAGCCAAATATGCACCACCTGATAAACTGCAGGGCAGACTCAATCCCCAAAGACCCTAGTAGCATGTAGAAAGCCAGATTGCAATATTAGTAAGCTAAAGTTCAGTGCAGACTAATGTGCAGCCACTCACCTCAACCCAGATTGGGAGAGGGGTGACCGCAGACAACATAGTCTGCACATATGAACCCATATGAAGGATGCGAGCCATAGATAACTGTGCCACACCATACAGGAATGCAACACCTACTGGCTTTGTTCTGCAATGTCCCACTCCATTTACCAGTCTCCTTTATTTAAAAAAATTCAATCCCTTATTCAATATTTTATACTTGAGGAATAAAAAAAAACAGAACCAAAGCTTACTTTCTCTATTAAGCACCAAAGAAAATGGGACCTTAGCTTTCCTTCAATCATACAATATAATATAGCTTCTATTTTAGAACAACTCAGATCGCTATGGCTTAACAACAACTCAAAAATAGGGGTTCCACTTGAAAACTTTATAATTGGGAAATTCTCCCTTAAGAACCATCTACTAGTACATCCATTCTTTAAGTTCAACTATCCCTTTTATGTTTCAATCGTATTTATTGAAAGAAATTGTAAACTGTTGGCAACATTCCTGACACATAGACCCCACACAGGGGGCAAAGAGTTTGGCAAAACAGGAATTCTTAGCATAGAAAGAATCAGTTGGATGTAAAATAAACAATTATAAACTTGTACAAATTCAAAACTGGCGTTATGCAGGGTGGAAGGTGGGAGAAAAGGGGAGTGGGAGGAGCTGGGAAGGTCTGGGCCCAACGTTACAATATAATATAAGCTCTGTGCTTGCGTATTACCATAAGTCGAGGTAGTGCTATGTTTAACCTCTTTTTTTCCATCTCTCAAATTATTCAACAACTATCCCTTTTATTTGTCCACTTTTTAAGCTATTACAAATGTTTGGAACCTAACTGTCAAAAAAGGCCTAATTGCATTCCCCATGCATAATTCAAGTATTGATATCCCTTCTATTGCAATTGAAGACCTTGATCTCTCTAACTGGAAAAACCTGGGAATCTGCCTGATCCATCAACTTTGGACAGATCACGGTTACATTTCCTTTCCTGGTTTTGTATCCATCTTCAACATTCCTAGAAGAGACCTATTCAAACACTTTTAAACTCTTCACCTACTACAAAAATCCCCCTGTCACAAGAGTCAATGTCCTTTTAAAATTAGAGGCCTGCTTAAATTCTACTCAAGGATCCAAAAATGGTATGTTACCAAATTCTAAATTTCTTACTCACAAGACCCATTAGCACCTATAAAAAAGAAATGGGAGTCTTGAAATCCCAATAAAAGACGACAATGGCTAACTAGTTTTTAATCTATCTCATCAATATCCAGATGTGCAAAGTGCAAACCATTTGGAAAATCTATGCAAAATATTCTACAGATGATATCGAAAAGTTGCTCACTTATCACTTAGTTTTCAGTGAGCTGAAATGAAGTGACTAGCGAATAATGAGCGATTTCTTGCCCAGTACTGCGTCGGGCTCTATGTTTATATAGGACATTTATCTCTGAAAACCACTTGCTTGAGCAATTGTTTGGCCAATAGTTGTACCATGTAAAGTCCCCCTAACTTTTCACTGCTGGAAATATGGGTGCTGAACTTGTCTACATAGCTTGAAGTATTGTTTTGGTTTTGCCTTCCCACATCCATAACCAGAATTTTATTAAATTAAACATTTATAGTATGCAAGTATTTCATTAGTATTAACTGTTAGGGCTTATTCACATGGGATAATTGGTGTGTGCGTATTTGTGCACGTATAATCTGTGTGCGCAATATGCAGAGAATAGAACCCATTGTTTTCCACGCGTTCCTACATGCTGTTCTTTTTTGCATGCATATTAAGCTTGCGTGAAAAAAACTCAGCATGGTCTATTTTTGTGCATACTTTTTTACGAGTTTATAGGATGTGCACAAATTCACACATATGTACATGCATGTATGTGCAAAACACTGAGCATACCTGCGAACACCTAAATTAGCTTAATAGCCGTTTACATCAGGGCTGCAGGCTATTCTGCATTTGTTATTTTTATCTTTCCTATCTATAACCTACTAGGCAAGGTCATTGTACTCCAGTCTTAACAATAGCATAAAAGAGCTCACCGTTTGCGAGCGGCATCTGCTAGTGTATTTACGATAGGTACGGTTATTACACACTATTGCTATTAGTATAGAGAGCTCAGTAGCTGAAAGCATTTCTTTTTAGTTAATACAGTCTCTCTGACAAGACCTGGTTGTCCACTGTCAGCTTATTACTCCTGTCTCTACAATGGCATAAAGAACTGACTGGTTACCAGTGACACTTGCTAGTGTATCTTTGATAGGCAGAGTTATTGCATTCTTGTGCTAATAGTATAGAGAGCCTAGTGGTTACTAGCTGAAAGCACCTTTGCATCTAATATAGCTTGTTAGAACCTTGTTGTCCACTATCAGCTTAATGGTTGCTAGATCATTACCAAGCAGAAAGAACGCAGAGACTCCCATCAATACAATACATCTATAATAGTTACACAGGTTCATACTTTATATCTATTTTATAGGGGATCACCTTGAAATTAGGGATTGACTATTGAATTTCTTTTTAAACTTAAGAGGTTCATGAACTGTTACCCCCATTAATTTGTGTTCAGTTAATAACGGTACAATTTTTAAACATGTGTCCAGGGTTGGCACTACTAAATACACTATTTCTGTTAATGCACCTGCATGCTTTACATCCTGCATATTTATAGGTGCCTGTCATTCCTGACCCCAACCATTTTGAGTTCCTACTACTGGGTTCAAATGGCTATGAACTAGGCGGTCTTTCAAACTTCACCCTCTTCTGTTAGGGATTTACAGAAAATGTGGATTAACTGGACCAACCCACCAAGGCTGAGGACAGTCCTTCAGTGGTTGGTAGCTGACTCTTCAGATAAACAGACTGTAAACAGAAATTCAGAACAAACTCAGATACAGGAATACAGGCAGAACTGAGAAGGCATAGACAGAACTCAGAACAAAGAGACAGACCACATACTCACGGACAGACAGAGGCATGACAGATAGCTAACACCCAAAACACTCACCAGCATACCTGCACAATTAGCTAGATGGAATTGCTATAAAAGTACAAGGAATTAGTTTGTGAATTGACCAAGTCACTTAAGCCACAAGCCCAACTTCAAGGGTCCTCGTTATCTCGCAGTTCCCCAACATTAACGAGACAACTAACCCCAGGATACCTGCCTATAAGCAAGGCGATCGCCACTAAAAGGGCAGTCCTGTACTGGAACCTCGGGTCTGACTATTCCTGAAGGGGTAATACATGGAACCAGATGAAACTGGCAAATAGATGGAACCAGACGGAACTGGCAGCAGACAGATGCAGGACAGAGCAAAGACAAACTGACATGAAACTGACAGAAAATAAATGTAAGAACAGATTCAGATATATAAAAAGCCTCAGACAGAACAGAAGGTCAGAAAACAGAGCCAAGACAGAGAGGCAGACAGGACACAGATAAGACAGAACCCATAGGGCAGGCAGAACTGACACAGAACAGAGTGACCAAAGAAGGCTGATTGTCATAAACTAACACACACCAATTCAAAGGCAACCAGGAAGTGCATCAGCTCACCTTAAATAGGGGAGTAATGCCTAATTAACCCCATAGGTGAACTGAAAGGCAAAGAGCTGGTTAACCCTGTAAGTGCTGATTAACCCTCTCAGTGCTGGACAGAAGCAGAAAGGAAGGGCGGAGGGATGTTAGCAGCTGCCCAGAGCTGCATGATGGCGGCAGAGATAAGCAGTGACCTTACATCTTCTATAGGTGATAGAAGGTAATAGTGCCAATCTTCCAGTTAACTTCTTTTCTGCCTAAAAAAATTGCCAATAATGAGTCATGATTAGTGATGAGCGAACGTGTCCGTTACGGACACATCCGCACCCGGACACCGGCTTTGCCGAACACTGCAGTGTTCGCGCGTAAAGGCCCGGGTGCCGCCGGGGGGCGGGGAGATGCGCGGCGGCGCGGGCGGCAGTAGCGGGGAACAGGGGGGAGCCCTCTCTCTCTCCCTCTCCCCCCCACTCCCCGCCGCACCCCCCCGCGCTGCCACGGCGGCCCCCGAACTTTTTCGCCCGAACACTGAAGTGTTCGCAAAGTTCGGTGTTCGGGCGAAAAAGGGGCGGGGCCGAACGTGTTCGCTCATCTCTAGTCATGATCTCTCAAATTTTGTTTGTTTGTTTCTCTCTTGTCCGTGATGCTAACAGATTCTCTCTATTTTACGAAGTTGCGAAATCATAGGCAGTTTTAATAACTTCTTCTGGATAGCCTCTCACTCTAAATTTTTTTACATGTCTGCAGCTTTTCTTATATACTCCTCCAGTTTAGGGTGGATTCAGACGACCGTATATCGTCTCAGTTTTCACGCCGAGCTGATATACGGTGTCCTCATCTGCAGGGGGGGATAGAAGAGCCAGGAGCAGGAACTGAGCTCCCGCCCCTCTCTGCCTCCTCTCCACCCCCTCCCCGCCCCTCTGCACTATTTGCAATGAAAGAAGGTGGGATGGGGCGGGGCTAAGTTCTGAGAATTAGCCCCGCCCCTGTCCCGCCTCTCCTCATTGCAAATAGTGCAGAGGGGCGGAGAGAAGGCAGAGGGGGGGGGGCGGGAGCTCAGAGCACTGCTCCTGGCTCTTCCAGCCTCCCCCCTGCAGAGAGAGACAACGTATATCGGCTGGACGTGAAAACCCAGCCGATATACGTTCGTCTGAATCCACCCTTAGAACAATTCTTTCTAATCCGAATCCTCTTGTATGCAATTTTGTGTTTTGGCTTGATGACATGACCCTCCTTGTTTTTTTAAACTTTGCTTTATTGATACTTAATGAAATTAGGTTACATTCCACATGTCATGGTTGGCACTATGGCAATAAACTCAATTTCACAGTTCTCACTTGCTTCTTCGTATCATTTACAACTTCTATTTTCTGTTACATGTATCTCATACACCATTATAATAACAATAAAACATTTTACAATCTGCAGACAATGAATAACTAATAAACAATGAGTCTGCATTAGTATTGATTTACTTTTGTGCCTATAAAGTGGCATTAGTGCTATGGTATATTAGTACAGTTAACTACCCAAAGACCCCAATTTTTTTGAAATTTAGCCGAGCAACCTCCCTGCTGGTAATTGACCTTTTTATAATGCAACACAGGATTGACCTGGCTTTTCCATCCCAATACAGATCAAGATTTGTCAGCCATCCATTTCAGGGCAACTACTTTCCGAACCAAAAACAACACCTCTCTCAAAAAGATTTGTATGTGATGAGGCCATTGTTCCTCATCTACCAAGCCAAATATTGCTCTTTTAGGATCTAGAGTGATTATATGGAGAGGGCAAATATGTAGTCATATGAGTGTGAGATAAGATTGATGTATGATATATAGTTGTATTAATCTATTATTTACTGCTGGAGATACCCACAAATGGGACTCTAGAATCTCCTGCTAGTCTTCAGATGTTATTTCCGGAACGAAAGCCTGCCATTTATTTTGACAGGTGTGTATACAATGCAGAGATCAATCCTTAAGGGCCTTGGGACTTGAGAATTCCTATAATGGGGTATTTAGAGATTTGGAACACAGCAGCTGGGAACTGGGCATGGGCAGCATGTCACTGTCGAAAGTACCTGAAGAGTTGCAGGTGGACTGTTTGCAGTTCATCCTGCAATTGGGTATAGGAAATTAACATATTAGTCCTATATATATCTCCCAGCATCACTACTCCCAGACCTACCCAGTATTGGGGATCTGATACCAGTCGATGGCAGGAAGAATAGGGTTGTTCCATAATGGCATTTCTGCTATCGTATCCTCAAAATGTTGCACGGATTTAGCCAACCGCCAAACAGAGAGGGCTAATTTATGTAACAAAAGTATGCCCTAAGCATTATCGTGCTCTTGTTCTTCCAGGTAGCCTTCCAGGTTTTTCTCATTTACTATTTTAGCTATGAAGTGGTCTGTAATGTCAAGAACAACGGTCTTAGATTTCTTAGCTGTCCTGCCAGGTAGTATAGTTTGAAATCTGGGAGGGCCATACCTGCCTGGTTCTTAGATCTTTGTAACGTGGTTAATTTTACCTTTGCATTGGATGAGACCCATATGAAAGTAGTAAGTATGGAATTTATAGAATGAAAAAGTCTCAGTGGGATCTTGACTGGTACGTGTTGAATAATATACAAGCACTTGGGCTGAATAACCATTTTAATAAGATGTATTTTCCCAGTCACGGAGAGGAGCAGTTTAGAACAGAGTTTGAGTTTCATTTTGATTAGATCCTGAGGGGGCGATAGTTTCAGCTAGGGCCAGTTCGTGGTCACATACAATTGGTATACTTAAGTATTTAAATTTAGACACCACTGGTAATTTATGTCTAGCTATATATGGATCTATAGTTGGGCTTTGCGCTGTAAACAATATTGTGGATTTCTGCCAATTAATATAAAAGCCAGAGTATTGAGAGAATGTGTCAATAATATTCATGGAATGAGGAAGTGATTGTTCTGGGTTATGGAGAAAAAGAGTATCATATGGTCCACATATAATCCGACAGCACTCTCTCGCCCCCCATTCGACACCTGTGACAGTGGGAGTGCCTCTTAATCAGATAGCTACAGCTTCATTGGCAAGTGCTAACAAAGCAGAGGACAATGGGCAACCCTGTCTGGTCCCCCTCGCAAGAGTTTCAGATGGGATACCATTTACTTGGTCATTGGCATTTGGAGATTTGTTATTATGCATATGTTAATAGTCATGGATTTATCAGGCATAAAGCCCATTTGGTGAGGATGAGTAAGTGTTAGAATGACGTGATTAAGCCTAATAGCTAGAATTTTAGTTAGTATTTTGTAATCCACATTTACTAGAGATATCGGGCAGTATGAGCCGTAGTCTAAGGGGTCTTTGTCTTGTTTTAATAGCACTATTATAATGGCATCGTAAAATGAGGTGGGTAGAGAGTTCTTTTCCAGGGCCTGTCATAGGGTATCGCATAAAAGTGGGGAGAGCTGTTCCGTGTATTTTTAGTAAATCTCAACCGGGAGACCATCTGGCCCCGGGGATTTATTTATGGCCAGATCCTGAATTGCTGGATATACTTTCTCCAGCGTAAATGGAGCGACCAAGAAATCCATTTGGTCTGACTTGAGCGTTGGGAATGTAAGGTCAGTCAGGTATTCAAGTATCTCAGGTACTGTTTTATTGTGAGTTGATCTGTATAAATTCGAGTAATACTCTTTAAATCTAGCCGTGATAGCCTGTGACTCTGAGATTTCTACTCCTTGCACATTATGGACTTTTAGGACAACATTAGTCTTGCTTTCCTGTCTAAGTTCGCTAGGAGATGGGTCGATTGATTCCTCTTTTTAAAGTACCACTGCTTTGTAAAGAAAAGCTTCCTTTTGGTTTTAGTGTATATTTGGTGTTTATAGGGCCAAGTCAATTTATTTAGTTTATTTCACTTGGTTGGGCTATATATTCTTTCTAAGCCTCTGCCACCTGTGATTCTAATAAGAAGTCTGCCTGGGGAGTACTTTTTTGATATATGATATGGTGGATCTAAGGCGGCGCTGAAGGTATACTTTGAGGGAATCCTATTTAAGGGTGTGTGGGACAGTATCTTCATGGATTTGTAAAAATTGTGTTATCTGATCTGGAATACGATCAGTGGGTCCTATTGATGTTAACCAAAAGGGGTGTATTTTCATCTAGGCACTATAGTCGGTATTGAAAATTGTATATGCAATTCTATCGGAGTATGATCTGACACATCTCTTGAACCATGAGCTACGGATGTCACGTTGACTGCAAGCACTGGTGCACTGAAAATGTAATCTATCCTAGATAGCGAGCCCTTATCAACGGTATGACAGGTATAATCTCTGGTCTCAGGGTGCTTATACCGCCACAGATTGATCCACCCCACCCCATCCATCAGTTGTCTCATTGTAGTGATGCCTCCCTGGGCAGACCGAGGGCTAAATTGAAACCTATCTACCAATGGGTCCATCACACTGTTAAAATCTCACATACAGAGCATATCCGAAAGTGGATATTGATGCACAAATGTTATTGTTGCCTGGATAGCGTATGTACCATGATGTGATGGATTATGTATGCATAGGATAACGTATTACCTATTATTTACCACTGCATATATGAATATAAATCTGACTTATTGGTCTCTGTGGGTAGTAATGGGGCTCCATCTCACTGACCTATGGATCAGGATCAAGACTCCCCTGGAACATGAGGCATGACATGAGGGGCAAGACCACTGGACCCATGGCTTCTTAATAAGATTGACCCTGTCTGCCATAAGATGCATATCTTGCAACCCGACAATATGTGAGCCACCTCTCCTAATAGCAGTAAAAACTGCAGATCTTTTTGCCGTTGTACCAAGGCCATGTACATTCCAAGTTAAACACTTTACCGGCATAGTATCACATGCCATTGACTTTCCAGTGGAAGACCATATTGGTTACCCTCTAAATGCCACATACACCGATTGCCAATGAAATTGGCAGTATTAAGATTCATACATTGTTGCAGACAAAACAGTAAAATTTGATAAACTCGAACTAAACAGCTTATATAGCTAACTTGTAGCATCCAAGACATGCAGTATGCCAGAGATGCTACCTTAAAGAGAAACATAAGTGTAATCCCTTTTTACCAAGTGAACAGCTATAGTGTGACAATCCTGTGGCACAAGAGCATGGCAGCACTTGCAATTACAATAGTAGTAAAATTATTGTGGCAAGTTTGAAACCAACTTTGCCTAAAATAATAATCAATAGGTGGCAGAATGTGGTGTGGAGGATCAACTCTATCTGACATATTATATAGCTATCATTCTTCTTAGGCCACACAACATCTGGTCAATGAGATTTCTCCCAATGCAACAGAGGAGGAATCAGAACGATGCAGTCAATCCTGCAAGAGAAGAGTTAGATAAACAAGGGAGTCAAATTAACGTCCAACATTTTAAGTGGGATAGGAGCAGAGCTACTCCTGTGCTTCCGAGGGTGGGCTGTAAAAAATGGCTTGCCCTCTGCCACAATGCAAAGGCTTGCAGGGTACGCCATTGAGTAAATCATGCCCCTATCTTTAAGCTTCTTCTTCACTTCTATGAACATCACCCTTTGCTTTTGAAGATCAGATGAAAAATCTGGGAATACAGCGATTGTAGAGTTATTAAACTTGATGGGACCTTTATGCCTGGGTAGACGCAATGCTGTGTCCCGGTCTCTACAATTCTGTGGCCTAGCCAGGAATGGTCGTTGGGGAGCTCCCGGAATGGGTGGCTTCCAGGGTACGCAATGTGCTCTTTCTACTGTTCGGCTCTCTCTGCCAAACCTATAATACTCAAATTTATGCGACAGAGCCGATTCTCTAAGTCATCAGTCTTAGATTGGCAATATTCAGCTTTTTTAGTGGCTGTTTGAACTGCACCAGAAAGAGGTTGTATCTCATCCTCCATGTTGGATATGCGGCTCTCCATTTCACTTATTAGGCCCCTCATCACCTGCAAATCTTGCCTAAGCAGGCTCACATCAATTTGGATTTTAGCCATCTGTCCTGTCAGTGTGGTTTTACAAGCATTAATGGTTTCCAGGAATTGTGAGGACACTTGATGAAGTGTGGGTTCTGTACTCAGTGGCAACGTCTGCCTCCTTTTCCTTATTTTAAGAGTAAGGCCTAGTGCCCACGGCCCGTCACGGTGCCCCCCCCCCCAAAGACCCCATACTTACCCCCGGATCTGCCGCCCGACGTCCTGCATGACGCTCCAGAGTGCATGCGCAGTAGAGTGGAATTCCGCACTGTGAGCATTGCGCTATTAGGTTCAATATAACCTAATAGCGGTGGGGAATACGCAGTGGAAATCCACCCATGGAAATTAGCCCATAATTGCCCGTGCTATGCGCGGCGAATTATCAGATGCATTCACTTGGATAAACTTTTTACGTTTTTCAGAAGCAGCAGTACTTTTATTTCTCACACTCATATTGGCTGCTATAGTAGAATAAAGCTTGCGTGATTGTCAGTGTATGACTTGATAGAGGACAACATTGTGTTCCAGGCCAAAGGCCAGGAGTTGCAAAGTCAATTCATTATGTTCCGTCAAATGCAAACTTCTCACGTCTAAAAAATGTTTGACAGCCCTATAGCCTCCTTGATATGGTATAGAACAGTACACTGCTTCCATATCTAAACTAGCCAATAATTTGTTCCGCGTTACAGATATAATCCATATACATATTATGTCCATCATTTCTTTTACAAAGGAAGATAATGTTTCAACGAATGGATGAAGCACCACATCAAGGTACACGCTCACACCAGCTATGAAGGTATTAATTGCTGATACAATGGATTAGCCTTTGAGTGGCGTAAAACCATTATGTATCTTTGATAGGCTGTAGAATGTAGCGAGTTGAGGTTTATTAACAGCCATGAATCAAAATTCTTTCTGGTCGATAAGATCATAATCCTTGGCCTTAGTCAATATTTCCTTAATTTTTTTTCTGGAGAGTGTCTGTGGGATCTAAAGAAGGTTGATAATAACTATATTCATCATCCAGGATACACAAGCATTTCTGTACATATTCGGGATGATCTAGTAGAACAATGTTCCCTCCTTTATCGGATGCTTTGATTATGACATCTTGATATTTTTCCAACATGGTGAGAGATCTCATATCGTCACTAGTTAGATTGGATTTTACCCTGAATAGCACTTGCGACAATGTCCTAATTTCCGATATTACCATGGTTGTGAATATGTCAATACGTGCATAATCCCCTGATGGTGAGGATTTCATATTGAATGGTTTTAGAGATCAGTGAACAGTCCTGCCCCTATTTCCCTTTGCTCCACTTCCCAGAGGTCTTCAAGGAATCTCAACTGAGGAAGGTCAGTCTCTTCAACACTCAATGACCTACACTGATTACAGTCATGTGTCTTAAAGAATTTGATCCACTTCAGTTTTTTGATGAATAATGAAACATCCTTCACCCAACTGAATGAATTTAATCTAGTTGTGAGTACATATGTTAAACCTTTTTTGAGAAGACTTAAACCACTTGATGTGAGATACTTTTTAGCTAGATTGATAATCTGTAATTCATTTGATGTTATAGCACTTGTCTCAACACTTAAGTGATGGAGCATAGGTGGACATGTCATTTGTATTAGATTGGACACCTTTCTTTACGCACAGACAAATTTCCAGAAACCATACCTAGTCTTAGTCTCACAATGTGAGACATGAGATATTAATTGATCAATGTTATGTTCTTGATCAGAATACCCACCCATCTGGGAATGCTCATTAACTATAGAGGGATCCCCTGAGGATATACCAACGCCAACCACAGGGCCATCTAGGTGGGAAGTACTATTTACTCCCTCCTCTCCCTCAACATGTATTGGGAGATAGGAGGGCCAAAAAACAAACAAACATTGTCATGGAAACTACCTCTCCCATGGCCCCCTTTGCCTTCCATAGTCTCTACTGTGAGATTTTATTGATCTATGGTGTGCATCCGGATTGACTACCATATTGGTTGCAGTTTGAGGAGCTTAGCTCCATTTTTGATCTGTTACCAATTCTCTTGGCATAAACTTGATTTTCCCTAAAATCCTTAAGATCACGATTCAATCAATGATGTTTCCGATCTTTGATATATGCAGTATATTTTTCAAGATTATTCTGTAATATTCTTTCCCTTTATTTGCAAACTGATTCATGGGAAAATGTCCATGTTTTTGCAATACATTTTAGGTTCATTTCTGAGATCTGACTACTTACATGTTCATGAACCCTTAAGCCTTTTGTGAATTCCTATGTTACAGTAAGAACTGGAGCTGGCACCTCAATTTCTGCATCCCCCTTTATAAACATTGCCTGTGGAGGACACTGACCCACTCTCATCTTTCTCTTCGAAGAAAAAAATGGTTGGGCATCAGTGCATACAATGTCTTAGACTTCTCTCTGTTTTTTGGAGTGCCACATTGACAATGACATTGAATAATTAAGCAACTCGTCAGACTGATTCTCATCTACCTTCACAGCTTTTCTTCAGATCTTTGTGTAGAGTTTACCTGTACTGACTCTGTTTTGCTACTGTCTGCAACTTTTACATGATGTTCTTCACCTATAACTTCTGGGGCCTCTTTTCCCATCTCTGCTTCTTATTGGCCTTCTCAGAACCCCACCTTCTGCCTTCTCTTTGGTCTATTGCAGTGTTCCCCAACTCCAGTCCTCAGGGACCACCAACAGGTCATGTTTTCAGGATTTCCTCAGTGTTGCACAGGTGATGTAATTATTGTTAGTACCTCAGACATTGCCACAGGTGTTCTTACCATAGGATATCCTGAAAACATGACCTATTGGTGGTCCCTGAGGACTGGAGTTGGGGACCCCTGGTCTATTGTACTTCAAAAGGTTGCTCAGCCCTCACCTTTTCACTGTCTTTACGAGTGTTTACAAAGGTGATGTCTTCCCTCTAGACTTTCCCAGTTTTCACAACCTGGCATACTTCACTGCTTGTATCTCATTTTCTTAAACAAGATCTTCTTTTATTTACTTGCTGTCTGAACTGGGTCCTAGACCTCTCAAGTCTCTGAACTTTTTTTTCCAGCAACATGACTACTTGATTACCAGAGCTTCATTTTCGTGCTTAACTTCCTAGCAAACCTTTGAAACGATGCGTTTTCCTCTGACACCACTTGCAGGGTGCATGTCAAGGTTAGCACTTCATTCTCTTTCTGAAGAGCCTTTTATTCAGCACACTCACATTCAGTGGCATATCTCGCAGACCTGATTTATTTCTTCATTAAGCCCCTGTTCACACAGCTTCTGTTTCTTCTCCAGTTTGGACACAATCTGATGTTGGTGACCAAGCTCCACAGTAATATATTCTAATTTCTGCTAAAGACTCATTTTAGACTTCTCAAGTTTATCATATGCATCTTATTTTTCTTCATACCATTGACTTGTAGCTTCTAACTCTTTGAATTTATCTATTCTGCTCTTCAACAGAAGGCAAGTAAGCAGTATTCTTATCCATTTTCTTTTCCATGTCTGACACCTGAGCCTGAAGTGTTGAATTCTGCTTTTATGGGTTCTCTTAGTTTCTGCATATCCCTCTAACTGCTTGAGGAACACATTTTTCTCATCTTCCACTAAGGCCAAGCCTCTGGCACATCTCTTCTTGCACCAGCTTTTGAGATTCTTCAATCTGATCTTCCAATTCCACCTGCAGTCTGCTCACCTTCTCAGACAGCTCTGTCTGTACTCTGTCACTTTCAGTGATCTTTACTTGTAGCTCTTGGAGCTACATCTCTACCATGTCTCTCTTGCATTCAGAGTCATGCTTGTCTTCCAATAGCATCTTCACCTCATGGGTCAGCTCAGTACACTAATTTTCCAAAGTTTCTTTCGTGTTTTCAGTTTGCTCTGTTTGGACAGTTCCCCCATAACTAGAGCATACTTCTGGATTTGATATACTTCAGCTTCCTCATCCTGGCTTGTCTGTAGCTGGGTCACCAGTCAGTCATGGAGTGCTTCCTGGGTGGCATCCAGTATATCCTCCAAGATCTTTGTTTGCTTCTCTGCCTGACTACAAACAGTTATCTCCATTTCCAGGCTTTCCCTGAGCTCAGTTATCTGAGACTTCAAGTCATCATTGTCTTTGTTACCTGCATTTTCTACTTTGTAACTTTATTATGCAAATCTGTAGTTTGAATATGTGCATCTATAGAATCTCTTTCTAACTTGCAATGCGTCATCTCTAACTCTTGGGCTCTTATTTGCATTTTATTAAAGTCCTGTTCACATTGTACAGCTTGCGCTTCCAGACATACTCTGTGATCAGCTTCAGCTTTAGCTAATCTTCTAAGGTGCTCACTCTTCTTTGAGACAGTTGCACTTTCTGTTTTCACCTGAGCTGTTTTTTAGTGAGCATCCTCCCTTTTTCTCTAGAGTATCACTGTCTCCTTTACTACCAATAGCTTCTGCCTCTTGGCCTCTTCTTCAAGCAGACGACAGTTGGCCATTTTTTTCCTAACTGCACATCATATCTTCTATTCACAGCTTGATGAGCTTCCCCAAAAAATTTTTCATAAGCTCACATAAGCAACTTTTCACTTTCCTTTCTCTTCTGGACCACAGGGTTCACACTGACTACATCTTCTGTCTTAATAGAAGCTGTCTTTTTTTTCTTCTTTGCACTTTTAGTACTACCTGTTGTCCCAGCCAACATTTGGTTGCTACTAGTGACTACTTCAGTTTTGCAGGAAACTCTAGCAGTAACTTCTCTCTCTAGGATTCCCGCACTTGTAGTACTATATACATTATTTTCACTATTTCTCTTTTCTCTTTCTATAGGCAAATTTGAACTTACTCCCTCATTGTCGGTGGCTTAACTCCCTGTAACAGTCTGTTTAGACTCTGACTTTATTTGGGGAACATTTCTACAAACTCTAGGCATATCATATACAGAAAACATTCTACAATCTCCCTTGCATGAGGCTTTTGTCTCAATGAAAAACCTTTCCTGCAACACATTATTAGCAAAACAGTTTTTGGACATATTTTCAACGCACACACAGCAGTTTTCACTGCATCATCCTGCAAGGGAAATATTCTATCATCAGCATTTTCAATACATTGGTGTCAGTTTTTTCAAGTCCATACCACACAGAACCCCACCAGGGCTCTTTTGGGTGGTCTCCTTCGACCACCGCCATCTGGGCTGCAAGGTCTAACATAAATAAAGGTGCAATTCTCCCAACTTGGTTTCACCATTGTTCTCTGTCTGCACATTCATTGTCCCATGGCCACCGCACTTTCGGCTCCTGGCCCTTTAAATGCAGCTACAGCTTTCATTGCCCCACGGCAACTGCACTTTCGGCCTCCTAGCCCTTTAAATTCAGCCTGGAGCTTTGTGTGCCATTCCCTGCCAGCGCATCTTGCACCATATGTGGTAAGTTGGAGTTACTCGTGTTGAGTCCCCCCTCTTATAATATTGGTGATTTTTCTCTAAAACCCCCATTCTAAGTCTTGAAGATTTGGCATGATGAAATTTCAAGAAATAAGCTGCCACTGAACATTCTTTTCTGTCATTTGTCTCTATGTGCCAATGTTATTGTCAACAATTGTTTTTGAATCCTCTCCCCAGTAATCTTAAATACTCTTCTACAAAAATAACCTGGACAGGCTCTGAAGATGAACTGCAGACCTTCCACATGAACTTCAACAAGTTCCATCCAACCATCAGACTTACTCTCAGCCACTCACAATCTCAGATACATTTCTTGAACAAGGCCATATACATAAAAACAATGCTATACAAATTTACCACAAACCTACAGCATATCTTAGGTAGAAGAGCTTCCATCCACTACACATAAAGAAGTCCATCATCTACAGTCAAGCTCTGTGGGACATCCTGATCTGTTCAGACAGTTTAGACAGAAAACATCTGTTGTCTCTGAAGAACACAACAGGGATACCATTCACTGGTCATAGATGAGCAGATCCACATAAGCACACGAATACCAAGGAGAAGCCTCTTGGAATATTAACAGAAAGATGAGAACAGCATGTTGGCCCTAGTGGTCACGTACAACGCCCAGATGAACATTTTAAGGAAAATCACTGCTGATTAGAGATGAGCGAACGCGTTCGTCCGAGCTTGATATTCGTGCGAATATTAGGGTGTTCGGGATGTTCGTTATTCGTAACGAACACCATGCGGTGTTCTGGTTACTTTCACTTCCTTCCCTGAGACGTTAGCGCGCTTTCTGGCCAATTGAAAGACAGGGTAGGCATTACAACTTCCCCCTGCAACGTTTAAGCCCTATACCACCCCCCTGCTGTGAGTGGCTGGCGAGATCAGGTGTTCGCCTAATATAAAAGTCGGCCCCTCCCGCGGCTCGCCTCAGATGCGGTGTGAGTTAGATGAGGGACAGTGCTGTTTATACCGGAGCTGCTGTAGGGAAAGAATTGGTAGTTAGTGTAGGCTTCAAGACCCCCCAAAGGTCCTTATTAGGGCCACTGATAGCTGTGTGTTGGCTGCTGTTAGCAGTGGGATTTTTTTTTTTCTCAAAATCGCCTCTGCAGACCGTTGCACCTGGCATTAGGGACAGAAGTGCTGCATAGGCAGGGAGAGTGTTAGGAGTGAGTGTAGCCTTCAAGAACCTCAACGGTCCTTTCTAGGGCCATATTTATCCGTGTGCAGTACTGTCCAGGCTGCTGTTAGCTGTGCTGCATTTTTTTTGGGCTTCTCAAAATCGCCTCTGCAGAGCATTCCACCCTCCATTGATACTGCAGGGAAAGAATTGTATAGGCAGGGCCACAACACAGTTATTATTCATAGAATATACGCAGTGCTGCCTTTTGGTGGGAAAAAACTGAAAACAAATCTATTTGTCCAGCCTCTGTCCGTCCTTACGGGCGGTGGACACGTGTGAGCTGCGTGAAAAACATTGCTAAATCATACGCAGCCAGCTACGCTTTACTGCTGGCTTCGCCATTTGCTTTCCTTAATTGGGAAAAAAAATACCTGCTCTGCCAGAGTTATAATAACTCTGCTACCCTCACGTTCTGTGACACATAAGCAGGGACACAGCACAGTTATTAAACTTCTCATGTTCATAGAATATACGCAGTGCTGCCTTTTGGTGGGAAAAAACTGAAAACAAATCTATTTGTCCAGCCTCTGTCCGTCCTTACGGGCGGTGGAGACGTGTGAGCTGCGTGAAGAACAGTGCTAAATCATACGCACCCAGCTACGCTTTACTGCTGGCTTCGCCATTTGCTTTCCTTAATTGGGAAAAAAAATACCTGCTCTGCCAGAGTTATAATAACTCTGCTACCCTCACGTTCTGTGACACATAAGCAGGGACACAGCACAGTTATTAAACTTAGATAATTCATTCACTAGAGGCAGTGGGGCCTTTCGTTTTCCAAAAAGGGCAAAAATTATATTTGGCCTGCAGTCTTGCGCCAATTTATTTCCTGCCTGTGAAATCAAATCACTGGTAATACAGCATGCTGAGGGGTAGGGGTAGGCCTAGAGGACGTGGACGCGGCCGAGGACGCGGAGGGCCAAGTCAGGGTGTGGGCACAGGCCAAGCTCCTGATCCAGGTGTGTCGCAGCCGACTGCTGCGCGATTAGGAGAGAGGCACGTTTCTGGCGTCCCCACATTCATCGCCCAATTAATGGGTCCACGCGGGAGACGGTTATTAGAAAATGAGCAGTGTGAGCAGGTCCTGTCCTGGATGGCAGAAAGTGCTTCGAGCAACCTATCGTCTACCCGCAGTTCTGCGCCGTCCACTGCTGCCAATCCGAATCCTCTGTCTGCTGCTCCTCCTTCCTCCCAGCCTCCTCACTCCACTACAATAACACCTGCTCAGGAGCGGGAGCACTCCCAGGAACTGTTCTCGGGCCCCTGCTTAGATTGGGCAGCAGCGGTTCCTCTCCCACCAGAGGAGTTTATCGTCACTGATGCCCAACCATTCGAAAGTTCCCGGGGTCCGGGGGAAGAGGCTGGGGACTTCCGCCAACTGTCTCAACAACTTTCTGTGGGTGAGGAGGACGATGACGATCAGACACAGTTGTCTTGCAGTGAGGTAGTAGTAAGGGCAGTAAGTCCCAGGGAGCAGCGCACAGAGGATTCGGAGGAAGAGCAGCAGGACGATGAGGTGACTGACCCCACCTGGTGTGCAACGCTTACTCAGGAGGACAGGTCTTCAGAGGGGGAGTCAAGGGCATCAGCAGGGCAGGTTGCAAGAGGCAGTGCAGTGGCCAGGGGTAGAGGCAGGGCCAGACCGAATAATCCACCAAGTGTTTCCCAAAGCGCCCCCTCGCGCCATGCCACCCTGCGGAGGCCGAGGTGCTCTAAGGTCTGGCAGTTTTTCACAGAGACGCCTGACGACCGACGAACAGTGGTGTGCAACCTTTGTCGCGCAAAGCTCAGCCGGGGAGCCAACACCAACAGCCTCACCACCACCACCATGCGCAGACATATGATGGCCAAGCACCCCGCAAGGTGGGACAAAGGCCGTTCACCGCCTCCGGTTTGCACCCCTGCCTCTCCCCCTGTGCCCCAACCTGCCACTGAGATGCAACCCCCCTCTCAGGACACAGGCACTACCGCCTCATGGCCTGCACCCACACCCTCATCTCCGCTGTCCTCGGCCCCATCCAGCAGTGTAGTTCAGCGCACCGTTCAGCCGTCGCTTGCGCAAGTGTTCGAGCTCAAGCGCAAGTACGCCGCCACGCAACCGCACGCTCAAACGTTAACCGTCCGCATCGCAAAATTCATCAGCCTTGAGATGCTGCCGTATAGGGTTGTGGAAACGGAGTCCTTCAAAAGTATCATGGAGGCGGCGGCCCCGCGCTACTCAGTTCCCAGTCGCCACTACTTTTCCCGATGTGCCGTCCCAGCCCTGCACGACCACGTCTCCCGCAACATTGTGCGCGCCCTCACCAACGCGGTTACTGCCACGGTCCACTTAACTACGGACACGTGGACAAGCACAGGCGGGCAGGGCCACTACATCTCCCTGACGGCACATTGGGTGAATTTAGTGGAGGCTGGGACAGAGTCAGAGCCTGGGACCGCTCACGTCCTACCCACCCCCAGAATTGCGGGCCCCAGCTCGGTGCTGGTATCTGCGGAGGTGTATGCTTCCTCCACTAAAGCACCCTCCTCCTCCTCCTCCTCCTCTGTCTCACAATCAAGATGTGTTAGCAGCAGCATGTCGCCAGCAGTCGGTGTCGCGCGGTGTGGCAGCACAGCGGTGGGCAAGCGTCAGCAGGCCGTGCTGAAACTACTCAGCTTAGGCGATAAGAGGCACACGGCCCACGAACTGCTGCAGGGTCTGACACAGCAGACCGACCGCTGGCTTGCGCCGCTGAGCCTCCAACCGGGCATGGTCGTGTGTGACAACGGCCGTAACCTGGTGGCGGCTCTGCAGCTCGGCAGCCTCACGCACGTGCCATGCCTGGCCCACGTCTTTAATTTGGTGGTTCAGCGCTTTCTGAAAAGCTACCCACGCTTGTCAGACCTGCTCGTAAAGGCGCGCCGGCTCTGCGCACATTTCCGCAAGTCCCACACGGACGCTGCCACCCTGCGCACCCTGCAACATCACTTTAAGCTGCCAGTGCACCGACTGCTGTGCGACGTGCCCACACGGTGGAACTCTACGCTCCACATGTTGGCCAGGCTCTATGAACAACGGAGAGCTATAGTCGAATACCAACTCCAACATGGGCGGCGCAGTGGGAGTCAGCCTCCTCAATTCCTTTCAGAAGAGTGGGCCTGGTTGGCAGACATCTGCCATGTCCTTGGTAATTTTGAGGAGTCTACCCAGGTGGTGAGCGGCGATGCTACAATCATTAGCGTCACCATTCCTCTGCTATGCATCTTGAGAAATTCCCTGCAAACCATAAAGGCAGCTGCTTTGCGCTCGGAAACGGGGGCGGGGGAAGACAGTATGCCGCTGGATAGTCAGGGCACCCTCCTGTCTATTTCTCAGCGCGTACAGGAGGAGGAGGAGATGCATGAGGAGGATGAGGAGGAGGGGGAAGAGACAGCTTGGGCCGCTGCTGACGGTACACCGGCTGATTGCCTGTCATCCTTTCAGCGTGTATGGCCTGAGGAGGAGGAGGAGGAGGAGGATCCTGAAAGTGATCTTCCTAGTGAGGACAGCCATGTGTTGCGTACTGGTACCCTGGCACACATGGCTGACTTCATGTTAGGATGCCTTTCTCGTGACCCTCGCGTTGCACGCATTCTGGCCACGACGGATTACTGGGTGTACACACTGCTCGATCCACGGTATAAGGAGAACCTGCCCACTCTGATTCCCGAAGAGGAAAGGGGTTCGAGAGTGTTGCTATACCACAGGACCCTTGCGGACAAGCTGATGGTAAAATTCCCAGCCGACAGCGCTAGTGGCAGAAGGCGCAGTACCGAGGGCAAGGTAGCAGGGGATGTGCGTAGATCGAGCAGCATGTACATCCCAGGCAGTGCAACAGTCTTTAAGGGCCTGGCCAGCTTTATGGCTCCCCACCAAGACTGTGTCACCGCTCCCCAGTCACGGCTGAGTCGGCGGGAGCACTGTAAAAGGATGGTGAGGGAGTACGTAGCGGATCGCACGACCATCCTTGGTGACGCCTCTGCCCCCTACAACTACTGGGTGTCGAAGCTGGACACGTGGCCTGAACTCGCGCTGTATGCCCTGGAGGTGCTTGCTTGTCCTGCGGCTAGCGTCTTGTCGGAAAGGGTGTTTAGTGCGGCTGGGGGAATCATCACAGATAAGCGTAGCCGCTTGTCAACCGACAGTGCCGACAGGCTAACACTCATCAAGATGAACAAAGGCTGGATTTCCCCAGACTTCTGTTCTCCACCAGCGGACAGCAGCGATACGTAAGCAATACGTAGGCTGCACCCGCGGATGGAAGCTATGTTCTCTCTCACCATCCAAAACGGGGACATTTCTGCTTCATCAATCTGTGTCTAATATTCCTCCTCCTCCTCCTCCTGCTCCTCCTCCTGAAACCTCACGTAATCACGCTGAACGGGCAATTTTTCTTAGGGCCACAAGGCTCAGTCAAATAATTTTTCAGAACAATTTTTAAAAGTTTCAATGCGCTTAAAAGCATTGGAACTTTAACTTGAACCAATTTTTCGTTACACTGGGCTGCCTCCAGGCCTAGTTACCACTTAAGCCACATTAACCAAAGCGATTAATGTGTTTCACCTGCCCTCTTGGCTGGCCATGGCCAATTTTTGGGATGTACATTAGTACTGTTGATACAGCAATTTTTGTGGGCCCTCGCCTACAGTGTAATCAAATTAATTTTTAGCCCACCTGCATTACAGCTGACGTAACCTCAGCTGTGTTGGGCAATGCAATGGGATATTTTTGTGTACCGCCGGTGGGTTCCAGGGAGCCACCCATGCTGTGGGTCGACAGGGACTTCACAATAGGGAGTTGTACCTGCCTGTGTCTATGAATTAAAAAGCCCGGTCTGACTGGGGCATGCAGACACCTTGACAGAATGAATAGTGTGTGGCACATAGGTTCCCCATTGCTATGCCCACGTGTGCAGCTCCTGATGGCGGTGGCACAGGATTCTATTTCTCATTGCTTCTGTACAGCATTGTGGGCTATCGCTCCGCCACTTTTAAAGAGGGTCGCTGCCTAGCCGTGCCAACCTCTGCAGTGTGTGCCTGCGGTCCCTCGTCATGGCAGACGCAATTCTAAATAGACATGAGCGTGGTGTGGCATGAGGGCAGCTGAAGGCTGCCCAGGGACACTTTGGTGTGCGCTGTGGGGGGGAGGGGGGGGGGGCGGTTGGTCAGCATGTAACCCAGGAGAAGTGTCAGTGGAGTGTCATGCAGGCAGTGATTGTGCTTTGTTGGAGGTAGTGTGGTGCTTAGCAAAGGTATGCCATGCTAATGAGCGCTTTTCAGAAGTAAAAGTTGTTGGGAGGGGGGGGGCCCACTCTTGCCGCTATTGTGGCTTAATAGTGGGACCTGTGAACTTAGGATGCAGCCCAACATGTAGCCCCTCGCCTGCCCTATCCGTCACTGTGTCATTCCCATCACTTTCCTGAATTGCCCAGATTTTCACACATGAAAACCTTAGCGAGCATCGGCGAAATACAAAAATGTTCTGGTCGCCCATTGACTTCAATGGGGTTCGTTGTTCGAAACGAACCCTCGAGCATCACGGGAAGTTCGTTACGAATAACGAACACCCGAACATTTTGGTGTTCGCTCATCTCTACTGCTGATCTCTAACCAATACTTCATAAAGACAAGAGACTTAAAGAAAAATTCCTGGATTTACATCTTCTCATACAAAAAGCCACCAAACTTAAGAAATCTCCTTGTCAGAAGAGCTCTCTCAGCACCATCAGACACTAGCACTTACTCCTTTTAACAACAGAAAGTGCAAGACATGTAGCCACACCCTACCAACAGACACCATCCACATACCCAACACACAATGGGACTATAAAATCACTGACCTTTTTTCCTGTATATCCTCCAATATGGTGTACATGATAGGATGTAGAAGATGGATTCTACAATATATTAGAGAAACAAAACAGAAGTTGCAAACCAGGATATATCTACAGACATGCAATAACAAAGAAGCTAGATACACCCACGGGGCTTCATTTCTCTGGATCGGATCTAATGGATTTAAAAGTTTTGATACTCAAAGTACTTTTTAAAATTGACAGTCAGAAAAATATGGAAACTATACCTAATGAGGCCTTTCCAAACAGTAACATGTGAGCTTAAAATATCCTCAGGGTATACGTCATGCTTGTCATGTCCAAGGAGGACATGCTGGATCCGTAAACCTGAAATACTTGCACAACTGCACAACAAACAGTGGTAAACCATTAAGAAAACTGACACAAGGAAAACACTGTCCCTAAAGACTCTTACCCAGGAAAGAAACCTGCCTATACGCAGATATCCCGTTCTGACAAGGGTGAACCTGACCATGTACCTAGGCCATTAGCAAACCTTACAAGGGGTAGGAGAAGACCACAGAAAACAAGACGAAAATGAACAATAACTGCAGTAAGCTTTGAGAAGACTCAGATAAACAGGAGCTCCACCACCAAGCTCTGACTTCTATCACAGACAGAAGAGGACTGAAATTAAGGAGCTCTGAGTAGAGATGAGCGAACACCAAAATGTTCGGGTGTTCGTTATTCGTAACGAACTTCCCGTGATGCTCGAGGGTTCGTTTCGAACAACGAACCCCATTGAAGTCAATGGGCGACCAGAACATTTTTGTATTTCGCCGATGCTCGCTAAGGTTTTCATGTGTGAAAATCTGGGCAATTCAGGAAAGTGATGGGAATGACACAGTGACGGATAGGGCAGGCGAGGGGCTACATGTTGGGCTGCATCCTAAGTTCACAGGTCCCACTATTAAGCCACAATAGCGGCAAGAGTGGGCCCCCCCCCCCTCCCAACAACTTTTACTTCTGAAAAGCCCTCATTAGCATGGCATACCTTTGCTAAGCACCACACTACCTCCAACAAAGCACAATCACTGCCTGCATGACACTCCACTGCCACTTCTCCTGAGTTACATGCTGCCCAACCGCACCCCCTCCCCCCCACAGCGCACACCAAAGTGTCCCTGCGCAGCCTTCAGCTGCCCTCATGCCACACCACGCTCATGTCTATTTAGAATTGCGTCTGCCATGACGAGGGACCTCAGGCATACACTGCAGAGGTTGGCACGGCTAGGCAGCGACCCTCTTTAAAAGTGGCGGAGCGATAGCCCACAATGCTGTACAGAAGCAATGAGAAATAGAATCCTGTGCCACCGCCATCAGGAGCTGCACACGTGGGCATAGCAATGGGGAACCTATGTGCCACACACTATTCATTCTGTCAAGGTGTCTGCATGCCCCAGTCAGACCGGGCTTTTTAATTCATAGACACAGGCAGGTACAACTCCCTATTGTGAAGTCCCTGTCGACCCACAGCATGGGTGGCTCCCTGGAACCCACCGGCGGTACACAGAAATATCCCATTGCATTGCCCAACACAGCTGAGGTAGTAATGTCGTGCTTAATGCAGGTGGGCTTCGGCCCACACTGCATGCCCCAGTCAGACTGGGGTTCTTTACAAGTGGACACATGTAGGTTTAACTCCCTGTGGACCCACTGCCTGGGTGGGTGCCAGGAAGCCACCGGCGGTACATAGAAATATCCCATTGCATTGCCCAACACAGCTGAGGTAGTAATGTCGTGCGTAATACAGGTGGGCTTCGGCCCACACTGCATGCCCCAGTCAGACGGGTTCTTTAGAAGTGTACAGATGTATTAAAAACTCAGTGTGCACCTACAGCATGGGTGGCTCCCTGGAACCCACCGGCGGTACACAAAAATATCCCATTGCATTGCCCAACACAGCTGAGGTAGTAATGTCGTGCGTAATACAGGTGGGCTTCGGCCCACACTGCATGCCCCAGTCAGACTGGGGTTCTTTACAAGTGGACACATGTAGGTTTAACTCCCTGTGGACCCACTGCCTGGGTGGGTGCCAGGAAGCCACCGGCGGTACATAGAAATATCCCATTGCATTGCCCAACACAGCTGAGGTAACGTCAGCTGTAATGCAGGTGGGCTAAAAATTAATTTGATTACACTGTAGGCGAGGGCCCACAAAAATTGCTGTATCAACAGTACTAATGTACATCCCAAAAATTGGCCATGGCCAGCCAAGAGGGCAGGTGAAACCCATTAATCGCTTTGGTTAATGTGGCTTAAGTGGTAACTAGGCCTGGAGGCAGCCCAGTGTAACGAAAAATTGGTTCAAGTTAAAGTTCCAACGCTTTTAAGCTAATTGAAACTTATAAAAATTGTTCTGAAAAATTATTTGAGTGAGCCTTGTGGCCCTAAGAAAAATTGCCCGTTCAGCGTGATTACGTGAGGTTTCAGGAGGAGGAGCAGGAGGAGGAGGAGGAGGAATATTAGACACAGATTGATGAAGCACAAATGTCCCCGTTTTGGATGGTGAGAGAGAACGTAGCTTCCATCCGCGGGTGCAGCCTACGTATTGCTTACGTATCGCTGCTGTCCGCTGGTGGAGAACAGAAGTCTGGCGAAATCCAGCCTTTGTTCATCTTGATGAGTGTTAGCCTGTCGGCACTGTCGGTTGACAAGCGGCTACGCTTATCGGTGATGATTCCCCCAGCCGCACTAAACACCCTCTCCGACAACACGCTAGCCGCAGGACAAGCAAGCACCTCAAGGGCATACAGGGCTAGTTCAGGCCACGTGTCCAGCTTCGACACCCAGTAGTTGTAGGGGGCAGAGGCGTCACCAAGGATGGTCGTGCGATCCGCTACGTACTCCCTCACCATCCTTTTGCAGTGCTCCCGCCGACTCAGCCGTGACTGGGGAGCGGTGACACAGTCTTGGTGGGGAGCCATAAAGCTGGCCAGGCCCTTAAAGACTGTTGCACTGCCTGGGATGTACATGCTGCTCGATCTACGCACATCCCCTGCAACATGGCCCTCGGAACTGCGCCTTCTGCCACTAGCGCTGTCGGCTGGGAATTTTACCATCAGCTTGTCCGCAAGGGTCCTGTGGTATAGCAACACTCTCGAACCCCTTTCCTCTTCGGGAATCAGAGTGGGCAGGTTCTCCTTATACCGTGGATCGAGCAGTGTGTACACCCAGTAATCCGTAGTGGCCAGAATGCGTGCAACGCGAGGGTCACGAGAAAGGCATCCTAACATGAAGTCAGCCATGTGTGCCAGGGTACCTGTACGCAACACATGGCTGTCTTCACTAGGAAGATCACTTTCAGGATCCTCCTCCTCCTCCTCCTCCTCAGGCCATACACGCTGAAAGGATGACAGGCAATCAGCCGGTGTACCGTCAGCAGCGGGCCAAGCTGTCTCTTCCCCCTCCTCCTCATCCTCCTCCTCCTCCTGTACGCGCTGTGAAATAGACAGGAGGGTGCCCTGACTATCCAGCGGCATACTGTCTTCCCCCGCCCCCGTTTCCGAGCGCAAAGCAGCTGCCTTTATGGTTTGCAGGGAATTTCTCAAGATGCATAGCAGAGGAATGGTGACGCTAATGATTGTAGCATCGCCGCTCACCACCTGGGTAGACTCCTCAAAATTACCAAGGACATGGCAGATGTCTGCCAACCAGGCCCACTCTTCTGAAAGGAATTGAGGAGGCTGACTCCCACTGCGCCGCCCATGTTGGAGTTGGTATTCGACTATAGCTCTACGCTGTTCATAGAGCCTGGCCAACATGTGGAGCGTAGAGTTCCACCGTGTGGGCACGTCGCACAGCAGTCGGTGCACTGGCAGCTTAAAGTGATGTTGCAGGGTGCGCAGGGTGGCAGCGTCCGTGTGGGACTTGCGGAAATGTGCGCAGAGCCGGCGCGCCTTTACGAGCAGGTCTGACAAGCGTGGGTAGCTTTTCAGAAACCGCTGAACCACCAAATTAAAGACGTGGGCCAGGCATGGCACGTGCGTGAGGCTGCCGAGCTGCAGAGCCGCCACCAGGTTACGGCCGTTGTCACACACGACCATGCCCGGTTGGAGGCTCAGCGGCGCAAGCCAGCGGTCGGTCTGCTGTGTCAGACCCTGCAGCAGTTCGTGGGCCGTGTGCCTCTTATCGCCTAAGCTGAGTAGTTTCAGCACGGCCTGCTGACGCTTGCCCACCGCTGTGCTGCCACACCGCGCGACACCGACTGCTGGCGACATGCTGCTGCTAACACATCTTGATTGTGAGACAGAGGAGGAGGAGGAGGAGGGTGCTTTAGTGGAGGAAGCATACACCTCCGCAGATACCACCACCGAGCTGGGGCCCGCAATTCTGGGGGTGGGTAGGACGTGAGCGGTCCCAGGCTCTGACTCTGTCCCAGCCTCCACTAAATTCACCCAATGTGCCGTCAGGGAGATGTAGTGGCCCTGCCCGCCTGTGCTTGTCCACGTGTCCGTAGTTAAGTGGACCGTGGCAGTAACCGCGTTGGTGAGGGCGCGCACAATGTTGCGGGAGACGTGGTCGTGCAGGGCTGGGACGGCACATCGGGAAAAGTAGTGGCGACTGGGAACTGAGTAGCGCGGGGCCGCCGCCTCCATGATACTTTTGAAGGACTCCGTTTCCACAACCCTATACGGCAGCATCTCAAGGCTGATGAATTTTGCGATGCGGACGGTTAACGTTTGAGCGTGCGGGTGCGTGGCGGCGTACTTGCGCTTGCGCTCGAACACTTGCGCAAGCGACGGCTGAACGGTGCGCTGAACTACACTGCTGGATGGGGCCGAGGACAGCGGAGATGAGGGTGTGGGTGCAGGCCATGAGGCGGTAGTGCCTGTGTCCTGAGAGGGGGGTTGCATCTCAGTGGCAGGTTGGGGCACAGGGGGAGAGGCAGGGGTGCAAACCGGAGGCGGTGAACGGCCTTCGTCCCACCTTGTGGGGTGCTTGGCCATCATATGTCTGCGCATGGTGGTGGTGGTGAGGCTGTTGGTGTTGGCTCCCCGGCTGAGCTTTGCGCAACAAAGGTTGCACACCACTGTTCGTCGGTCGTCAGGCGTCTCTGTGAAAAACTGCCAGACCTTAGAGCACCTCGGCCTCTGCAGGGTGGCATGGCGCGGGGGGGCGCTTTGGGAAACACTTGGTGGATTATTCGGTCTGGCCCTGCCTCTACCCCTGGCCCTGGCCACCGCACTGCCTCTTGCAACCTGCCCTGCTGATGCCCTTGACTCCCCCTCTGAAGACCTGTCCTCCTGAGTAAGCGTTGCACACCAGGTGGGGTCAGTCACCTCATCGTCCTGCTGCTCTTCCTCCGAATCCTCTGTGCGCTGCTCCCTGGGACTTACTGCCCTTACTACTACCTCACTGCAAGACAACTGTGTCTGATCGTCATCGTCCTCCTCACCCACAGAAAGTTGTTGAGACAGTTGGCGGAAGTCCCCAGCCTCTTCCCCCGGACCCCGGGAACTTTCGAATGGTTGGGCATCAGTGACGATAAACTCCTCTGGTGGGAGAGGAACCGCTGCTGCCCAATCTAAGCAGGGGCCCGAGAACAGTTCCTGGGAGTGTTCCCGCTCCTGAGCAGGTGTCATTGTAGTGGAGTGAGGAGGCTGGGAGGAAGGAGGAGCAGCAGACAGAGGATTCGGATTGGCAGCAGTGGACGGCGCAGAACTGCGGGTAGACGATAGGTTGCTCGAAGCACTTTCTGCCATCCAGGACAGGACCTGCTCACACTGCTCATTTTCTAATAACCGTCTCCCGCGTGGACCCATTAATTGGGCGATGAATGTGGGGACGCCAGAAACGTGCCTCTCTCCTAATCGCGCAGCAGACAGCTGCGACACACCTGGATCAGGAGCTTGGCCTGTGCCCACACCCTCACTTGGCCCTCCGCGTCCTCGGCCACGTCCACGTCCACGTCCTCTAGGCTTACCCCTACCCCTCAGCATGCTGTATTACCAGTGATTAGATTTCCCAGGCAGGAAATAAATTGGCGCAAGACTGCAGGCCAAATATAATTTTTGCCCTTTTTGGAAAACGAAAGGCCCCACTGCCTCTAGTGAATGAATTATCTAAGTTTAATAACTGCGCTGTGTCCCTGCTTATGTGTCACAGAACGTGAGGGTAGCAGAGTTATTAACTGTGGCAGAGCAGGTATTTTTTTTCCCAATTAAGGAAAGCAAATGGCGAACCCAGCAGTAAACCGTAGCTGGCTGCGTATGATTTAGCAATGTTTTTCACGCAGCTCACACGTCTCCACAGGCGTAAGGACGGACACAGGCTGGACAAATAGATTTCTTTTCAGTTTTTTCCCACCAACAGGCAGCACTGCGTATATTCAATGAACCTGCGAAGTTTAATAACTGCGCTGTGTCCCTGCTTATGTGTCACAGAACGTGAGGGTAGCAGAGTTATTATAACTCTTGGAGAGCAGGTATTTTTTTTCCCAATTAAGGAAAGCAAATGGCGAACCCAGCAGTAAACCGTAGCTGGCTGCGTATGATTTAGCAATGTTTTTCACGCAGCTCACACGTCTCCACAGGCGTAAGGACGGACACAGGCTGGACAAATAGATTTCTTTTCAGTTTTTTCCCACCAACAGGCAGCACTGCGTATATTCAATGAACCTGCGAAGTTTAATAACTGCGCTGTGTCCCTGCTTATGTGTCACAGAACGTGAGGGTAGCAGAGTTATTATAACTCTTGGAGAGCAGGTATTTTTTTTCCCAATTAAGGAAAGCAAATGGCGAACCCAGCAGTAAACCGTAGCTGGCTGCGTATGATTTAGCAATGTTTTTCACGCAGCTCACACGTCTCCACAGGCGTAAGGACGGACACAGGCTGGACAAATAGATTTCTTTTCAGTTTTTTCCCACCAACAGGCAGCACTGCGTATATTCAATGAACCTGCGAAGTTTAATAACTGCGCTGTGTCCCTGCTTATGTGTCACAGAACGTGAGGGTAGCAGAGTTATTATAACTCTTGGAGAGCAGGTATTTTTTTTCCCAATTAAGGAAAGCAAATGGCGAACCCAGCAGTAAAGCGTAGCTGGCTGCGTATGATTTAGCAATGTTTTTCACGCAGCTCACACGTCTCCACAGGCGTAAGGACGGACACAGGCTGGACAAATAGATTTCTTTTCAGTTTTTTCCCACCAACAGGCAGCACTGCGTATATTCAATGAACCTGCGAAGTTTAATAACTGCGCTGTGTCCCTGCTTATGTGTCACAGAACGTGAGGGTAGCAGAGTTATTATAACTCTTGGAGAGCAGGTATTTTTTTTCCCAATTAAGGAAAGCAAATGGCGAACCCAGCAGTAAACCGTAGCTGGCTGCGTATGATTTAGCAATGTTTTTCACGCAGCTCACACGTCTCCACAGGCGTAAGGACGGACACAGGCTGGACAAATAGATTTCTTTTCAGTTTTTTCCCACCAACAGGCAGCACTGCGTATATTCAATGAACCTGCGAAGTTTAATAACTGCGCTGTGTCCCTGCTTATGTGTCACAGAACGTGAGGGTAGCAGAGTTATTAACTGTGGCAGAGCAGGTATTTTTTTTCCCAATTAAGGAAAGCAAATGGCGAAGCCAGCAGTAAAGCGTAGCTGGGTGCGTATGATTTAGCAATGTTTTTCACGCAGCTCACACGTGTCCACAGGCGTTAGGACGGACAGAGGCTGGACAAATAGATTTGTTTTCAGGTTTTTCCCACCAACAGGCAGCACTGCGTATATTCTATGAATAATAACTGTGTTGTGGCCCTGCCTATACAATTCTTTCCCTGCAGTATCAATGGAGGGTGGAATGCTCTGCAGAGGCGATTTTGAGAAGCCCAAAAAAAATGCAGCACAGCCAACAGCAGCCTGGACAGTACTGCACACGGATAAATATGGCCCTAGAAAGGACCGTTGAGGTTCTTGAAGGCTACACTCACTCCTAACACTCTCCCTGCCTATGCAGCACTTCTGTCCCTAATGCCAGGTGCAACGGTCTGCAGAGGCGACTTTGAGAAAAAAAAAAATCCCACTGCTAACAGCAGCCAACACACAGCTATCAGTGGCCCTAATAAGGACCTTTGGGGGGTCTTGAAGCCTACACTAACTACCAATTCTTTCCCTACAGCAGCTCCGGTATAAACAGCACTGTCCCTCATCTAACTCACACCGCATCTGAGGCGAGCCGCGGGAGGGGCCGACTTTTATATTAGGCGAACACCTGATCTCGCCAGCCACTCACAGCAGGGGGGTGGTATAGGGCTTAAACGTTGCAGGGGGAAGTTGTAATGCCTTCCCTGTCTTTCAATTGGCCAGAAAAGCGCGCTAACGTCTCAGGGAAGGAAGTGAAAGTAACCAGAACACCGCATGGTGTTCGTCACGAATAACGAACATCCCGAACACCCTAATATTCGCACGAATATCAAGCTCGGACGAACGCGTTCGCTCATCTCTAGCTCTGAGTAAAGCACAAGGCCAGGTTAAATAGTCCTGACAAATTACCCACAGGTGAGATGAAGCAAGTCTCACCTAATACCACTCCAACCCAACGGTTGAGACAGTTGTTAAATTGGTCAAGGGTGATTCAGCCTGCCTTCGGCATAATGATTTCAAGGTCCATTACGTGAACAATATGACGCATAGTGAGAAGCGAGCCCTAACAATGCCTAATCAGGACAATTCGATAGTTATTAAACCAGCAGACAAGGGGGGAGCCATAGTAATCATGGACGAAAAAGACTATACTGCTGAGTGGGTAAGATAACGCAGTGATTCCTCTGTGTATTTAAGATTGGATGGTGACCCTACACAACAATTCCTTAAGACTTTTTCTATTCTTGTTAATGATGCATGCCTTGCAGGTATCATTGATCAGCCATTGGCTAAATATCTAATTAGATCTTCTCCAGCCTCCCTCTCTAAGATACACAAGACCTTGGTGAACCCCCCCAGGTAGACCTATAGTCTCTGGTAGGGACTCACTGTTGAGCAACCTAGCATGTTTTCTTGAATCAATACTCAGAGCATTTGCACGCGAAGCTAAGTCTTTTTTATGGGGCACTCATGACGTTCTTGCCAAGATTGAGCATCTTACTATCACATAAGGGACTATCTTGGCAACATTTGATGTGGTATCCCTCTATACTAACATCACACACACACTAGGGGCTTACAAGCAGTCAGTGATTGCTTGTTTAAAACTGATTGGCCACATAACAAGATTCAGTTTACCTTGACACTGCTGGAATTTGTTTTGAGCAGGAATTATTTTCTCCATAGTCATACCTTTTACCAGCAGTTACAGGGGACCGACATGGGGGCCAACATGGCCCCCACATATGCTAATATTTTCATGAGCCCCTTGTGCTCAGATGGTGGAGGTATATTGATATTTTCCTTCTTTTGACTGGTACTGAGGACCAACTTCATCAATTCCAGCAGTCTCTGGATTTCATCTTTGATGAATTTAAGTCACCAGATAGAATCCAATTTTTGGATGTACTTATCAGTATCTGTGATGGATACCTTTACACTGATTTGTATTCCAAACCTACAGACAGGAATAATTTGTTATCTTTTGAGAGCTGCCATCCACAGGGGAAGATTTAGTCATTACCCTTGAGTCAATTTTTGAGGGTGAGACGAATAGTCCATGATGATGCGGTTGAGGTGAGATGTGAAGCTATGACTAAGAAATTCCTCCAAAGAGGTTATCCCTGTGATCTATTGGCCTTCTCAGTCAGAAAAATTAAAGGACTGACACGTGGTGAACTTTTGGTTCCAAAAAATACAACCCCTATGCCACCTAGGGTGGCATTCATTTCTATTTTCGATCCATATAGGACCCGTTTAACAGGGATCCTCAACAGATATTGGCCTATCCTACAAAGGCCTTGTCCAGGGATTAGTGAATTCAATCTGCCTCCCCTTATGTCCTACAGATGCCCTCCGAATATTCGTGACTTGATTGTTCATGCCTATAGACCCCCACGTGAATTGTGTCAACAACCTACTTTTTTACCTCCTAAAAGAAGTAATTTTCCATGTCTCAACTGTTCGAATTGTGAAAATCTCATTCACGGTGACACATTCAATCATCGATGTACAGGGGGCTTTATTAGAATTAAGGGGCAATACACATGCAGATCTTCTTTCGTTATCTATGCGATCACCTGTCCTTGTCCACTCCTCTATATTGGGGAGACAACAAATGAGATCAGAACGCGCATTTCTGGCCACAAGAATACTATCTGTACGGCTAAATTGGATCTACCTATCCCGAAACACTTTGTTCAAGCAGGTCATTCCATTAGCCAATTAAAATTTCGGGTCATTGACCATGTACCTCCCTTTGAGGGGGTGATAGACAGGCGGCCCTCTTCAGAAAAGAACTCAAATGGATCTTTGATCTTGACACACGAGCACCTAATGGGCTCAACCCCAAATACAACATGGTGCCTTTCCTCTAGGGCTCCTTTTTCATCCTTTATATGCGAATATATTGTTTTGGTTTGTTGGCAAAAACATTTCTTGTTTACCTTACCTGCTGTGTAGTGCCGTATTAATGACTCTTTCCTTTGTATCTTTCCACATCTAGGCTCCGGCTGGTGGAATAATGTCCCAAATGTGGCTCCCTCCTTGCCTTTGCAATTTTGTGTTTCTCGCTTTTTTCATGAATTTTAAGCTTGTACGTATTTATATGGCCACTGTGCGATCTGATATCATTTAATAACCTCGACTGAAGACAGCAACTGAAGTCAGTACCCAGCACTGACTCCCTTTATTAATATATGATTCATTTTGACCAGTTTACAGCGAATTATGGGTGGCTTTGGCGTATAATTGTCCCCATTGCATGATTTACCACGTTTATCCATCTCTCTTTGGTAATAAATTTTAACTACATGTAAAACTATTGGTTTGCTGTGTCTCCTTGGGCTTTAAGTGCATGTAATTAGTGTATTCCATACATGGCTATTATATGTTGATTGGACTAATACGGTAGCTTGGATATCTTCAGATCTCCATGTTCATAACTTCTGCGCTGATTTTTTCAAGTATAGCTTTTATTCTTTTACTTGACATTTTTGCCTTTAATCGGTGTATCTGTAGATTATTTATCATTCAAGCATCCCTACGGTAAGTGACTGACACATTGATCACCTGTTCCGGCGTGCGACACGTGACATGTATCACCTGTGACCCCCTCTGATGTCTGATGTGTTTGGAGGTAAGCACTTATTAGCCATTACTTCTCATATACTGTGCTGTCTTAATGGCTGGCCACGTTGTGACTCATTCCCCAGTGCCTTGTAAAGTTTTATCTTTATGCCCTCAATGTTTTTTAGATGTCCCCTTTGCACATTATCTGGTTGCGCAGTTTATTTATATGTATGTTTTAACAATAGGATGTTATGTTTTGTAAATAATCTCTATGTATATGTATGTCCTTTGCGTGTATGCTTTTAGATGTTTGTTTTTTGTGTTTACTGTAGGCTTGATAAAAGCTCCTAGTTGGGGCTGAAAACGTTGCCTACTTATCTGTCTCTTTGTACACAGTACCTTATCATGGAGGATTAATAAAAATAATTTTTCTCATATTATTGCTGTGCTGCCTGACATCCCTCTTCATTCATTAGCCTGACGAAGGGGGTGAGATATCCTCGAAATCTTGCTGTAACATCATGTATTTTTGTTAGCCATTAAAAGGTATCATATCTACAAGATTACTTGGTTTCTCTCACTGAGAACAATCACACATTGCTCTACTGGCTAACATGGTACCAAATCTTTTTTTCCCTTTGATCTTTGAACAAGGACAGGTCAAGACTCATTTTGCTGTTAAAGGAGTCTATTGAAAAGAACCCTAACCCTAATCCGCCCCTAATCCTAGGATCACAATAGGGGATACTCCAACATGTGCTCAAAAGAAGAAGAATATTGTTCCATTGATTATTAAATCTAGTGATACAGTGAAGTTGACCATCATACCTCCTCACTCCAGGTTGCAGGAGTACTTTGTGATTTCTCTAATGAGTGCTATGATTTGTAAATAGCGTGCTGTGTATACACAGAACAATTGTGTCTGACTCTCAAAACTGTCCTTTCAGTAGACCTGTTTTAATGTGCGGTGAACGAAGCTGAAAAACGCAGTAAGCTATTTGGAGCTGTTAATTTTCTAAACAGTGAGAAACCTTAGACATAATTATCTAAGTTGTGATAGGCAGATACTCAACAGTAGTCATTGAAATGCAATCAGTCAATTGTATATTTAAGAATTGTCACTCAAGAATTTGATAAATTCCTCACAATTCTCTCTAGTTCCATGCTAAAAAAGCAAAATATAATCAATAAACCTAAACTGTTTTATCAGATTCCTCTGAGAGCCCCACAATAGGTATACATGCACTTGCTCCCACTGACCCAAGACTAGCTTGGCATAAGCTAGAGCACAATGCACACCCATCTTGGTACCTAACATCTGATGAAAAAAATACCAAAAACAAAATATAATTATAATGTAGATTAAAATAAAGCAAGTTAATCAAAAAAGAGTCAGGCATACAGTCTATACCTGATTATAAATTCAAGAGGTAAGAAATTGCTACAGATACAAAACTTATGAGAAATGTTCATGCAGAGTGACTGTACATTGCAAGTCATCATCAAAGTGTTTGGTAACAAAATCAGATCTTCCATTTGCTCCAGTAGTTGTATTAAGTCGCAAAGATATGAAGTGAGCTGCAAAATTAGGGAATGTATACTGTGTAAACTCCCAATACTGGCAATGACTGGTATATCAGGGGTTGTCAATATTCTTATGCACTTTGGACAACATATTGGAGGATTGAACCATAGGATCAGAGACCAATAGATACCCGAACTTCCGTGTTGTAATAATTCCAAAACTGAGAGCTGCCTGTTTGACCCTAAAAATAAAAGTGGGGTCTGAGGGCAGTTTTTGATAGTAGCAGATGTCATTCAAGTGCCTTCCCTGGTACATGACTCAATGTGCCACAAAATGACTTCCCTCACTTTGTCTGCTTCTTTAATAAGAAACAAAGGGTTGTCACATAATGTTTTATCACCAAGATTTCTAGTCTGGAGACATTTTGTCTTCTCGGACAATGATCAGAAAGATGTTTTATCTTATCCACCATGACCTTAAATAATATTTGTACAGGTGGAAATAAATTATTGAGGACAGAGAGGTGGAACACACTTGACAATGGAACTTAAAGGATGACTGCTTCTTTTTATTGTCTTGTAAAAGTTCAATAACATCCTAAAACACTGGATGATCTTTCTCTGCCGCACCTTCAATGATACAAGGTTGCTAATGTAAAAGTTTAAATGGGTCGTCTGAGTTAAGAAAACCCCTTTCAACAGGTCCCCCATACACTAAAATAAATAAACAGCACTTACCTCTCTCCACTCTCTCATTTGCCCACTGGCTCAAGTCTCTGCTGTCAGTTTACAGGCAGCTGTGACGTCCCATGAACCTGCGGAAGCAGCCAATGACAGGGTTCAGCCATGATTGCGGAGCTCTGCTATTGGCTGCTGCAGCTTGTTTATAGACATGCTCCTCATCCAAAGTGATGTCACAGGGCGACTGGAACCGGCAGCGGAGGAGGAACAGTGGGGCAGGGGGAGGCAAGTAACTGCTGAGTTTTTATTTAAATGCATGGAGGTCCCATTGAGAGGGTTTTCTTAAGTCCGACAACTTCTTTAAGAGTCACATTCCTACAAAAACAATAAATCCTTGATCAACAGGTATTTATACAATTGGCATGTTGGGGAAAATGCCAACACCTTCTTTATCACTCAGTTCTTGAGTTGACCAGTTAATAATCTGTAGGGTTTCCACTGAATCTGCTAGTATTGCCTCTTTGAGCAGTTATTCGTTACAACTTGTCGATATCAAAGACCTCTTTTCTTTGTGTTCATGGCGCCCTTACCTTGCCTGACATTTATGTCACTGGTGCCTGATGACCAAAAAAGAAATCACTAGAATTTGATTCTCTAGTCTCCAATACGACATGATCTTTCTCTGCCGCACCTTCAATGATACAAGGTTGCTAATGTAAAAGTTTAAATGGGTTGTCTGAGTTAAGAAAACCCCTTTCAACAGGTCCCCCATACACTAAAATAAATAAACAGCAGTTAATCACCTCTCTCCACTCTCCCATTTGCCCACTGGCTCAAGTCTCCGCTGTCAGTTTACAGGCAGCTGTGACATCCCATGAACCTGCAAAAGCAGCCAATGACAGGGTTCAGCCATGACTTAGACACACCCATATGACCACATAAATTACCAAGATGTTTTCACCATTCCTTTATCAAAATCCATTTAATCTCTACCAAATTTCTGTTTTTTACCTGGAACATCAGATTTTCATACCAATCCATAGTATCCTTCAACTGATCCAAAATGATGAGTTCCTAATATGGCACCACTATGGTCAATGTGGCCAATAAAAAGACATACAAACATTGCAGCAACTGTACTTATCAATCAAAACGGGGCATGGACAGATAAATTTGGCATAGAACAGTCAGTGGTCATAAGGGTGTGTCTTTCCTCAGAATAAAATCCAAAAGCAGGAGAATATAGAAATTTATGTGATGTGGATAAGGCACTACATTAAAGCACAACATAGACATAGTCATTGCAATATCTTATAAACCAGGGTTGTCAAACTAATTTTCACCGAGGGCCACATAAGCCTTATGGTTGCCTTTGAAGGCCCAATTGTAATTGTAAGGCTGTATAGTTATAGTAACCACCACAATGATCGCATTAGTAATGGTGTCCCCCATCATGGTCCCAGTAGTAATAATGTCCACATACTGACTCCAGTAATAACAGTTACCCCCATAGTTCCTCAGTAGTAATTTTGTCTCCCATAGTGGCCCCAGTTATAATAGTGCTCCCATAGTGGCCGAAGTAGTGATAGTGTCTTCCACAGTATGCCCAGTATTAAAAGTGATCCTGCTTGTGACTCCAGTAATAATAGCATCCCCCATAGTAACCCCTGTAGTAATAGCCACCACCATAGTGGTCCCAGTAGAAATAGTGACTCCCACAGTGACCCCAGTAATAATAGTTATCTCATAGTGGCCACAGTAGTAAGTGTCCCCTATATAGGGGGCCTAGTAGTTATAGTGTCCCCCAGAAAAAATAGTGACCCCACAGTGGCCACAGTAGTAATAGTGACCTTTAAAATGGCCCCAGCAGTAAGTTTTCCCCATATTGGTGGCCCCAGTAATGATAGTGGTCCCAGTAATAATAGTGGTCCCCATAGTGGTTCCAGTAGTAATAGTGACACCTTTATTGATGGCCCCAGTAGTAATAAGTGACCCCCATAGTAGTCCCAGTAGTAATAGCTACCCCCTTTTGGCCTCTGGCCAGGCATTATCCCTACAGGCATTCCACTTACCCAGCCTGCAGCTCCGGTTTGGCGGCAGTGCTGAATCTGTGATCACTGACCTCTTCCCTCTGCGTCTGTGCTGTGTACAGGTCGGCGCACACAGACATTGGGGAAGAGCGGTCAAAGGTCACAGGCACCTAACCTGCAGTGCCGCTCAATCGCAGCCGCAGGCTAGGTGAGTTTAATGCCTGTTAGGTTGCAGCATGATACGTAAAATGCGATGGCAGGCCAGATTGACATGTGTGTTATAGGCTGAGAGCAGACAGAGAAACAAAAACTATGACTCCATTCTTTTCTTTGTCAGGGAACAAAATCCACAAGCTCTGAACCTAAATTTGCCCCACGACCTGCTCATGGTGGAGAAGGCCATCGCATTGGACCACCAACAGATCAAGGAGAGAACCATCCGGGGGGCGGAGCCTGGCCGGAGATGTAGAAAGTCGCACCTCAGTGTAGCTCCTGAAAGACCCGACAATCCCATCCTGAAAACGGGACCCAGAGACAGCGAAAAGCAGCCAAACAGCAGCGGAGGCACAGCAGCAAGCTCCGGAGGTGAAACGAGTGACAGCAGCAATAATGGTGCGAGGCAAGGAGCGGGGAAAAGCAGAAGAAGCCGGCAGCCGGCAGAGGCAAGATGGCGCCGGCGGGAGGGAGCCGAGAACGCTCATACCGCGGCTCAGTGTGAATAGTGCAGACACTGCACGCAAACTGGCAAGGTATGCCAGGGAAGAGGGAGGCAGTAAAGAAGTCCCCATAAGCCCCAAGCAACAAAAGGGAGACACAGGGGAGCAGGAGAGTTTGCAGAGAAACACGGAGATGGTGGGGGCAGGAGGGGAGGAGGAAGTCACCGGCACAGCATACACAGAAAGTGAGAGAGACAAGGAGAGGGCAGACAAAGTAAATACACTAACGGAGCCTGTTAAACACAGCAAAGATAAAGTCAAACAAAGCAGTCCACATGCTGTACAAGACTCTGCTGGAAACAGGCAAGAAGCCATAAATCATGCCCACAACACCAACCACAATAATAATGATGCAAACAGTGCCAACACAGAAAAACATCATGCAAGAGACAGCATGAACAGTACAAGCAGCCCAGACATCTGCATGCACAGCGCAAAATATGCAAACACGTCAGACAGCCCTACACGAGACACCTATCAAAGTACAGAAGATGCTGCCAAAAAAGACCAAAGACAGGAGGGCGATAGATGCGCCAGAGAACCTACATTGAAAGAAATCTTCAGCGAAATTACTAAAGGCAATGCGTCACTGAACAACCTTAACATGCAGATGGGGGCGATGCAAAGTAATGTAAACCTGCTACGGCAAGATATGAGGAAAATATCAGAGCGTCTGACAGAAACTGAACAACGTATAAGCGACGTAGAAGACGCAATACAGCCGATGCAACGAGACGTGGGAAAAAACCTGCACGACATACAATACCTACAGAAAAAGGTAGATGACCTAGAAAATAGGTCAAGAAGGAACAACGTGAGAATTGTGGGCCTCCCAGAAAAGACGGAAGAAAGAAACGCAGCAGAATTCTTCGAAACATGGCTGCCCGAATTGTTCGGAAGAAACACCTTAACTGCGATGTTTGCAGTCGAAAGAGCCCACCGTGTACCGACACGACCCCTCCCCCCGGGGGCTCCCGCCAGACCGATACTCATAAAAGTGCTGCACTATAGAGACCGTGACACCATACTCCAAAAGGCCCGCGAAAAGGGTGAAGTTCAATACAACGGCGCGAAAATCTCCTTTTATCCAGACTTCTCCACGGAAATACAAAAGAAGCGAGCAACATTTATAGAAATAAAAAGACGGCTGCGAAACCTACAAGTGCCCTATGGGATGTTGTACCCGGCTAAACTGAGAGTGGCGGCGCTGGGTACGACACATTTCTTCGAAAACCCAAAAGACGCAGGTCACTGGATAGATCAAAATGAAGAACAGATCCGGAGGGGAAGATCGCCGCGCAAGTCACCATGAAAAGGCTGCACCCAAAGTAATGTTCACACAAAGGGAACCGAAAATTTTTTGAAAGGAGCTCCTGGGACGACAGGATGCATCGCGTAGGAGAATGGAGGACTGGTACCCCGATCCGATGAGACAACGGATCAGTGAGTTATGTGTTGGGGATGTTTGTTGTTTGGTCTCTCTCTCGCATAGTTGGGAAATACTAGATAGTATACAGTTAAAAGGGATAAGGTTAAACAATAGAAAAATGGTTCAGGGAGGGATAAGGGGAAGAAATGTTAATGGAATTGTACAGTTGAATAGTATACTGCAAATAACGAAAATCTGCATTGCAAAGGTGAATAAATGTATGTATTGGCGGATGTGGGGGGCCAAACCAAAATGTTGCTGGAGAGGCCCATTGCGGAGAACAAATAGTAGTACACATACACATATACGGGGAGACACAAATATTGAGACGGGGGTCCTCCCAGTGCGACTCACTCACAAAAACAAAAAGGGGTGGTAACACACAGAAAATAATCCTGCGAAAAACAAAAAACCCAAAAAATGAGTAGTAAGATCAGGGTCGTATCGTGGAACGTGAGAGGTATGAGCGACCAGACAAAACGATCAGCAATACTGAAAGTCATTAAGGAACAAGGCCCGGCTATTATATGTATGCAGGAGACGCACCTATCAAAAGAAAATACGGACACACTCAAAATAGGAGGGATGGGACAGAGCTTCCACTCCACACACACCAGGTACTCCAGGGGGGTTAGCATAGTGGTTCACAGAAATATACCGTTTAAATGCCTATCACGAAAAATTGATCCGGAAGGCCGCTTCATATGCCTACACTGCAGAATATACAATTATACATGCATTATAGCTTCAGTATATATCCCGCCACCATACAATAACACGACAATGCGGCAAGTTATAGGATTCATAGCAGACAAACCGGACATCCCAGTCCTTATCATAGGTGACTTTAATTCGGTCATTAACCCTACACAGGACAGACTAAGGGCAGGAAGCGTAAACGAAGAAAGGAACCTAACATCATTAGGTAAACTAATAAAAGAAATATCATTAATAGATATATGGAGAACACGGCACCCGACACATAAACAATATTCCTGCTACTCATCCACACACCAATGTTTATCTAGAATAGACCTAGCGGTAGGGAATATCCAGATATATAGAGATATAACCCGGATAGAATATCTGCCAAGAATGGTATCTGATCATTCCATATTACGCCTGGACATACAACATAGCAACACCGATAGTCACCCCCAAAAGAGATGGAATCTGAACTCGCACTGGCTAAATATATTAAACAAGGAAATAGTGAAAACGACACTAGAGGAATATTTTACACTAAACAAGGGTACCACAAGTATGACGGTCTGCTGGGAGGCCATGAAGGCATATATGAGGGGGGTATACATACAACAAATCACGCAGGCGAAAAAGGGGCATAGAGATAGAGGACAAAAAATACGTGACAAACTAAAAGAATCGGAAGAAAACTATATAAAAGAGAAAACAATAACAGCACTCAACCTATGGAAACAAGCTCAAGAGGCCCTTAATAATTACGTACTAGACACGGCGGCAATTAAAAACGGGTTCCGAAAACAGACATATTACGAGGAGGGAGAAAAAACGGGACATATGCTGGCAGTTATTGCCCGAGCACAAACCAGCCCCACGTATATCATTGAATTAAAAGACACACAAGGCGAGATTGTCAGGGATACAACAGCCATAGGAGAGACTTCACGTGAATTCTACTCCTCTTTGTACTCCTCGAAACTGGAAAAAACGGGAGAACAAATCGAGGAATACTTAGCGGACATAGGAACACGTAAATTGTCGGAGGAACAGAGAGAGTTCCTTGATGCACCAATAGACTTGGAGGAGATGCAGGAGGCGGTAAAAGACATGCAAAATAACAAGGCCCCAGGGGAGGATGGTTTCCCAATAGAATTTTATAAACAACATGCAGACACCTTACTACCACAACTTCTAGAGACATGGGTGGGGGCGGAGAAGGAAGGGGAACTGCCACAAACAATGCGAAAAGCAAAAATAATAATTCTGCTAAAACCAGAAAAAGACCCCCTGTCGATGGATTCGTATAGACCAATATCACTGTTAAACGCGGACGTCAAAATTATAGCAAAAGTTCTGGCAAAGCGGCTATCACAAGTGGCATCCACCTTGGTGCACCCAGACCAGAGTGGATTTATACCAGCAAGATCAACGGCAACAAATATCCGTAGGGTATTTCTAAACCTACAAATACCCGTAGATAACACCGGAGATAGAACCATATGCTCATTAGACGCGGCCAAGGCGTTCGATAGCGTCGAGTGGCAATACTTGTGGAAGGTATTAGAAAAAATGGGCTGTGGCCCAATATTTGTGCAACGGGTAAAACTTCTATATGCTGGAGCGGAGGCGGATGTGACCATTAACGGGGGGTCCTCAGAAGCCTTCCCACTACATAGAGGGACAAGACAAGGGTGCCCACTATCGCCACTGCTGTTTGCGCTTGCAATAGAGCCCCTGGCATGCAAAATTCGAGCACATCAGGAAATAGTGGGATTCAGAAGAGGAAATATAGAGGAAAAAATCGCTCTATACGCGGACGACATGTTATTATTCTTACGGGATGGGGAAAAATCCTTGGAAACCGCGATGCTAGCAATAAAAGAATTCGGAGCCTTCTCAGGACTCACCATCAATTGGACGAAATCCGAAATACTACCGGTAGATACCCCAGGTATGCAAATTGCTAATAGAGAACTAACCCTGAAATGCACCCCAATAATTAAATACCTGGGAGTTAAAATTACGAAAAACGTCAGCGAATACGGGAAAATAAACCTAGAACCACTTATGGAAAAATGGAAACAAAAACTTCACATATGGCGGAAACTACCCATGTCAATCATAGGAAGAGTGAATCTAATAAAAATGATATGGATGCCCCAACTGCTATATCTAATACACAATTCCCCACACTGGATAACACAAAAATTCTTCCACAAGGTCAAGGGATTATTTAGAGAGCTCATATGGGGAGGGAAGACACCCAGGATAAAATTGGAACTATTATGCAACTCAAAAGAAAAGGGAGGACTAGCTTTGCCCAACCCGTTCTCGTATTTCGTGGCCTCACAGCTGCAGCATCTCAGAGGATGGGAGACAGAAGAGACACAAGATGCTAGTTTTAGAATTCTTAAAAATTTTTTCAGGGGGTCACACCTGCTCGAAACCCTGGAACGTGGAGCGTTTAAAAAAAACGGTCAAAACGCCCCCACACTAACAATGACACATAAAATATGGTGGAAGACCAGAAATATGTTCAATATAAAAAGCTGCACCCAGCATACCCCCATATGGAATAACCCACACCTGCCAGAAATCAACAAGCTAAGAGGCTTCCAAGGGTGGAAAGACAGGGGAGTCAGGAGAATGGATCAGATACTGGAGGGGGGGAACTAAAAACCCTCGAGCAGATAAGACAAAATTACAGCATCCCCAATAGTGACTTTTACAAATATTTGCAGCTTAGACACGCTATACAAGCGGAAAAAAACTCGACAGAAATAGCAGTGACAACTAATATAGTAGCGGACATAATAGGAAAAGCCACCACCACAACAGGAAAAATATCTGTACTATATTCCCACATACAGGACACGGTTAATGCACGAAACCCGATACTAACAAAAGCAAAATGGGAAGCAGACTTAGGACCCATTGAGGAGTCGCACTGGGAGGAAATACTGCAAATGACACCCCAGTTATCTCTGAGTGAGTCACACAGAGTCTCACAAATATTCCTAATACACAGAGTGTACCGCACCCCGGCCTTCTTACACAATATAGGAATGAGAACCTCCCCGATATGTGTAAGGTGCAAAACCCACACGGCGGACCTAATCCACATGCTATGGCGATGTCCGAAATTGCATAGATATTGGGTGGGGATAAGAAATGCAATAAACGCAGCATTTGGCATACGTATGGACTTTACACCATACGTGTGCATCCTGGGATACATACAAGACCTAGCGTTGGATGATCATGAAAAGCTAGCGGTAGCTAGACTACTGTATATAGCCAGAAAAACAATAGCCCAACGTTGGTTGGATGAAGAACCACCCACGCTGGGAGAATTCAAAAACAAGGTCAACCAAATTTTACCGTGGGAAAGGAGCATATATACTAAGCGCAAGGTCAGCCAAAAATATCAGGACATTTGGCTGAGATGGATACACGCCCAGAGTAACAGTGCTGGACCAAATGCATAAGTGGAGTGGTGAGCCGTGTGGGGAAGCACCAGTAAACCGAGGATCTAATAGGACATAACAAAGCATGTAATTGATATATACAGAGTTTATTAGGAAATGTAGAATAACTTACAGACTCGCTACATAATAAAATAAAGCGGTAAGGATCAACGAGATAGGATGGGAAGGGAGGGATGGGAGAGAGAGAGACCAGACAAGGGGCAAAGGATATGGCGCCGCCCCGTGTATGTAACAAAAAAAAAAAATAACCCTGAACCAGTAAAAGAAAACAGCAAGAGGACAAGCAACAAAAAGACCAAAGAAGAAAACAAACAAGCAATACAAGAACTGTTACTATTGGCTACGATAAAGCACATTGTTTAATTAGAGACAGTTTTACCCAAAGAACTGAACACTGAGAGAGAGATCTTAGGGGGGGAGGGAGAGGGAGAGGGGGAGGGGGGAGGGAAGGGGGGGAAACCAAAGTTATGTAAGAAATGTTTTAATAATATGTAAAAGGTGAAAAAAGTTTAATAAAAAACACTTTAATTAAAAAAAGGAGAGAACCATCCAAAACCTCTTAAAGAAAAATTCATACACTAGGCTATTAAGCGATTCATGGCAGCTGATGGTAAATTTACATTGTGCAGTCATGAAGGGTGTATGGAGTAGGCATGGGAACCAAGGCCCTCACATACCCAGTAGCTGTCAGCTGTTTTTGACAGCTGACAGCCTTCAGTTCTCGCCACAACTGAAACTAGCTCCAATCGCAGCAGCTAATTATTTAGATGCCGCTCGCAAAATTGATTGTACATCTTCTAAATAGTCAGCTAGAGGGGGTCCCTCCGGTGCCTCATCAACCCCCACCCACCCCATGATGTGATGCAGAGTACCAATGTAAAAGTAAATAGAAACAAGCTTGGAAAGTGTCCCTCTTCTGGTTACATGCTGCACATATCCTCTGATCTCAGGGAGAGCTGCAGATACAGCTAAAGGGGGATTCTCTATAAATAGAGAACCCACCCACCCCCCTCCCCGGAGAAACAAAGACAAAACACTGTTAAAACAAGGTTAATCTGCGCTTGAAGATACTGCAACAGTAACAAAAATAAGTAGATGCAAGAAGATATAGTAGATGCAGGGACGGCACTTACTGGGAAGGAGGAGGGTATGACCAGCAAATGCCCCCTCCTAAAAAGTGTTGACTCCTAAATGAAGGAAGAATCACTGATTTCGGCGTGGATGTAAATCCAGTTCTTTATTTCAAAGGCTAATGATACTGATATATTAAGCTGGAATGATATCCACGGAGTAAGGTTTTTTGTCATTAACAGCTCCACTCTATATCTGAAAACTGGTGAGTAAATGTGATGCTTTATTCAATCTGTCTCCTTATGCTCACACTCAAGACCCAATATTAAAGCCTACTTTAGTTTAGAAGAAAGATAATATTTTGCCACCATCTAGTGGTCTCTTCAATTATAGCAGCATACAGCTATTCTACTGATTTATTCTTATATGGAGATGCTTCCTCAGTCTCCTTTAATTCTCTCTTCCTAAGTACTTTACCACACCCGGACCCCTAACCCATAACTGAAGTATTGTCCTGCCAGCACATAGTATGGGCATTCTCTTATAGTAAAGCAATATAAGGAGATAATTTCTATATATGTGCCATAAATTTCAATACCCAACTTCGCAGTTAGCAGCTGTTATGTAGCAGCCCGAAATGATTAACCCTAATGGGCTTCATTGCAGAGATCCCCAGCCTTGGTTACTGGAAAATAGGAGCAGACGGAAAAATACTGTATTACATTCCAGGAAATACCATACCAGTCGCTAATGAAGCCCTGTTAGGTTGTGCTGCTGGAGCCTGTGGTTCTACAGGTTTCCATGTGCACAGTTTTTTTTATAGGCATGGGATAATTGAGCCGGCTGTGTGCAGAGTTGCTCCTGCCAGCCAATCCCCACTGGTCTGCTGTATGTATATAGTTTTATACTGTTATATATACTGTTCACACACGGATATATAAACTGTTCACACACGGTTATATATACTGTTCACATTCTAGTGTTTGGTTTCCTGCTTGTCTGCATATGCATTGTGCGTGAACAGTGTCTTGTCCAGTGTTTGTGCCGGTGGCCAGATATTAGGTGTGAATAGTCTGGGTGTGTTCTTTGTTTATTTTCTATCAGTTTCATGTCAGTTTGCCTTTGCTCTGTCCTGCTGGATCATTTATCATCTCTAGGCTAGTGTGGCCCTTAGGTTCCAGTGCGGGACCGCCCTTATCGGGGCGATCACCCTGCTTGCAGGCAGGGTTCTGGTGTATGTTGTCTGGGTAGAGTAGGGACCCACGAGACAATGAGGAGCCTTGAAGTGGCTTGCGGGCTTAATAACTGGGCCAATTCATGAATCAATACCTCCAACTCTCTTAGAAAATCCATCTGTTATATGTACAGATATGCAAGGTGAGTGTTTTGATCGTTTGTCAGTCCCTATGTTAAGTCTGTCCGTGTGTCCAGTTCCCAGTATGCAGCTCACTGTCCTGTTGCTGTTTCTGCCAGCGCGTCCGATTTGTATTCGCTACACATCCTGCGTCTAGCCACTTGTATTTCAAGTTTTGGCGTCCATTCTGGCTGTCCCTTATACCCTGTTCCTGTTGTCAGTCCAGGACGAACGTAACACCTAATATCTTCAGGTATGTAGAGTTTTCAATCTCAATGGGTCCGATATCACAAACATGATATCGTCGGCAAATGCGGCTGCCGACTGAGTGCTGGCCAGCAGTGATCCCCTCTATGTTTGGGTGCTGCCTTACCTCTTGTAAAAGTGGTTCTAACGCAAGAACAAAAAGGGTCGGGGAAAGCGGGCACCCTTGACGAGTTCCATTCCTGATCTCAAATACGGGTGAGAGGGTGTTCGAACCTCAATCTCGCGTATGGGTTATTATATAGTGAAAATATAGCTGAAATCTAGGGTGTCGGGAAATTAAAGTTAGCCAAGACTCTCTCCAGTTATAGCCAGTTTACGCGATCGAATGCTTTTTCCGCGTTCCTATCAGAACCAGTGGTATTTTGCGTGTTTGTGCAAGTCTCATCGTGTGTAGTTGTCTGTAGCATCCCTTGATGAAGCCCCTTTGTTCGTCGCTGATCAATTCGGGGACGAGATCCTCCATTCTTTTGACAAGAAATTTGGCCCATAATTTCATGTCCAAATTGATCAATGATATTGGCCTATAGTTTGCGCATGACTCAGGGTCCTTGTTCTCTTTGTGTATAAGAGTGATGTGGGCTTCTAAAGATTGCTTTGGAAGATCTCCCCCCCCCCCCCCCCCCGAATCAACGAGTTCATTAGGCCTTTCAATTTAGGGATGAGGGTTGTCTGGAAAGTCTTATAATTAGAGATGAGCGAGCACCAAAATGCTCGGGTGCTCGTTACTCGAGACGAATTTTCGCGATGCTCGAGGGTTCGTTTCGAGTAACGAACCCCATTGAAGTCAATGGGCGACTCGAGCATTTTTGTATATCGCCGATGCTCGCTAAGGTTTTCATTTGTGAAAATCTGGGCAATTCAAGAAAGTGATAGGAACGACATAGAAACGGATAGGGCAGGCGAGGGGCTACATGTTGGGCTGCATCTCAAGTTCACAGGTCCCACTATTAAGCCACAATAGCAGCAAGAGTGGGCCCCCCCCCCCAACAACTTTAACATCTGAAAAGCCCTCATTAGCAATGCATACCTTAGCTAAGCACCACACTACCTCCAACAAAGCACAATCACTGCCTGCATGACACTCCGCTGCCACTTCACCTGGGTTACATGCTGCCAAATCCCCCCCCCCCCCCCACGACCCAGTGTCCACAGCGCACACCAAACTGTCCCTGCCCAGCCTTCAGCTGCCCTCATGCCACGCCACCCTCATGTCTATTTATAAGTGCGTCTGCCACAGGAAAAGCAGGCACACACTGCAGAGGGTTGGCACGGCTAGGCAGCGACCCTCTTTAAAAGGGGCGGGGCGATAGCCCACAATGCTGTACAGAAGCAATGAGAAATAGAATCCTGTGCCACCGCCATCAGGAGCTGCACACGTGGGCATAGCAATGGGGAACCTATGTGCCACACACTATTCATTCTGTCAAGGTGTCTGTATGCCCCAGTCAGACCGCGTTTTTTTATATATAGTCACAGGCAGGTACAACTCCGCAATGGGAATTCCGTGTGCACCCACAGCATGGGTGGCTCCCTGGAACCCACCGGCGGTACATAACAATATCCCATTGCATTGCCCAACACAGCTGAGGTAGTAATGTCATGTTTAATGCAGGTGGGCTTCGGCCCACACTGCATGCCCCAGTCAGACCGGGGTTCTTTAGAAGTGGAAACAGATGCATTTACAACTCCCTGTGGACCGACAGCATGGGTGGGTGCCAGGAAGCCACCGGCGGTACATAAAAATATCCCATTGCAGTGCCCAACACAGCTGAGGTAGTAATGTCGTGCTTAATGCAGGTGGGCTTCGGCCCACACTGCATGCCCCAGTCAGACCGGGGTTCTTTAGAAGTGGAAACAGATGCATTTACAACTCCCTGTGGACCCACAGCATGGGTGGGTGCCAGGAAGCCACCGGCGGTACATAAAAATATGCCATTGCATTGCCCAACACAGCGGATGTAACGTCAGCTGTAATGCAGGTGGGCTAAAAATTCCTTTGATTACACTGTAGGCGAGGGCCCACAAAAATTGCTGTATCAACAGTACTAATGTACATCAGAAAAATTGGCTATGGCCAACCAAGAGGGCAGGTGAAACCCATTAATCGCTTTGGTTAATGTGGCTTAATTGGTAACTAGGCCAGGAGGCATCCCAGTTAAAATAAAAATTGGTGGAGGTGAAAGTTTCAACGCTTTAATGAGCATTGAAACGTATAAAAATTGTTTAGAAAAATTATATGACTGAGCCTTGTGGGCCTCAGAAAAATTGCCCGTTCGGCGTGATTATGTGAGGTTTCAGGAGGAGGAGGAGGAATATTATACACAGATTGATGAAGCGAAAAGGTCCCCGTTTTTGATGGGGATACAGAACGATGCTTCCATCCGCGGGTGCAGCCTACCTATTGCTTAGGTATCGCTGCTGTCCGCTGGTGGAGAAGAGAAGTCTGGGGAAATCCAGGCTTTGTTCATCTTGATGAGTGTTAGCCTGTTGGCACTGTCGGTTGACAGGCGGGTACGCTTATCTGTGATGATTCCCCCAGCAGCACTAAACACCCTCTCTGACAAGACGCTAGCCGCAGGACAAGCAAGCACCTCCAGGGCATACAGCGCGAGTTCAGGCCACGTGTCCAGCTTCGACACCCAGTAGTTGTAGGGGGCAGAGGCGTCACGAAGGACGGTCGTGCGATCGGCTACGTACTCCCTCACCATCCTTTTACAGTGCTCCTGCCGACTCAGCCGTGACTGGCGAGCGGTGACACAGTCTTGCTGGGGAGCCATAAAGCTGTCCAGGGCCTTAAAGAGTGTTGGCCTGCCTGTGCTGTACATGCTGCCTGATCTCCGCGCCTCCCCTGCTACCTGGCCCTCGGAACTGCGCCTTCGGCCACTAGCGCTGTCGTATGGGAATTTTACCATCAGTTTGTCCGCCAGGGTCCTGTGGTATAGCAACACTCTCGAACCCCTTTCCTCTTCAGGTATGAGAGTGGAAAGGTTCTCCTTATACCGTGGGTCGAGCAGTGTGTACACCCAGTAATCCGTAGTGGCCAGAATGCGTGTAACGCGAGGGTCACGAGAAAGGCATCCTAACATGAAGTCAGCTATGTGTGCCAGGGTACCTGTATGCAACACATGGCTGTCCTCACTAGGAAGATCACTTTCAGGATCCTCCTCCTCCTCCTCCTCAGGCCATACACGCTGAAAGGATGACAGGCCAGCAGCATGTGTACCTTCACCAGTGGGCCAAGCTGTGTCTTCCCCCTCCTCCTCATCTTCCTCCTCCTCCTCCTCCTCACCGCGCTGAGATATAGACAGGAGGGTGCTCTGACTATCCAGCGACATACTGTCTTCCCCCGGCTCTGTTTCCGAGTGCAAAGCGTCTGCCTTTATGCTTTGCAGGGAACTTCTCAAGAGGCATAGCAGAGGAATGGTGACGCTAATGATTGCAGCATCGCCGCTCACCACCTGGGTAGACTCCTCAAAGTTTCGAAGGACCTGGCAGATGTCTGCCAACCAGGCCCACTCTTCTGAAAATAATTGAGGAGGCTGACTCCCACTGCGCCGCCCATGTTGGAGTTGGTATTCCACTATAGCTCTACGCTGCTCATAGAGCCTGGCCAACATGTGGAGCGTAGAGTTCCACCGTGTGGGCACGTCGCACAGCAGTCGGTGCACTGGCAGATTAAACCGATGTTGCAGGGTGCGCAGGGTGGCAGCGTCCGTGTGGGACTTGCGGAAATGTGCGCAGAGCCGGCGCACCTTTCCGAGCAGGTCTGACAAGCGTGGGTAGCTTTTCAGAAAGCACTGAACCACCAAATTAAAGACGTGGGCCAGGCATGGCACGTGCGTGAGGCTGCCGAGCTGCAGAGCCGCCACCAGGTTACGGCCGTTGTCACACACGACCATGCCCGGTTGAAGGCTCAGCGGCGCAAGCCAGCGGTCGGTCTGCTCTGTCAGACCCTGCAGCAGTTCGTGGGCCGTGTGCCTCCTATCTCCTAAGCTGAGTAGTTTCAGCACGGCCTGCTGACGCTTGCCCACCGCTGTGCTGCCACGACGCGCGACACCGACTGCTGCCGACGTGCTGCTGCTGGTGACACATCTTGATTGCGAGACAGAGGTTGCGTTGGAGGAGGAGGAGGAGGAGGAGGGTGGTTTAGTGGAGGAAGCATACACTGCCACAGATACCACCACCGAGCTGTGGCCCACAATTCTGGGGGTGGGTAGGATGTGAGCGGTCCCAGGCTCTGACTCTGTCCCAGCCTCCACTAAATTCACCCAATGTGCCGTCAGGGAGATATAGTGGCCCTGCCCGCCTGTGCTTGTCCACGTGTCCGTTGTTAAGTGGACCTTGGCAGTAACCGCGTTGGTGAGGGCGCGTACAATGTTGCGGGAGACGTGGTCGTGCAGGGCTGGGACGGCACATCGGGAAAAATAGTGGCGACTGGGAACTGAGTAGCGCGGGGCCGCCACTGCCATCATACTTTTGAAGGACTCCGTTTCCACAAGCCTATACGGCAGCATCTCCAGGCTGATAAATTTGGCTATGTGCACGTTTAACGCTTGAGCGTGCGGGTGCGTGGCGGCGTACTTGCGCTTGCGCTCAAACACTTGCGCTAGCGACGGCTGGACGCTGCGCTGACAGACATTGGTGGATGGGGCCGAGGACAGCGGAGGTGAGGGTGTGGGTGTAGGCCAGGAGACAGTAGTGCCTGTGTCCTCAGAGCGGGGTTGGATTTCAGTGGCAGGTTGGGGCACAGGGGGAGAGGCAGCGGTGCAAACCGGAGGCGGTGAACGGCCTTCTTCCCACCTTGTGGGGTGCTTGGCCATCATATGTCTGCGCATGCTGGTGGTGGTGAGGCTGGTGGTGGTGGCTCCCCGGCTGATCTTGGCGCGACAAAGGTTGCACACCACTGTTCGTCGGTCGTCTGCACTCTCAGTGAAAAACTGCCAGACCTTTGAGCACCTCGGCCTCTGCAGGGTGGCATGGCGCGAGGGGGCGCTTTGGGAAACAGTTGGTGGATTATTCGGTCTGGCCCTGCCTCTACCCCTGGCCACCGCACTGCCTCTTGCAACCTGCCCTGCTGCTGCCCTTGCCTCCCCCTCTGAAGACCTGTCCTCAGTAGGCGTAGCAAACCAGGTGGGGTCAGTCACCTCATCGTCCTCCTGCTGCTCTTCCTCAGAATCCTCGGTGCGCTCCTCCCTCGGACTTAATGCCCTTACTACTACCTCACTGATAGACAACTGTGTCTCATCGTCATCGGCCTCCTCACCCACTGAAAGGTCTTGAGACAGTTGCCGGAAGTCCCCATCCTCATCCCCCGGACCCCAGGAACGGTTGGGCATCAGTGACGATAAACTCCTCTGGTGGGAGAGGAACCACTGCTGCCCAATCTGAGCAGGGGCCCGAGAACAGTTCCTGGGAGTCTGCCCGCTCCTCAGAATGTCTCATTTTCATGGAGTGAGGAGGCTGGGAGGAAGGAGGAGCAGCAGCCAGAGGATTCTGAGTTGCAGCAGTGGACAGTGCAGAACTCTGGGTGGACGATAGGTTGCTGGAAGCACTTTCTGCCATCCACGACAGGACCTGCTCACACTGCTCATTTTCTAATAAAGGTCTACCGCGTGGACCCATTAAATGTGCTATGAATGTGGGGACGCCAGAAACGTGCCTCTCTCCTAATCCCGCAGCAGTCGGCTGCGATACACCTGCATCAGAAGCTCGGCCTGTGCCCACGACCGGACTAGGGCCTCCGCGTCCTCGGCCGCGCCCACGTCCTCTAGGCCTACCCCTACCCCTCAGCATGCTGTATTACCAGGAATGCAGAAACACAACACTGTAATTAAATGTGCCGCTTATTGGCCTGTGGTTTGAGGCTGAGTTCGCTTACGGAACGCCAGGAAATAATTTGGCGCAAGCCTGCTGTAACACTTAGCTGGCTTCGTATTTATTTGGAGAAATTTTACCCCCAGCAGACACGGACCCACAACACTGAGCAGAGTGACAGGCAGGCCAAATAGATTTTTTTCAAATCTTTTTTTGCAAAAGGACCACTGCGTATATTCAATCTATAAGATGTCTTCTGGCCCTGCCTACACAATTCTGTCCCTGATGTGTGTGACGGAACTGCAGTGTTGCACTGTTATTAAGTGCAACAGAGCGGTGATTTCAGAGCCAGGAAATAATTTGGCGCAAGCCTGCTGTAACACTTAGCTGGCTACGTATTTATTTGGAGAAATTTTACCCCCAGCAGACACGGACCCACAACACTGAGCAGAGTGACAGGCAGGCCAAATAGATTTTTTTCAAATCTTTTTTTGCAAAAGGACCACTGCGTATATTCAATCTATAAGATGTCTTCTGGCCCTGCCTACACAATTCTGTCCCTGTAGTATTACTGCAGGGCGCAATGCTCTGCACGGCCGATATACCAAAAAAAAAAATAAGTGCAACACTGCTAACAGCAGCCTCCACACTACTGCACACGGTTAGATGTGGCCCTAAGAAGGACCGTTGGGGTTCTTGAAGCCTACACTAACTCCTAACACTCTCCCTGCCTAACCACCACTTCTGTCCCTGTAGTATTACTGCAGGGCGCAATGCTCTGCACAGCCGATATACAAAAAAATAAAAATGTGCAACACTGCTAACAGCAGCCTCCACAGTACTGCACACGGTTAGATGTGGCCCTAAGAAGGACCGTTGGGGTTCTTGAAGCCTACACTAACTCCTAACACTCTCCCTACAGCAGCACCAGCAGCAGCACTTTCCCTCAGCTAAGTCACAATGCATCTGAGGCGAGCCGCGGGAGGGGCCGATTTTTATACTCGGGTGACACCTGATCTCCCCAGCCACTCACTGCAGGGGGGTGGTATAGGGCTTAAACGTCGCAGGGGGAAGTTGTAATGCCTTCCCTGTCTTTCAATTGGCCAGAAAAGCGCGCTAACGTCTCAGAGAGGAAAGTGAAAGTAACTCGAACATCGCGTGGTACTCGTTACGAGTAACGAGCATCTCGAACACGCTAATACTCGAACGAGTATCAAGCTCGGACGAGTACGTTCGCTCATCTCTACTTATACTAGGTGGCTGAGAAGCTATCGGGCCCCGGGCTTTTGCCTAAGGGGCATGATGTGATCAGGTCTTCTACCTCCTGGTCTGTAGCTGAAGCTAGCAGAGACTGCATGGATTCTTCATCTATTTTCGGAAGCTTTAGGGTGCTCAGAAAGGAGTTTATCCTGTCTTTTAGCGTTTCCTGGTCTGACGGACCAAATTGGCCTCTCAGATTATATAGTTTTGCGTAAAACTTGTGAAAGACTCTGGCTATATCCTGAGATGTGGTAGCTATTTTTCCTGTCTAATCCTTAATCGCGTTGATGTGGTTTCTAGAATGAGCTTTCTTCAGTAGTGCCGTCATAAATTTACTACCTTTGTTGCCCTGGATGAAAACGGTCTGTTTAAGGAATAAGTGCTTTCTGTTAAATCTGGATCGTAAGAGACGTTCTAGTTCCCTCTTCTTGTCAGTGAGTTCTTCTAAGCTATTTTTGGCTTGGGAGAGTTTAGATAGTCTTTCTAGTTTCGCTATTTGGGACAATAGTTTATCTATCTCTTGATGTTGGAGTCTTTTTAGTCTAGCCCCTAGGGCGATGAGGATTCCCCTCATGTAGGCCTTGTGGGCCTCCCAAACCAGGGGGGTATTTAGGTCTTTCCCCTCGTTCAGATGGAAGTATCCCTCCAAGAGCTCTGTGAGTTTTGATCTGCCTTCTTCCCTGTCTAGCAAAGCGTCGTTCATACGCCAGTTCCACTCTCTTGGGCCCTCGCCAGCGATCTTAATATCTATGTGGATTGGGGCGTCATCAATGTCCGCTCTCTCTACGTGTGGCAGGAGAGCGGGGAATATGAAGATATAGTCCAGCCTTTGGTAAGACTCATGTATCTGTGAGTAATAGGTGTAGTCACTTACGGAGGAGTTTAATGTTCACCATGCGTCCACGACGCCCAGGTCCCCCATAGCTTCGATTACTTTGCTCAAGCGGCCCTGCGAGACCTGGGACCTGCCTCTCGAGGAATCCAACAAAGGATTGAGGGTTACATTCAAGTCGCCGCCCAATTGGACCATACCAACCGCAAATTCCTTAAGGATTCTGATCTGTTTGGTAAGCCACTCTGCCTGATGGGTGTTTGGGGCATATAGGTTTGCAATGGTTAGTTTTACGTTGTTTATTGTGGCCTTTAGGAATAAAATTCTGCCTTCTTTGTCAGAGTACTCCGAAAGGGGAATAAAATTCACTGTCCTGTGGAATAAAAGCGAGACCCCCTTGGAAGCTGTAAGGGGATGGGAGCTGTGGAAGCACTGTCGGAACTGCTTCACCTGCCTCCTTTAAAGTGTGTCTCCTGTAGGAGTAGGATTTTTGTGTTGTACCTTTTTAGTAGCTGAGAGACTCCATACCTCTTCTGCAGCGAGTTTAGGCCCCGGACGTTGAAGGACGTACATCGCAGTGCCTCTGTAGACATAATGGTTAGAGAGATACCACTTTAAAAAAACTTTTTATTTTTTTATTTTTGTCCCTTTAGGGGACTTCCACAGAGACCCATCAGGACCCCCTGATCACATTCCGGGGGTCCGATGGTGACAGCCTTTTACATGCTGCAGTCGCATAGACCGCAGTATTTAAAGGGTTAACACAGCAGAGATTGGAGGTTTTCTCCGTTCTCTGCTGTGTATGAGGTGGTGTCGGCTATCCTCTGACAGAGAGAGCCCCCTCCCTCTTTCAGCCCTTAACATGCTGTGGTCATATAGACCACGGCATATAAAGGGTTAACACAGCAGAGATCGGAGGTTTTCTCCATTCTCTGCTGTGCAGAGCTGGTGCCTGGCTGTCCTCTGACAGCCTAGCACCAGGTTTCCCTGCCACAGAGACGATTGGCTGGCTTCTGACAAGCGGATGGTCTCTATGGCAACCTGCAAACAAAGCAGTGCAGGACTTTGAAAATAGAAGGAGATTACCTGCAGATTGTCAATATCTTCCTGCTTCTGTTTTTCAAAGTCCTGCACTGCTCTGTGCGGGTCTGTGCAGGCAGAGCACACTGCCACAGCTTATGGCAGTGGGCTCTGCAGCTCCCATAGTGAAACAGAAATCTTCCGGGCTATATCGCTAGGGACAGTGGAGCTCGTCCCGGAACATTTCTGGGCATGCCATTCAAGGGGTTAAAGGGGAATCTCTTTTGTATGAATTTAACTATATTAGTTGGTGCAGAGGTGTTTAATGCTTCTGATTTCTAATAGTTAACTTTGAAGTTTGAGATTTTGCCAAATTGCTCAAAGATCTATGCTAGGAGCTATTACTGGTCCAGAGGAGGTATTGTCCTTCTTGGTCTATCAGAGTTGTAAGTTAAATGAGGGTGATTCCAGTCTGTGGTCAACCAAGGAGATCCACCTGGCAATATGAATCGCCTTATAATATAGGAGTATGTTCGGAAGACTAAAACCTCCCTGTCGAAGAAGAAAAGGAAAAAAAATCACCCAGCTCTCTCGAGGACAGACTCCTGGGAATCTCTGTGATGTACCGATTTTTCTTTATTCAAATGCAACGCGTTTCGGCTCATTAACAATAGAGCCTTTTTCAAGCATAAACATACTGAATTCACAAAACATTTATATAGAAAATTGGAAATAACATTTACATCTGGGAACGACATATTTGCGATGGATGCCGCCATTGCTAGGCGTTACTGATGACATGATCGGCGTCAGAATGTCACATGTGTACGTGATGACGTATTACAAAACGTCAGCACATACCGATAAACCTAAACTCACTATCAGTGAGCATTGCCATGGAGGGGCTTTTCTAGTGGTGTGGCCAGCGTTCACAGATCCCGTGACCACATCCTGACGTCCCTTTGGAGTACTGAGTGCGTTTAAGGACTCACAGTGAAGAGTTCCATGCATGTCACTACGTGCTGTAGGGCGCAGGGCCGAGTGCCACTACGCCATGCGCTCTATCCTGAACGCGATGATGTCACCCCCGGAGTGAATAAATACACATATTAAATATTCTACGAAGTCCATAGTGTATACAATTTAAAATATACAAATTTTTCATATCATAAAAGGTTAAAAATATAAAATATGTATATAATGTATACTATTTGTTCCAAACACTAAGTGTATGAAAAACACATGATCAACAATACATAAATAATTTATCCAAAAATAAATATGCATCTAAAAATTCCTCAACGAGTCAATCTAAAAAATACATTATAATAAAATTTCAACAAAATTGCTGTTTGTGTGATTATACCTTTTCCAACACCTCATTCAGGCCATTCGGCACTAAATTGTTTAATTTAAAAATCCAATTTCTTTTGTCCATAATTCTTGGATGGACCTGGTGGTGCTAGTTGGGTTTCCCTCCAGGAACTCTGCTGGTCACCGGGTAAGTTCCGTTTTATCCCATGTTCCATAGCTATTGTATTCAATTTAGTGAAGCGCTGTCATAACCTTTTCATATACAATACCTCCCTATGGCTTTTTTTGTGTTAATTAGGAAAATGCTATGAATAGCCAAGAGCGGCCTGTGATTGGCTCAGTGCTGTGACCAATCACAGGCAGCACTTAGCTGTCATTCAATGAATGGCTGAGTGCTGTACCTAATTGGTTAAGCGATCAGCCAATCAGATACAGCCCTTTCAGTAGACAGGGATTTTAAATCCCCGCCTGCTGAAACTGAGCCAGAGCAGTGCAGTGCAGGGAGAAGACAGGTTGGGCGCCTGAGCCCCAGCAGCTGAGGAGAGGTGAGTATATATATTTTTTCATTTTTAACACATTCTACGGGTGATTTATAGGGAAGGGCTTATATTTAAGGCCTTTCCCCGAAAATCCTTGCTGGGCTTGCCGGCAGCCTATTACTTTCAATGGGGCTGCAGAAGCGCCGCTCCTATTGAAAGCAATGAGAGAACATCACGATCCTCTGCCACAGCTCTTTACGCTTCATGGGGAGTCCACTTGTCACTGAACACTGTGACAAGGAGACTCCCCACAGGGAATATATACACGGCAGCAGCGGAGAGGTGAGTATACATATATATATATATATATATATATATATGTTTTCCTTGTTTTTTTTACACAAACCACAGGTGATTTTCAGGGAAGGTCTTATATTTTGAGGCCTTCCCTGAAAATCACTGCAGGGTTGCTGGCATCCTATTACGCTCAATGGCGTTGCCGGCAGCAGCCGCAGCCCAATTGAAAGCAACGCTGCATGGACCTGCATTAACGCCTGCAGTTTTGTGCACACCTATGTACGGCACACGCACACACTTGTGTGAATGCACCCTCAGGCCTCGGTCAGACGGGCGTTTTTTCACACAATTTGCGGATCGCATGACGGATGCTCATCCGCAAATCGCGTGACCGGGGCCAACGATTCGCTGAAAAATCTGCAGCTAGCAGCGTTTTCGGCGAAACGGGCCTGATCAAAGGAGCGCTGTTCTCTCATTAAATTCAATGGAGCCGGCAATACAGCCGGCCAGCGCTGGATGAATTTTCGGGAAGGGCTTAAAAATATAAGCCCTTTCCTGAAAAGCATCCTGAAATGTGTAAAAATAAAAAAAAAATATACTCACCTTTTCCCTGCAGCAGGAGTTCAGCCGTGGCCGCCCGGCCAGCAGTTCTCCTGAACTGCTCTGTGTAGTATTCAGCAGGCGGGGATTTAAAATCCCCGCCTGCTGAATGGGCTGCCTCTGATTGGTCACAGCCCTCACCAATTAGAGGCAGCTCTCACTCACCCATTTATGAATTCATGAATGGGTGAGTGAGTGCTGCCTCTGATTGGCAGAGCAGGGACCAATCATGGGCAGCTCTCAGCTATCGAATTGCAGATGTTTGACCAGTACCATCTGGTAAAAAAATTGCTGGGGCCAAGGGTTTGCACACCAGTCCAGATGGTCGATAAGCTTGTGGTGGATCATTATACCCATGCCCTTCCGGCAGATCTGCAAAGCTGGGTCAGCCATGGAGGACCCAAGGATGCAAACCAGCTGGTAGACTTGATCGACCGCTACACTGCAACTGAGAACTACCTCCGGGAAGTCCATTCCGTCCAGGCCCCCGCTAAGAGGAGGAAAGCTGAGACCTGGAGGGAAGGAGGTCAGGCCACCAGAAAGGGCACCGTTGGAGTTGAAAGGCTCTGATAGCCCCAACCAGTTTCCTAAGCCAAAGAAGCCAGGGCCTTTGAGGTGCTGGAGGTGCCAGGGGCTCGGGCATGTGTTGGTGCAGTGCCCTATGACCAATGAGCCTATGGAGTGTGATGGTGGTTAGCACCGGTCCTTGTTCGCAAGGCCTCTTTGCAATGCCTCACTGAGACTAGAGACTGAGCCACAACTGTGTCGCATAAGTGTAAACCACCATTCTGTGGAGGCTCTACTGGACTCAGGTAGCCTGGTCACCTTAGTGCATGCCAGCCTGATAGCAGAAGGCTTCATACCGGGTAAGCACATAAGTGTGGTATGTATAATGGTGATAAAAGGGTGTATCCTATGGCACAGTGTAACTTTGAAACTCATGTCGGAGCCGTGACCTACAATGTAGGTGTTGTCAAAGGGTTAATGCACAGCGTGATATTGGCATGCGATTTACCTGTGTTCTGGGACTTTTGGGGAAAAATGATAACCTCTTCTAAAGAGACTGACGCAAACCCAGCTAACCTTACAGCTCAACAGGATAGCGGGGTAAATGTGGACGTTAAATCAGAGGATGTAACTTTTCCTTTTCAGGTCCTGGCTGGAGACGATGCTGAAGAGGAAGTCTATCCCTCGGTTCAGGATGTGTCCGATCTGGAGGATGCGGCTGGGAACTTTGGGACAATCCAGTTAAGGGACCCCACGCTTGTCAATGCAAAAGAAATGTCGTAGTGATAATTGGTGTGTTACAGGAACCGGGTTCTGACAAACGGTTCCCCCATTTTGCCATGAATAATTAATTGTTGTATAGAGTAACAAAAACAAGCGGGAAAGTGGTGGAACAGTTGGTCGTGCCGAAGCCGTACAGGCACAAGGTGCTAGACTTAGCACATAATCATGTATTAGGAGGACATTTAGGAACTAATAAAACACAGGATAGAATTCTTCAAAGGTTCTTCTGACCAGGGGTATACAAGGACGTAAAGGAGTACTGTGAGTCGTGCCCCACCTGTCAGATCACCACTCCTGTGTCGCACTTCCCCGGTCCCTTAGTGCCTCTCCTGATTATAGAGGTTCCCTTTGAAAGAATTGGAATGGATTTAGTGGGTCCCATAGTCAAGTCGGCTAGAGGACATCAATACATTTTGGTCGTGTTAGATTATGCCACTCGATATCCTGAGGCAATCCCTTTAAAAAGCCCTACTGCCAAAAACATTGCACGAGAGTTGTCCCTTATGTTCTCCAGAATAGGTCTTCCCAAGGAAATCCTCACGGACCAAGATACCCTGTTCATGTCCAAAGTAACGAAAGAATTGTGCCAACTCTTTAACATTGACCACATACGAACCTTGGTATACCACCCTCAGACGGACGGGTTGGTGGAGAGGTTCAATAAGACCCTGAAGTAAAATGCTAAAGCGGGTAGTAGAGAAAGATGGTCAGGACTGGGACCGTCTGTTACCTTATCTCATGTTCTCCATACGGGAAGTACCACAGGCTTCTTACCATTTGAGTTGCTATACGGTCGGTACCCCAGAGGGTTGTTGGATACAGCCAGAGAAACCTGGGAGACCAAGTCTACTCCCTATAGGAGCGTCATAGAGTGCGTGGCTCAGATGCAGGACCGCATTAATACTGTAATACCCATTGTCAGGGAACACTTGCAGAGGGCACAGGAGGCCCAAAGCAAAGTGTACAATCGTTCTGCCAGGGTGAGAACTTTTAGTCCAGATGACAGAGTTCTCATCTTGGTGCCTACTGTAGAGAGTAAATTCCTTGCTAGATGGCAGAGTCCCTATGAAATCGTTGAGAGGGTAGGCAATGTAAACTATAGAGTGCATCAGCCAGGGAAGAGGAAGCTGTATCAGGTGTACCATGTTAATTTAATAAAACTCTGGAAGGATAGAGAAGCTTTGGCTATCTCAAGAATCAAGAGGGGTGGGCTGCAGCCCTCCCTGCCTGATGTTAGAGTAGGTGAGGCCCTCTCAGTCTGCCAAAGAAACAGAGACAAATTCTCTGACCGGCCTGGTCGTACACACATCATAACACGATATCATAACTGAACTCGGGATGAAGGTAAATTTAAAACCGTATAGGATTCCAGAAGCACGTAGGGAAGCAGTTTCTGCCGAGGTTAAGCGCATGCTGGAATTAGGAGTGATAGAAGAATCAAAAAGCGAGTGGTCAAGCTCCATTGTGTTAGTCCCCAAACCAGACGATACTTGGAGGTTTTGCAATAATTTCAGGAAGTTAAACAAAATCTACAAATTTAATGAATATTCCATGCCCAGGGTTGATGAATTAATTAAGCGACCGGGTAATTCCAGATATATCACCATACTTGACCTTACTGAAGGGTGCTGGCAAATACCTCTGACTGACAAGACCAAAGAGAAAACGGCCTTCTCAACCCCAGAGGGCCTGTTTCAGTATAAAGACATGTCATTTGGTTTACATAGCACGCATGCTACCTTTCATAGATTAATGGATCGGATTTTGAGGTCTCACAGTAACTATTCTGTCGCATACCTAGACAATGTCGTAGTCTATAGTACAGATTGGGAGAGTCACCTTGGGAAGGTACAGGCGTTCATGGATGCCATACAAAGGGCAGGTTTAACCTTAAACCCTGGAAAATGTGCACTAACACAGGGGGAAGTCAGGTACCTTGGCTATGTTTTTGGCCATGGCGTCATTAAACCCCAGGTCAACAAGGTAGAGGCCATACAGGCATGGACTAGACCTTTAACAAAAAACAGGTCAGAGCCTTTTTAGGAATGACCGGGTACTACCGTAGGTTCGTGCCTAATTTTGCTTCCATTGCAGCACCACTTACAGACTTGACGAAAAGGGGCAAGTCGTAATGGAGGCATGGACAGCCAAGGCCAAGCAGGCCTTTCAAAATTTAAAGTCGGCCCTTTGCAAACAGCCTGTATTTATAATGGTCGACTTCTCAAAAAAGTTTATTGTGCAGACGGATGCTTCTAATGTAGGGTTGGGTGCAGTGTTGTCCCAGTCCATAAATGGGGAAGAACATCCAGTACTGTATTTAAGCCAGAAGCTATCTCTTGCGGAGAAGAATTACACTATTGTTGAACGTGAATGTTTAGTAGTAAAATGGGTACTGGAAACACTGAGGTACTATCTCTTGGGGAGAGAGTTCAAATTGGTGTCAGACCATGCCCCTTGACCTGGATAAAGCAAAATAAGGAAAAGAATGCAAGGGTGACGAGGTAACTTCAAGTTCACCCTCGAATATAGACCAGGCAAGTCACAAGTTAATGCTGATGCCCTGTCTAGGGTGCATTGTCTGATCACAAAAAAAGGCCCAGCCATCCAGTCTGGAGAAGAAGGAAGGGGGGTGGGGGGTATGTAGGCAGTTAAAGGGTGAAGTTGTGGATGGAGTATATCTCCCTCCCAGGCTCTTAGTCTGGACAGGGTGGCAGTCCAGTCCACAACTTCACCCTGGTTCTTAGAAGGCTCACCTGAAGGCACTGACCCCGTTAATGGGGGCATAAGAGACTGCAGCTCCCAAGGAGTCAGTGCCTGTCAAGCTGAGGAGGAAGCAACACCTAACTTCATGGATCTAAGCACCCTGCGTGGTGCACCTATTTTTTTGTTTTGAGGGGACTTTTGCTGTTTTACTTTGCTTGGACTTTACCATAAAATAAAACTGAAGGATGTTTTATTCTATTTCTGCTCCAGTGTGTCTCTACCGCCCTTCCCCACTGGAGGGCTTTGTTACAATGGTATTTATTAGAGATGAGCGAGCACCAAAATGCACGGGTGCTCGTTACTCGGGACGAAATTATCGCGATACTCGAGGGTTCGTTTCAAGTAACGAACCCCCCTTGAAGTCAATGGGCGACCCGAGTATTTTTGTATATCGCCGATGCTCACTAAGGTTTTCATTTGTGAAAATCTGGGCAATTCAAGAAAGTGATGGGAACGACACAGCAACGGATAGGGCAGGCGAGGGGCTACATGTTGGGCTGCATCTCAAGTTCCCAGGTCCCACTATTAGGCCACAATAGCGGCAAGAGTGGGCCCCTCCCAACAACTTTTACTTCTGAAATGCCCTCATTAGCAATGCATACCTTAGCTAAGCACCACACTACCTCCAACAAACCACAATCACTGCCTGCATGACACTCCGCTGCCACTTCTCCTGGGTTACATGCTGCCCAACCCCCCCCCCCCCCCCCGTGCACGACCCAGTGTCCACAGCGCACACCAAAGTGTCCCTGCGCAGCCTTCAGCTGCACTCATGCCACACGCTGGCCTCATAGCCACACCACCCTCATGTCTATTTATAAGTGCGTCTGCCATGAGGAGGAACCACAGGCACACACTGCAGAGGGTTGGCACGGCTAGGCAGCCGATAGCCCACAATGCTGTACAGCAGCAATGAGAAATATAATCCTGTGCCACCGACATCAGGAGCTGCACACGTGGGCATAGCAATGGGGAACCTATCTGCCACACACTATTCATTCTGTCAAGGTGTCTGCATGCCCCAGTCAGACCGCGTTTTTTTATAAATAGTCGCAGGCAGGTACAACTTCGCAATGGGAATACCGTGTGCACCCACAGCATGGGTGGCTCCCTGGAACCCACCGGCTGTACATAAATGTATCCCATTGCAGTGCCCATCTCAGCTGAGGTAACGTCTGATTAAATGCAGGTGGGCTTCGGCCCACACTGCATGCCCCAGTCACACTGGGGTTCTTTAGAAGTGGACACAGGCAGTTACAACTCCCTGTGGACCCACAGCATGGGTGGGTGCCAGGAAGCCACCGGCGGTACATAAATATATCCCATTGCATTACCCATCACAGCTGAGGTAATGTCATGTTAAATGCAGGTGGGCTTCGGCCCACACTGCATGCCCCAGTCAGACTGGGGTTCTTTAGAAGTGGACACATGCAGTTATAACTCCCTGTGGACCCACAGCATTGGTGGGTGCCAGGAAGCCACTGGCGGTACATAAATATATCCCATTGCATTGCCCATCACAGCTGAGGTAATGTCATGTTAAATGCAGGTGGGCTTCGGCCCACACTGCATGCCCCAATCAGACTGGGGTTCTTTAGTAAGTAGACACATGCAGTTACAACTCCCTGTGGACCCACAGCATGGGTGGCTCCCTGGAACCCACCGGCGGTACATAAATATATCCCATTGCAGTGCCCAGCACAGCTGATGTAACGTCAGCTTTAATGCAGGTGGGCAAAAAATTAATTGGATTACACTGTAGGCGAGGGCCCCCAAAAATTGGTGTACCAACAGTACTAATGTACGTCAGAAAAATTGCCCATGCCCAACCAAGAGGGCAGGTGAAACCCATTAATCGCTTTGGTTAATGTGGCTTAATTTGTAACTAGGCCTGGAGGCAGCCCAGTTAAAAAAAAAATTGGTTCAGGTGAAAGTTTCAACGCTTTAATGATCATTGAAACGTATAAAAATTGTTTACAAAAATGATATGACTGAGCCTTGTGGGCCTAAGAAAAATTGCCCGTTCAGCGTGATTACGTCAGGTTTCAGGAGGAGGAGCAGGAGGAGGAGGATGAATATTATACACAGATTGATGAAGCTAAAAGGTCCACGTTTTTGATGGTGATAGAGAACAATGCTTCCATCAGCGGGTGTAGCCTACGTACTGTTTAGGTATCGCTGCTGTCCGCTGGTGGAGAAGAGAAGTCTGGTGAAATCCAGGCTTTGTTCATCTTGATGAGTGTTAGCCTGTCGGCACTGTCGGTTGACAGGCGGGTACGCTTATCTGTGATGATTCCCCCAGCCGCACTAAACACCCTCTCTGACAAGACGCTAGCCGCAGGACAAGCAAGCACCTCCAGGGCATACAGCGCGAGTTCAGGCCACATGTCCAGCTTCGACACCCAGTAGTTGTAGGGGGCAGAGGCGTCACGGAGGACAGTCGTGCGATCGGCTACGTACTCCCTCACCATCCTTTTACAGTGCTCCCGCCGACTCAGCCTTGACTGGAGAGCGGTGACACAGTCTTGCTGGGGAGCCAGAAAGCTGTCAAAGGCCTTTGGAGAGTGTTCCCCTGCCTGTGCTGTACATGCTGCCTGATCTCTGCGCCTCCCCTGCTACCTGGCCCTCGGAACTGCGCCTTCGGCCACTAGCGCTGTCGGATGGGAATTTTACCATCAGTTTGTCCGCCAAGGTCCTGTGGTGTAGCATCACTCTCGAGCCCCTTTCCTCTTCGGGTATGAGAGTGGAAAGGTTCTCCTTATACCGTGGGGCGAGCAGTGTGTACACCCAGTAATCCGCAGTGGCCAGAATGCGTGTAACGCGAGGGTCACGAGAAAGGCATCCTAACATGAAGTCAGCCATGTGTGCCAGGGTACTTGTACGCAACACATGGCTGTCCTCACTAGGAAGATCACTTTCAGGATCCTCCTCCTCAGGCCATACACGCTGAAAGGATGACAGGCAAGCAGCATGGGTACCCTCAGCAGTGGGGCAAGCTGTCTCTTCCCCCTCCTCCTCATGCTCCTCCTCCTCCTCAACGCACTGAGATATAGACAGGAGGGTGCTCTGACTATCCAGCGACATACTGTCTTCCCCCGTCTCTGTTTCCGAGCGCAAAGCGTCTGCCTTTGTGCTTTGCAGGGAACTTCTCAAGAGGCATAGCAGAGGAATGGTGATGCTAATGATTGCAGCATCGCCGCTCACCATCTGGGTAGACTCCTCAAAGTTTCCAAGGACCTGGCAGATGTCTGCCAACCAGGCCCACTCTTCTGTAAAGAATTGAGGAGGCTGACTCCCACTATGCCGCCCATGTTGGAGTTGGTATTCCACTATAGCTCTACGCTGCTGATAGAGCCTGGCCAACATGTGGAGCGTAGAGTTCCACCATGTGGGCACGTCGCACAGCAGTCGGTGCACTGGCAGATGAAACCGATGTTGCAGGGTGCGCAGGGTGGCAGCATCCGTGTGGGACTTGCGGAAAAGTGCGCAGAGCCGGCGCGCCTTTCCGAGCAGGTCTGACAAGCGTGTGTAGCTTTTCAGAAAGCGCTGAACCACCAAATTAAAGACGAGGGCCGTGTGCCTCTTCTCTCCTAAGCTGAGTAGTTTCAGCACTGCCTGCTGACGCTTGCCCACCGCTGTGCTGCCACGCCGCACGACACCGACTGCTGGCGACATGCTGCTGCTGACAGATCTTGATTGTGAGACAGAGGTTGCGTAGGAGGAGGAGGGTGGTTTAGTGGAGGAAGCATTCTGGGGGTGGGTAGGACGTGAGCGGTCCCAGGCTCTGACTCTGTCCCAGCCTCCAGTAAATTCACCCAATGTGCCGTCAGGGAGATATAGTGGCCCTGCCTGCCTGTGCTTGTCCATGTGTCCATTTTTAAGTGGACCTTGGCAGTAACTGCGTTGGTGAGGGCGCGTACAATGTTGCGGGAGACGTGGTCGTGCAGGGCTGGGACGGCACATCGGGAAAAGTAGTGGCGACTGGGAACTGAGTAGCGCGGGGCCGCCGCCGCCATCATACCTTTGAAAGCCTCCGTTTCCACAACCCTATACGGCAGCATCTCCAGGCTAATAAATTTGGCTATGTGCACGTTTAACGCTTGAGCATGCGGGTGCGTGGCGGCGTACTTGCGCTTGCGCTCCAACACTTGCGCTAGCGACGGCTGGACGGTGCGCTGAGAGACATTGGTGGATGGGGCCGAGCACAGCGGAGGTGAGGGTGTGGGTGCAGGCCAGCAGACGGTAGTGCCTGTGTCCTGAGAGGGGGGTTGGATCTCAGTGGCAGGTTGGGGCACAGGGGGAGAGGCAGCGGTGCAAACCGGAGGCGGTGAACGGCCTTCGTCCCACCTTGTGGGGTGCTTGGCCATCATATGTCTGCGCATGCTGGTGGTGGTGAGGCTGGTGGTGGTGGCTTCCCGGCTGATCTTGGCGCGACAAAGGTTGCACACCACTGTTCGTTGGTCGTCTGCACTCTCAGTGAAAAACTGCCAGACGTTTGAGCACCTCGGCCTCTGCAGGGTGGCATGGCGCGAGGGGGCGCTTTGGGAAACAGTTGGTGGATTATTCGGTCTGGCCCTGCCTCTACCCCTGGCCACCGCACTGCCTCTTCCAACCTGCCCTGCTGCTGCACTTGCCTCCCCCTCTGAAGACCTGTCCTCAGTAGGCGTAGCAAACCAGGTGTGGTCAGTCACCTCATCGTCCTGCTGCTCTTCCTCCGAATCCTCTGTGCGCTCCTCCCTCGGACTTACTCCAATTACTACTACCTGAGTGATAGACAACTGTGTCTCATCGTCATCGTCCTCCTCACCCACTGAAAGCTCTTGAGACAGTTGCCGGAAGTCCCCAGCCTCATCCCCCGGACCCCGGGAACTTTCCAAAGGTTGGGCATCGGTCACGACAAACTCCTCCGGTGGGAGAGGAACCATTGCTGGCCATTCTGGGCAGGGGCCCGAGAACAGTTCCTGGGAGTCTGCCTGCTCCTCAGAATGTGTCATTGTAATGGAGTGAGGAGGCTGGGAGGAAGGAGGAGCAGCAGCCAGAGGATTCAGAGTTGCAGCAGTGGACGGCGCAGAACTCTGGATGGTCGATAGATTGCTGGATGCACTTTCTGCCATCCACGACAGGACCTGCTCACACTGCTCATTTTCTAATAAAGGTCTACCGCGTGGACCCATTAATTGTGAGATGAATGTGGGGACGCCAGAAATGTGCCTCTCTCCTAATCCCGCAGCAGTCGGCTGCGATACACCTGGATCAGGAGCTCGGCCTGTGCCCACACCCTGACTTGAGCCTCCTCGACCGCGTCCACGTCCTCTAGGCCTACCCCCACCCCTCAGCATGGTGTATTACCAGTAGTGCAGAAACAGAACGCTGTAATTAAATGTGCCACTTATTGGCCTGTGGTTGGAGGCTGACTTCGCTTACGGAACGCACAGCAGAGGCAGGAAAGAATTTTGCGCGAGCCTGCTGTAACACTTAGCTGGCTGCGTATGACTTAGGACAACTACCCCCAGCAGAGACCCAGTACACTTGTGGACAGGAATACAGCGGTGATGTAAGAGGCAACACAGAGGCAGGAAAGAATTTTGTGCAAGCCTGCTGTAACACTTAGCTGGCTGCGTATGAATTAGGACAACTACCCCCAGCAGAGACCCAGTACACTTGTGGACAGGAATACAGCGGTGATGTAAGAGGCAACACAGAGGCAGGAAAGAATTTTGCGCAAGCCTGCTGTAACACTTAGCTGGCTGCGTATGAATTAGGACAACTACCCCCAGCAGAGACCCAGTACACTTGTGGACAGGAATACAGCGGTGATGTAAGAGGCAACACAGAGGCAGGAAAGAATTTTGCGCAAGCCTGCTGTAACACTTAGCTGGCTGCGTATGAATTAGGACAACTACCCCCAGCAGAGACCCAGTACACTTGTGGACAGGAATACAGCGGTGATGTAAGAGGCAACACAGAGGCAGGAAAGAATTTTGCGCAAGCCTGCTATAACACTTAGCTAGCTGCGTATGAATTAGGACAACTACCCCCAGCAGAGACCCAGTACACTTGTGGACAGGAATACAGTGGTGATGTAAGAGGCAACACAGAGGCAGGAAATAATTTTGCACAAGCCTGCTGTAACACTTAGCTGGCTGCGTATGAATTAGGACAACTACCCCCAGCAGAGACCCAGTACACTTGTGGACAGGAATACAGTGGTGATGTAAGAGGCAACACAGAGGCAGGAAATAATTTTGCTCAAGCCTGCTGTAACACTTAGCTGGCTGCGTATGAATTAGGACAACTACCCCCAGCAGAGACCCAGTACACTTGTGGACAGGAATACAGCGGTGATGTAAGAAGCAACACAGAGGCAGGAAATAATTTTGCGCAAGCCTGCTGTAACACTTAGCTGGCTGCATATGAATTAGGACAACTACCCCCAGCAGAGACCCAGTACACTTGTGGACAGGAATACAGCGGTGATGTAAGAGGCAACACAGAGGCAGGAAAGAATTTTGCGCAAGCCTGCTATAACACTTAGCTAGCTGCGTATGAATTAGGACAACTACCCCCAGCAGAGACCCAGTACACTTGTGGACAGGAATACAGTGGTGATGTAAGAGGCAACACAGAGGCAGGAAATAATTTTGCGCAAGCCTGCTGTAACACTTAGCTGGCTGCGTATGAATTAGGACAACTACCCCCAGCAGAGACCCAGTACACTTGTGGACAGGAATACAGCGGTGATGTAAGAGGCAACACAGAGGCAGGAAAGAATTTTGCGCAAGCCTGCTGTAACACTTAGCTGGCTGCGTATGAATTAGGACAACTACCCCCAGCAGAGATCCAGTTCACTTGTGGACAGGAATACAGCTGTGATGTAAGAGGCAACACAGAGGTAGGAAAGAATTTTGCGCAAGCCTGCTGTAACACTTAGCTGGCTGCGTATGAATTAGGACAACTACCCCCAGCAGAGACCCAGTACACTTGTGGACAGGAATACAGCGGTGATGTAAGAGGCAGCACAGAGGCAGGAAAGAATTTTGCGCAAGCCTGCTGTAACACTTAGCTGGCTGCGTATCAATTAGGACAACTACCCCCAGCAGAGACCCAGTACACTTGTGGACAGGAATACAGCGGTGATGTAAGAGGCAATACAGAGACAGGAAAGAATTTTGCGCAAGCCTGCTGTAACACTTAGCTGGCTGTGTATGAATTAGGACAACTACCCCCAGCAGAGACCCAGTACACTTGTGGACAGGAATACAGCGGTGATGTAAGAGGCAACACAGAGGCAGGAAAGAATTTTGTGCAAGCCTGCTGTAACACTTAGCTGGCTGCGTATGAATTAGGACAACTACACCCAGCACAGACCCAGTACACTGAGGACGGTCACAGGCAGCCCAAATAGATTTTTTTTCCCAAATGTTTTTGAAAAGGCCCACTGCCTATATACACTAAATATGTCTTCTGTCCCTGCCTCACCACTACTGGCCCTGGACAATGTAAAATTACTGCAGGACGCAATGCTCTGCACGGCCGATATACAAAAAAAAAAAAAAAGTGCAACACTGCAAAAAGCAGCCTCCACACTACTGCACACGGTTAGATGTGGCCCTAAGAAGGACCGCTGGGGTTCTTGAAGCCTAAAATAACTCCTAACGCTCTCCCTATAGCAGCTCTGGAGGGCACCAGCAGCACTGTCCCTGAACTATGTCAGAATGCATCTGTGGCGAGCCGCGGGAGGGGCCGATTTATATACTCGGGTGACAACTGATCTCGCCAGCCACTCACTGCAGGGGGGTGGTATAGGGCTGGAACATCGCAGGGGGAAGTTGTAATGCCTTCCCTGTCTTTCTATTGGCCAGAAAAGCGCGCTATTGTCTCAGAGATGAAAGTGAAAGTAACTCGAACATCGCGTGGTACTCGTCTCGAGTACCGAGCATCTCGAACACGCTAATACTCGAACGAGTATCAAGCTCAGACGAGTACGTTCGCTCATCTCTAGTATTTATGTGACACATATTTGATATTTATGCATATAATTTATGGTCCTTTTGCTCTTTTTTTGCAACATTTATGCATTTTTTGTATGTGGAGAACTATGCGACAATTGCGATATTTATGTGATTTATGTGCGATAATAATGTGACACGTATGTGATATTTATGCATATATTATTGATCTTTTTGCAATTTCTTTATGATATTCATGTGATTCTTGTGCAATATTTATGCAATAGTTTGGCAACATTTCATGCGGTCTATAACAGGAGATAATCCATCTAATACAATGATTTATTTATGCGACATTTATGCGATTTCTTTGCAATATTTATGGGGATGTTTATGATCTCCTGCAATCCTTATGTGATATTTATGTGCTTTTTGTGCGATACCTATGCAATATGTTTGTGATATTTCTGCGAATATGTATGCAGTCTAAAACAGGTGATAATTAGAGATGAGCGAGCGTACTCGTCCGAGCTTGATACTCGTTCGAGTATTAGGGTGTTCGAGATGCTCGTTACTCGAGATGAGTACCACGCGGTGTTTGAGTCACTTTCATTTTCTTCCCTGAGAAATTTGCACGCTTTTCTGGACAATAGAAAGACAGGGAAGGCATTACAACTTCCTCCTGTGATGTTCCAGCCCTATACCACCCCCCTGCAGTGAGTGGCTGGCGAGATCAGGTGTCACCCGAGTATTAAAATCTGCCCGTCCGCGGCTCGCCACAGATGCATTCTGACAGAGATCAGGGACAGTGCTGCTGATGCCGGAGCTGCTATAGGGAGAGCGTTAGGAGTTATTTTAGGCTTCAAGAACCCCAACGGTCCTTCTTAGGCCATAGTCAGAAATCGCAGATCGCACCTATCTGCGATCTGCGATTCCTGTTCTCTTCTCTATATGCGCTCAATGGGGCCGGCGGCAGCAGCGCCGACCCCATTGAGAACATATAGAAGACAAATCATTCTTCTCTGCCACAGCTGTAACAGCTGTGGCAGAGAAGAACGATGTTTGCCCATTGAATTCAATGGAGCCGGCAATACAGCAGGTTCCACTGAAAGCAATGGGCTGCCGGCGTGCGCGGGATGAATTGTCGGGAAGGGCTTAAATATAGAAGCCCTTCCCTGCAATTCATCCAGAAATGTGTTAAAATAAAAAATATATATATACTTACCTTGTCCCAGGCTCAGGCTGAGCCAATCAGGGGGCAGGTCTGACTCACACCCCCTTCACACCCACTGTAGGCCGCGCTGAACTCCGTCTGCCGGGACAAGGTAAATTACTGCAGAGGTTGCTGGCAGCCCATTGCTTTCAATAGGACTGCAGAAGTGCTGGCCCCATTGAAAGCAATGGGAAAACATTGTGCTCCTGTGCCACAGCTGTGACAGCTGGGGCAGTGGAATTCTTCATCCCCACGGGGAGTCCTCTTGTCACTGAACACTGTGACATTGCTGTCACAGTGTTCAGTGATGAGGGGACTCCCCGTTGTTCAGGGAATAGCCATGGCACCGCACTTTATGTGCGAAATTTGAACGCACCCAAGTGTGATTTTTTTTTTTTACCATGACGCACGCTTCGGTCACTCAAATTTATGAAACCTGTGTTTTACACAAAGAAATGCTTAAAAAAAACGCTCATCTGACTGAGCCCTAAGTCTGCATTTGTGATAGTGCTGTTAAGCTATTAGAAAGGCTGTTTATTGGCCGAAACATGTCTAGTGGTTTTATATGTGTGTTCCACTATGTAATAGAAGCAAATAATAAAGGAAGGAAAAGCTTTTGCACCGAGAAACCAACTTAATTATTTTTTATGGAGAAACTTTCCAGCTGCTGGGACTTGCAGCTCACCGGTGTTACCTGTGTACTTCCAAAGATGCAGTGGATTTAAAGGCCATTGGAATAGGTGAGCTCACAATCTTTCTACTGCTATTGCATGTTATTGCATGGTTTCAATGCAGAGAGTAAGCTAGTCACTAACAATTATGCATTTTTGCATATACCACTATGACTCAGTCAGTGGAGGATCAGCCTCAGGCTATTACACCATTTTAGCACTTTCAGGCTGAGGGCTCAGTCACACGGGCGGTTTTATGTGCGTTTATACGTGCGTAAAAATGTTTGCACTACACGCGTCCAAAAAAACGCGTGACCACATCCATTGCCACCCATATGTTCTATCTTTTGTAGGTGTTTTTTTTTTTTTTTTTTAAACAAAGGCAATGCGAACGTTTTTACGCGCGTATAAACGCACTTAAAAACGCCCATGTGACTGAGCCCTGAGATTGAAAACCCACATCTGGTTTACCGACCACCTTGTGAAATCGGCCAAGGCAACAGGTTTAGACTGTTTCTGTAACTTCAATTAACCCTTTAATACTATAGGACGTACAGTTACATCCTGCAGTATCGGGGTATGTATGAGGAGAGATCACGCAGCAATCTCTCTTCAAGCAACGCTGGTGCTGGCTGTTTCTTACAGCCAACACCCACCCGTAACAGCTCCAATAAGCCACACTGCTCAATTCTGACAGCGGCATTTAAATTGGCCCATGTCCTTAAGGGGTTAAAGAAAATAAATGTTTCATGGTGAGTTATGCTATTTCCATAACTCTCATTTACTTTATTTGGAGTTAACGAAACAGCATATTGCTGCCATGTTCAGCTGTTTCCGTAGAGCTCGGTTAGGTGGGCTTGAAACCACAATCAGGTTTCTCATCTCAGCCCGGAAGTGTTGAGATAGGAATATGCCTTTACGACTATCAGAAAGTCCTATCGCTACCTCCCTTTAGCACCATTTACAATAATGAGACACATATTTGTCATTGATCATATCTCACTCCCAGAAGGGAATATGTAATGAGTATTTATGACACATCATGCTGTTTTAAATGTGGTTCATTGGATGTGAGGTTGTATCATTATCTGTGGGAGTGACCAGAAGTCAGGAAATTCTGGGATAGCGTGATCTCCTTTTCTAACATGTATCTTACTAGTTATATCCCTCCTGACACTGTATGGGCCAATTTTGGATATTTGGATCCAAAAAAATACAAATGTACCCTTCAATGCATAAGTTTTTGCATGTAATTACAGCAACAGGGAACAAGACGTTCCTACAGACATCGCCCAGCACTGAGGCCCCTCGGCTAAAGATGTTCTTGGAGAAACCTTCCTATGTTTGAGAAAGAATTCGGAGGAGGCTTCACTAAACAATGAAGTAAGAATGAGGCTATTTTTCATAAAATGCAAAGCTTTATTATTATTATATTGCCGCTACATATTCAAAAAGTTACCCGTGACTTTCATTACATGGTTTTAGAAGTGAGTGCTGCTGGGTGACTCAGCCGTGGATCATTTCTCGATGATTTGTCTGGGTTAGTGAGATCTGTGCGCCGACCAGTTTTATTTCTGGTCTTCTGGTGACGTCCTTGTTGGGACTTGCTTAAATGTTTCGTTTACTCAAGCTGAATAGTAGTAAAATAAAGGTAAGTTAGTTTTGTGCACTGATATCTCCACCCCCCTGTTCCTTTTTCCATTCCCCCTCCCTCTATCCCTTTCTCATAAAATTAGAGACAGTATAGTACAAGCTATGGTTCGAAGGTAACTCCCCCCATTACTCCTCTCTCTTCCCTATTCCCTACCCTTATACTTTGAAGACAGTGCATATGGAATAACCCTTAAGATTACCTTCCGAGGGAAGTAACAAGTAGGCTCGTCAATGAGGCTAGGGTCAAAGCAGCAACCTTTCTCCTTACATTCAGACTCAGAAATGTCTTTATCTCCACAGGCTTGTTTTTTTTTCACATCACACACAACTGTAAGACAATTAGAAGACAAAAGTATTATTCTAATTTTCATGATCTGTGTTTGATCAGTGGGGTTCTGACCTATTGAATGCTATTGCTTACCAATCAAATGAATATGGCAAGCCGTACTACCAGGCACAACAACTAGTGCAAATGAGCTGCTGTGCCTGGCTAAAGAATGCTGCGTCCCTTCATTGTGCTGATCACTGAAAATACTGGATGGTGAAACCCTACCAATCATACAAAGATGGGCTATGCTGAGAGAACACCTCAGCTAAGCACACTTATATTAAATAAATAAATCTTGTTATTTGTATAGCACCAATTTATTATAGCTAGATAATGGTAACACAATACAGCAAAAGGCAGTCTTGCAGTAATTTGGCAGAGCAATTAAACATGCAGCAGAACAACATGTTGCAAAACAGTTGAATTAGAATGAACACAGTTTCCTCTTTAACGCTTTCTCTATATATATCTGGAGGTGACACATTAGAAGTTCCCACAGGCCTAGTTATCTCTTGGGTTTACTGGAATTTGAGATGAGATTTAGATGGACCTCTGTACTATGCCTGGCTTTGACTTCACCGGGTTTTGTTTAACTCACTGTTTCAGTGGAATGGGTCCCAGCTTCTCACCTCCTCACTGCAGACAGACTAGGAAGCCGATGAATCCTGGCTTCCCTGCTGAAATAGCGTTTTGTAGCTGCTTGCTCTGCTGACCTCCTCCTACACGTCCCCCTCCTCCGACGACTCTCTAAAGCAGACTCCCACTAACTACTCCTTCACTTCCTGTCTTTTTCCCCCACTTTCTTCTCTTCTCCCCCTCAGCATACCAGCTCACTACACAGTTTCCCACTCTGAGCTCTCACCACACCCCTTGACCAATGAGTGAAGGCATGACACAGCCAATAAGCAGCCATCTGTTGCCAAGCTTTAAGCTTAGGAAGAAAGGGGAAACAAGGTTAATCCAATGTACAGCACTTTTTATGTCTCCTGGAAGCACACAGCAAAGTGTGACAGGACTTATTAATATGTGGCTATTCTGGAGGACCCTCTGGGCCACTACACTTGGGCCCGAGAGGCCTAAAAGTCCTTCTGCAACACAATAGTACATTTAAAATAAGGGCAGTGCTCAAAGGTCCAAGACAGAGAATCCCAGATGTGCAGATGGGAGGAAACTTTCGAAGATTACAAATACAATGCTTTTATATCTTGCTTATCTAATCTTGACAAAGGAGGTAGAACCTCCAAAATGCATTGCATACCTGATTGTTGTACCCACTTATTTATTTATGTATATTAAAATGACGTTAGCCTCCTAGGGTTTAGGGAGGGGTTTCTGTCTTGGGACCCCACTGTAAAGTAAATGAAATTTCATTTGATTTCATCTTTTTACCATATTTTTATTGATTCACAAACCCATGAAGCTCTGGAACCTTTTTACGAACTCTAGTTATTTATAAATATTACATGGCAGATGAGGCCCTTTTATAGATTTTACATTGGGGACAAGAACTTTAACTACACATTGTGCTTTGAACAAATGTGTACTTACTAGCAAAATGCAAATCAATTTATTTACCTACAATAATATTTTTGTGCTGAAAAATCACTCTAAATTTCTGGTCACTAATTTGCTCTCCACTGCCATTTGTCACGTAAAGCCCATCTAAAGCAATAGAGTCGAGGTGTGGCTTAACTTACAACAAGACCAGACGTGTGGAGCAGGAGCTCCTCAAACAAGAAGCTTAAATCCGCTAGCATCCAGACTTCTGGGACCTCAGCCCTATAGATCTCAACACCAGAGTTGCCTCTGAGTATAGAGGAGGAAATAGAGATTGTGGCCCAGTGGAACCTGTGAAGCTAGGGACTTGAGTTGTGAGAAGGCCTGCGAGATCACACTATTATGGAGACCAGTGAGCTGAGAAAGAAGAAATCCACTTACCAGCGGCAGAGCAGGAGCTTTTTTTCCTGGACACTGACTTAGGGAGGAGGTGAGGAGACATTTGAGGAGGGTCCACGGTCCTGCATTATTGGGCCTGAAACTGCTCAGGCGCCGTGTAGGCAGCCGGCAGGGAGACACTCTGTTGAGGGCAGAGTCTCCTAACCATTGTCAAAGACACTCACAGCAGCAATAAAAACTGTGTAAGAGGTACTTGATAGTCATGAAGCAAAGGAGCACAGAGGAGTGGAAGATAGGGCCCTGCCATTGAGTGCACAATAGTGGGCCTGGAAGAAGCAGTTCCAGCTCTGCTCAACCAGACCAATCCCCTCCCCCTTCTCTCATCACAGAAGATTCCTGAGGATAACTGAAGGTAGTGTATCAAGGAGTCTTAAACCTTCTGGCAAAAGCTCTGTTCAGCTACATGCTTCTCCTTCTATATTTCCACATTGAGGGTGACCTCATACAAACGCCATAGTGGGCACAGCTCAAATTTTTTTAGTGAACTCAACATTAGAGTTCTGACCACAAAAGCAATCGCATATACAAGACCCAAAGAAGTAGTCCCTTCAGAAGCTTTAACTGTTCTAAAGAATGTTTGTAAAACTCCCACTTAGGGGTTTGCCTACAACCGATAAAAAAAGGAATAAAAGTTTTTCTTAATATTAAGATTAGAGATGACCGAGCATACTCGCTAAGGGCAATTGCTTGATCAAGCATTGCCCTTAGTGAGTACCTGCCAGCTCGGGAGCAAAGATTCGGCTGCTGGCGGCAGGCAGGGCGCGGTGCGGGAGAGCGGGGAGGAACGGAGGGGAGATCTCTCCCTCTCTCCCCCGCTCCCCCTGCTCACTGCCGCAACTCACACCTTCTCACCCGCGACGGCAGACGAACCTTTTCTTCCGAGCGGGGAGATACTCGCTAAGGACCATGCTCGATCGAGTAATTGTCCTTAGCGAGTATGCTTGCTCATCTCTAATTAAGATCTTTCCTCATGGGTAATCCGAATGCAACCAATAATTTATTTTTTTTTCACAGGATCTCACAATCTGATGATCCATAGGCAGATAAAAACTCTTTTTGTGTCTAAATAAGTACCCTTCCTCAGTTAGCTGAATTCTTCTACCAATTTTTGCTAAGGAGCTTCGGCTCATGAAACCCCTACTGGAAATCTTGAGAAAAGAAGGACTCCAGTATTCATGGCTTTTCCCATTTGACCTTGCAATTAACAAAACTGGCCAATGAATCACAATTGGCATGCCAGAAGACCTAGAAAAAGTGCGGCAGCACCTGGACATCAGTCCTATATCTTTGGAATTGTGTGACCCCCCCACCCCACCCCTCCCCCCAGGAATCCTGTCAGTGAGCTGTTTTTTAAATTTTATTTTAATTTTATTTTATTCTTATTTTTGCTGATTGCGAATTTTTTTATTTGTTTTAAACTTTATTCCATATCATGAACCCAATGCTGTAGATGCATACAATTCCAACCTAGCTTTCCAATCGACATTTTTTCTCATTTTTATATGCATATACAAATATACACTATATGCACCCTCTTGGGTGGAGCAATTATATTATGTTTCCCAATAAGCAACCCCACGATTTTCAGTCCATCTTCCTTTATATTGATATTTTCAAAATTGTTATTAAACTGATGATTTGTCTTCATCCTATTTTATAACAGATGTTTGCTTTGTATAAATTTGATGTCCTTTTACATCTACTGGCTGTATACATTCTCTTTAGATTTCCGTTTTTGGTCATATATATTTTATCACCATTCATATCTATGTTCCTTTTTATATATTTATCGTATTCATTGATACATTTATAAGATTTCATTATGCATATGGATTTTGTTTGTTTTTTTCCCCTCCCCTCTCCGCCCTTTTTTTTTCTTCTTCCCTTTTTTGTTAATTACTCCTCCACTATTTATTTGTGCATATCACTCTGTGTTTAATCTAGCTGAACTGACAAAGGGGCTCGTCCCCGAAATCTACCTCAAAACCAGCCATCTCTTCATCTTGAGTAAATGCTGTTCTACCCAATCGTCTATCAGAGAGCGACTTACATTTAACTTTTTTTTAATCTTAGGTTGGATTTTTGCTTTGCTCGTTTCCCTCTTCTATTTTGGCCCTTGGCTCTGTTTTTGCACCATATACTTCGGCCTGCAGTGGATGAGACTCCAGTCAAGAGAAAAGATACAGTAAAATAGTTTTTTTATGGAAATTCTCTGTCACCCATTAACTGAGATGACAGAGAAGGTAGGTTTAGCTTCATAAGGGGGACAATAAGATGAATCTTCTAATCTATATGCCCCAAACACAAACTAGATCAAATTGCTGATGGAGATGCTGAATAAGTCAAAATCTGCGAAGCTCAGCAAATCAGAGCCAGTGCTCGATGACCCAATCACAGACATTTATTGAATCACTGAATGGCTGTGATTGGTTCATCGAGCAACACAAAGCAGGATTCGAGGGAACACAAAGGAAGGATCCATAGGGAAACATTGGCTACAAAAGATCACAAATTGCGGCTGTATAAAGCATGCCACGATTTTGTGGTCTAACAGTGTCGCAGGCTACAACACATCGCTTGTGTGGAAAAACTCTTAGGAAAGCATGGGCTCTATATACATGTGATTTGTTGTACTGTTGCTCTGTAACAAAGTCGTGCGAAAAAAATTGCCTGTCTGGAAGCGGCCTAAATAGGGATGAGCGAGTATACTCGCTAAGGCACTACTCGCTCGAGTAATGTGCCTTAGCCAAGTATCTCCCTGCTCGTCCCTAAAGATTCGGGGGCCGCCGCAGCTGACAGGTGAGTTGCGGCGGGGAGCGGGGAAGAGCGAGCGGGAGGGAGGGAGAGAGAGATCTTTCCTCCGTTCCTCCCCGCTCTCCCCCGCCGCTCCCCGCCCCCTGCTGGCCCCCGAATCTTTAGGGACGAGCGGGGAGATACTCGTCTAAAGCACATTACTCGAGCGAGTAGTGCCTCAGCGAGTATACTCGCTCATCCCTAGGCCTAAACTCACAAAAAAGTTATCAGATTTTTTTTTAAACTAGCATTCTATTACTTTTAAAAGAGCTACTTCATTCAAATGATCGTTCATGGCTTGGCAGGAAAACTTTATTGACGAGGCCCTTTTTTTTGCATTTTCGCTTTTTCATCCCCTCTTTTAAAAAATCGTAACTCCTTTATTTATCCATTGACGTCGCTGTATGAAAGTTTGTTTTTTGCTGGACGAGTTGTAATTTTTAATGTTACTATTTAATGTACCATATAATCTACTGAAAAAACTTTTTTTAAAAGTTCTAAGTGGAGCAAAAGGAAAAACAAAAACGACATCCCTCCATCTTTCAGTGTGTCTTGTTTCTATGGCGCACAAACTGCAACAAAAATGACATGATAACTTTATTCTATGGGTTAGTACGATTACTATGATACCAAACTTGTATAGTTACTTTATTTTTTTTGCCGTACTTCTTTTATTTTTTTCAAAGGCATTTAATTTTTTTTTAATTATTTTCTGCCGCCATCTTCTGTACGCAATAATTTTTTATTTTTCTGTTGACATAGTTGTGCGAGTTCGCATTTTTTGCGAGATGTCATGTAGCTTATGTTGGTACCATTTTGGAATACATAGAACTTTTTGGTCGCTTTTTATTGCATTTTTTCAGGGAGACAGGTTGACTGAAAAAGTGCATTTCTGGCATTCTTTATTTATTTATTTTCTGACAACATTCACTGAGCGGGGTAAATAATGCACTACTTTGATAGACTGGACTTTACAGACGCATCAATACCAAATATGTATTTTTGTTTTATGGTTTAGATATTTTTATTATAGATATGGCAAAAGGGGGGTGGATTTAAACTTTACTTTTATTTTTTTTTTACAATTAATAAAACTTTATTGATCTTATTTTTACTTTTTTTTAGCCCCCCCTGGAGGACCACAACTAGCGATGCTTTGATCGCTCCTGTAGTATGATGTAATGCCATAGCATTACATAATACTGCAATCTGACAAGCAATCTATAAAGCCACCCCACGGGTCCTTTCAGAAGGACCCCGGCTGCCCTCACACCTGTATGGCTCCATGCAATCTCTCGTTTGGGGGATTTAAATGCCACTGTCAGAATTGACAGCAGCATTTGAAGGGTTAATAGCCGCGATCAGCCACATGGCCAATTGCAGCTATTGCCCGCGGGTGTCGGCTGTAATAAACAGCTGACACTAATGCTGTATGAAGAGAGGTCACCCCGCGATCTCTCTTTATACAAAGGCCATTGATACAGGACATCAAAAGGCATATTGGCGGTCGTTAAAGGGTTAAAACGTACATGCTCCCCAAATTGTTATATAAAATATAATTGCTGTCTATACATATTCCACAAGTATTCATCAAGAAAATTAGTATGCTTTTCACAGGCTATTTTTGGAAGCACAGGCGTTCCCATCTGGCTTATTCCCTAATGAGAAAGAAAAAGCACAATGGAGGAGTAAGTCTTCTAGATCTAACAGAATATTGCAAAACAATTCCATTGAATAGATGGCTCGACCTAACATTTCCAATTAAAAACCACAAGCTAAAAAGATTAGCGGAAACCATACAAGGAGATAGGAATGTTTGATTTCCAAGACCTAGCATCTACAGGTTAAGGGTGCATTCCCACGAAGGTATATCGGCTCGGTTTTCATGCCGAGCCGATATACGTTGTCCTTGTGTGCAGGGGGGGGGGAGGATGGAAGAGCCAGGAGCAGGAACTGAGCTCCCGGCCCCTCTCTGCCTCCTCTCCGCCCCTCTGCACTATTTGCAATGAAAGGAGGTGGGGCGGGGCTAAGTTCCTAGAATTAGCCCCGCCCCCGTTCCACCTCTCCCCATTGCAAATAGTGCAGAGGGGCGGAAAAGAGGCAGAGAGGGGGCGGGAGCTCAGTTCCTGCTCCTGGCTCTTCCATCCCCCCCCCCCCTGTACACGAGGACAACGCATATCGGCTCTGCGTGAAAACCGAGCAGATATACGTTCGTCTGAATGCAGCCTAAAGGAGTTCAGTCTAGTGTTAAGAAGTATCTGTGAGACATGGGACCACCTTAAAGCCTCTTTGGTGCCCTTTCCAACAACACTTACTCCACTCCAATTACTGCAACTTACAATGAAGGCGACTACCACCCAACCAGAATAAACTTGGAAAATGTTTAGAGGTCTAATGATTGGAGATCTGCAGGTAATAAGACACAAAGCCCCCTTGGAGATAGCTAACACACTTGCCACAAAATCTCTTGCTTACACCTAGCACATATCACAACATACATAACAAGCTTTAAAAAACAACATCCCTCCTCGAGACCGTTGACTTTGAGAAGCTAACCAGTAACACAGGGAAAAAAGGCAAGGAAGATAACTTTGCTAACAAAAAATTACACCACTGCCTTAAAGGGGTTGTCTCGCGAAATCAAGTGGGGGTAAGCACTTCTGTATGGCCATATTAATGCACTTTGTAATATACATCGTGCATTAAATATGAGCCATACAGAAGTTACTCACTTACCTGCTCCGTTGCTGGCGTCCCCGTCGCCATGGCTCCGTCTAATTCTGATGTCTTCTTGCTTTTTTTTTGCTGTGCGGTCTTCTCCCTTCGGCTCCGCTTGGCAGCAACGGAGCATACAGAAGTGCTTACCCCCACTTGATTTCGCGAGACAGCCCCTTTAACCGCCAGTAGGCTGATTTATATCTCTTCTTGGGAAAAGGAATTGGGTGTTGGGATATCTGATGCAGAGCTCAAAACAATTTTCAAGGTTACATATGGTGTCTCTCCAAGTGTTCGGCTGCATGAACATCACTATAAACTACTGGCCAGATGGCTTCATGGGTTGGACAGGTGTTGGAGATTTCAGAAACATAAGGGCTCATATCTACATATATGGTGCAAATGCCCTAGGATTAAAAAATTAGGTACTCATCCTAAAAAAATAGGTGATACTGTCATTTTCTTAAGTAGACCCAGCACCTACTTCAACCAACTGAGAGATAAGTTGGCTTCATATGTAATTAAAGCCACAAAAACTTTGATCCCTCTCTTGTAGAGAAACTCAGACTCTCCAACGGTAGCTCTTTGGAAAGACAAGATTAAACAAATCCATAGATTTGAAGTAATCATCAGTTGGACTAACCAATCACAAATGTTCTTTCTTAAAATATGATCACCATGGCAGTAATACTCACTCAAGTCATATAACATTTTCACTACACAACATAACAAAGTAACTAGTAGGGTAGGCAAATACCATCCCTCACATATGACACACTGAAAACAGGTAGTAATCTGAAGTAGAACCATTAAAACATTGAGAATTGGAACAAGAGACCTTTTGAGAGACAGAAATATAAGAAACAGTGGTATTCTCTCCTCTCCCCTGTTCCCCCATCTCCCCACATCTCATTTATCATACCCTTACTCCTCCTATGGTATGAGTCAAATGGGAGAATAGTAGGATTATTTTATACTGATATGTTGAAGAATTGAGGACGTTCCCAAACTTAATATTGCAAGCACTCAGCTTTGCTATATTTAAATGTCTAAAAAATGTTGTAAATGAAAAATGTTTTTTGTATTGAAATGCTATTCTGTGAGAAATTGAATTGAAATTTTAATAAAAAATTTAACAAAAAAGATTTAATAGAAATAAAAAAGTAATGGAGTCACCAAAAAGGATAACAGTAGGTGGGGGAGGGAGCTGTATCATGCTGCTCATAGAAATCTATGTAGAGGGGAAAGTGGTAGAGGAGTAGGGAGCTGCAGGAGGGAGACAAAAGCAAAGACTCAGCTTGACATAACACTAAATCTGTTATTTAATGTGTATAATGTTATTGAAAGGGGAATAAACATTGAAGGTTACCTTTCTTAGAGTAGTAACACAGAGGATTGCCTTCCATGCTGGGGTCAAAGCAGCAGCCTATCTTTTTACAGTCATCCTCAGAGATTTCCTCAGATCCACAGAGCATTCTTAACTTTGGGTTCAGGTCGCACTCGGGATCTGTAAGATAATTAGAAAACTAAATTACCATTCTAATTTTCATGATCTGTGTTTGATCAGTGGGGATCTGACCTTACGGATGCCTGCCAATCAAATGCATATGGCAAGCAGTATTACAAGGCACAACCACTGGTGTAAATGAGCTGCTGTGTCTGGATAAACCATGTAGAAACCCCTTCATTGTGCTGATCAGTGGGTGTTCTGGAGGATGAGCAAAAGTGGTCTATCCCAGGGAGGCAGAACAATCACCTAGAATAAACCAATATTATTAATGGCACATGGCAGCTGAGGGCCCTATTCCAGATTTACTGTTGGGGTTCAGAAGCTTCAAGTTACCGCTCATATTGGAGCTTCTATATCATGGGACCTGGCTACATAATGTGACATAACCCACTAGTAGACCTAGACTGTCATTATCATTACCACAGGTCATATCAGTCTGTCTGCTTTCCCAAGAATCCATATTTGCTTGTTCTTCTGGATCATTCAAGAGCCTCACGAAAATCCCAACCTTATAAAAATGATGCAGCTGACCTCAAATCAACAAATATCTGCTGTGTGTGAATGGGGTGAATAAAAAAATGAAAACGAGTATTTTTGCAGTTAGCAAACAGCCAGGCCTCGTCTAGCTCACTGAGGAGCTGGTGAATATCCGGTGGGCACTGGCATTTGCAAAGAGCACTGGCATTTTGTCAAAGGGCCCACCTGGCAGCACGCTGAGGTGGCAGGTAAAACCTATTGGAAGACAACATTCCTGCAAGTAAATATCAGACCTCTTAACAATCCCTGAACCAATGAATACAAGTAAAAGCCAAAGCCAGAATCTTCTCCAAAAGGAAAAGATAAACCATAAACAGACAGCTGCTTCAGACTATTTGCTCCTCATCGGTGTACAATTAAGTTTGCTGACTTGGCCAAATGAGAGGCCTTTGATGTAGGTCAGGAAGGTTATGGTTTCCCCTTAGGGGGAGAAACTAGTAAGGAGGCTTTCGGGGGTATTTGCCCCTCATCCGTTTGCAGTAGGCTGGCTGGTCTGGCTAGGTGAGAGGCCTTTGATGTAGTGTGGAAAGTGTATGGTTTCTCCTTGGGGCGAAAACCTAGTGAGGAGACTTATAAGGCCATCCATGCTCCTCTGGGAAATTTATGCAAATAGGAAGATGGAACAATACCTCAGCAGCTAAAGCAATGAAACATATCGTATGGAGCATAATATGAATTTAAAAAAAAAAGGAAATACAAGAGGCGAAAAAGACAGGGGAAAGAAGAAAAGAAAACAAGCACACGTGTATGAGAGAGAATGACACTGCGGAATGTATCTTGTACTATTTCTAATGGTACAACATTCGAAGTGGTAAAATTAAAATGGGGAGAAATACTGTGGTGCAGGAATTGGTTTTTCAGACTTAATCCGTGCTTGTTTAGACGCTCGCCCAACATACTGTAAATTGCAAGAACATTGAAGCATATACAAAGATGTGTAAGAAAATTGCACCACATGCTCAATCCAACATTCATATAGACTCTACAGATTTTGGTTAAAATCTTGCCCAATATGGGGTGATTTACTAAAATGAGCCAACATAGATCTAATGTCAGGTTGAAGGTAGTTATAATGGGCAGGAGTGTAGCTAAAGGCTCAGGGGCCTGGGTGCAAAGATTCTGCTCAGACCTCCTTCCCCCCTCTTACCGCACTTGATGACTGCTGACTGTGGTCTGCTCTGAGCTTTCTGCAGCATCATTGCTTCTCTTAGGAGGCCCACCCATGCCACACTAACATCTATCTATCTATCTATCTATCTATCTATCTATCTATCTATCTATCTGTCATCCCACAGGCACTATATCTACAAGACAACTTTTATAACAGTTAGCTTCGTTAGATACAATGGTTAAGCTCTAGGATGCTTTAATATAAAACTGTCACCATATAATAGTCAGATGCCTGCTCTACACACTGATAGTGATTACATTACATTTAGGGTTACTTTACGCATCACAACTGTCTGGACCAAAGGCAAATGACAGCTGTCGCAATGACTATTGTTCCTTCACTTTCACACAGCAGCGATAGTCGTTCAGTGAATGGAGGTAGAATGCAATGTAGTTCTCTTTCGGACACTGTGAATTGGCAGTCGTTCAAAGTTGAACAACTGCCTGTTTACAGTAAGAGCGAGTCGCTAACTAGTAGAGATGAGCGAGCGTACTTGTCCGAGCTTGATGCTCGTTCGAGTATTAGGGTGTTCGAGATGCTCGTTACTCGAAACGAGCACCACGCGATGTTCAAGTTACTTTCACTTTCATCTCTGAGACATTTGTGCGCTTTTCTGGCCAATAGAAAGACATGGAAGGCATTACAACTTCCTCCTGTAACGTTCCAGCCCTATACCACCCCCCTGCAGTGAGTGGCTGGGGAGATCAGGTGTCACCCAAGTATAAAAATCTGCCCCGCCCGCGGCTCGCCACAGATGCATTCTGACAGAGATCAGGGAAAGTGCTGTCTTGCTTTAGCTGCTATAGGAAGAGCGTTAGGTGTTATATTCATCTTGAAGAACCCCAACGGTCCTTCTTAGGGCCACATCTGACCGTGTGCAGTACTGTTGAGGCTGCTTTTAGCAGTGTTGCACAATTTTTTTTTTGGTATATCGGGCGTGCAGACCATTGCGTCCTCAGTCTGCAGTCATTTAACTCAGCATAGGGGCAGTACTGGTGAGGCAGGCAAAGTGGGAAAGGTGAAAGAGATATACTGTCTATATAGGCAGTGGGCTTTTTAAAATAAATGGGGAAAAATACTATATTTGGTCTGCCTGTGACCGTCTTCAGTGTACTGCGTGTCTGCTGGGGGTAGTAGTCCTAATTAATACGCAGCAAAGCGTTACAGCAGGCTTGTGCAAAATTGTTTCCTGGCTCTGCTGTCTCCGTTACATCACCGCCGTTATAGCGCCAGAGGGAAACAGTATACATAATATACGCTGCATACAGTATCTGTCTGGTGTTTCAGCTCACCATTTAAAAAAATTGAAGCAAAATACTTAAGGCCTACCACTGCCCTTTGGCCACTTGACTGCTTCTGCGCTGTGAATTCCACTAGCTCAGTCATACGCACCTACGTCTCACTACAGGCGTGCGCAAAATTGTTTCCTGGCTCTGCTGTGCGTTCCGTAAGCGAAGTCAGCCTCCAACCACAGGCCAATAAGCGGCACATTTAATTACAGCGTTCTGTTTCTGCTCTACTCGTAATACACCATGCTGAGGGGTAGGCCTAGAGGACGCGGGCGAGGACGCGGAGGCCCAAGTCAGGGTGTGGGCACAGGCCGAGCTCCTGATCCAGGTGTATCGCAGCCGACTGCTGCGGGATTAGGAGAGAGGCACGTTTCTGGTGTCCCCAGATTCATCTCACAATTAATGGGTCCACGAGGTAGACCTTTATTAGAAAATGAGCAGTGTGAGCAGGTCCTGTCGTGGATGGCAGAAAGTGCATCCAGCAATCTATCGACCACCCAGACTTCTACGCCGTCCACTGCTGCAACTCTGAATCCTCTGGCTGCTGCTCCTCCTTCCTCCCAGCCTCCTCACTCCATTACAATGACACATTCTGAGGAGCAGGTAGACTCCCAGGAACTGTTCTCGGGCCCCTGCCCAGAATGGGCAGCAATAGTTCCTCTCCCACCGGAGGAGTTTGTCGTGACCGATGCCCAACCTTTGGAAAGTTTCCGGGGTCCGGGGGATGAGGCTGGGGACTTCTGACAACTGTCTCAAGAGCTTTCAGTGGGTGAGGAGGACGATGACGATGAGACACAGTTGTCTATCACTCAGGTAGTAGTAATTGCAGTAAGTCCGAGGGAGGAGCGCACAGAGGATTCGGAGGAAGAGCAGCTGGACGATGAGGTGACTGACCCCACCAGGTTTGCTAAGCCTACTGAGGACAGGTCTTCAGAGGGGGAGGCAAGTGCAGCAGCAGGGCAGGTTGGAAGAGGCAGTGCAGTGGCCAGGGGTAGAGGCAGGGCCAGACCGAATAATCCACCAACTGTTTCCCAAAGCGCCCCCTCGCGCCATGCCACCCTGCAGAGGCCGAGGTGCTCAAAGGTGTGGCAGTTTTTCACTGAGAGTGCAGACGACCGACGAACTGTGGTGTGCAAGGTTTGTCGTGCCAAGATCAGCCGTGGAGCCATCACAACCAGCCTCACCACCACCAGCATGCGCACACATATGATGGCCAAGCACCCCACAAGGGACGAAGGTCGTTCACCGCCTCCGGTTTGCATCATTGCCTCTTCCCCTGTGCCCCAACCTGCCACTGAGATCCAACCCCCCTCTCAGGACACAGGCACTACCGTCTCCTGGCCTGCACCCACACCCTCACCTCCGCTGTCCTCGGCCCCATCCAGCAATGTCTCTCAGCGCACCGTCCAGCCGTCTCTAGTGCAACTGTTTGAGCGCAAGCGCAAGTACGCCGCCACGCACCTGCACGCTCAAGCGTTAAACGTGCACATAGCCAAATTGATCAGCCTGGAGATGCTGCTGTATAGGCTTGTGGAAACGGAGGCTTTCAAAAACATGATGGCGGCAGCGGCCCCGCACTGCTCGGTTCCCAGTCGCCACTACTTTTCCCGATGTGCCGTCCCAGCCCTGCACGACCACGTCTCCCGCAACATTGTACGCGCCTTCACCAACGCGGTTACTGCCAAGGTCCACTTAACAACGGACACATGGACAAGCACAGGCGGGCAGGGCCACTACATCTCCCTGACGGCACATTGGGTAAATTCAGTGGAGGCTGGGACCGAGTCAGAGCCTGGGATCGCTCACATCCTACCCACCCCCAGAATTGCGGGCCCCAGCTCGGTGCTGGTATCTGCGGCGGTGTATGCTTCCTCCACTAAACCACCCTCCTCCTCCTCCTCCTCCTACGCAACCTCTGTCTCGCAATCAAGATGTGTCAGCAGCAACACATCGCCAGCAGTCGGTGTTGCGCGACGTGACAGCACAGCGGTGGGCAAGCGTCAGCAGGCCGTGCTGAAACTACTCAGCTTAGGAGAGAAGAGGCACACGGCCCACGAACTGCTGCAGGGTCTGACAGAGCAGACCGACCGCTGGCTTTCACCGCTCAGCCTCCAACCGGGCATGGTCGTGTGTGACAACGGCCGTAACCTGGTGGCGGCTCTGCAGCTCGGCAGCCTCACGCATGTGCCATGCCTGGCCCACGTTTTTCATTTGGTGGTTCAGCGCTTTCTGAAAAGCTACCCACACTTGTCAGACCTGCTCGGAAAGGTGCGCCAGCTATGCGCACATTTCCGCAAGTCCAAGACGGACGCTGCCACCCTGCGGACCCTGCAACATCGGTTTAATCTGTCAGTGCACCGACTGCTGTGCGACGTGCCCACATGGTGGAACTCTACGCTCCACATGTTGGCCAGGCTCTATGAGCAGCGTAGAGCTATAGTGGAATACCAACTCCAACATGGGCGGCATAGTGGGAGTCAGCCTCCTCAATTCTTTACAGAAGAGTGGGCCTGGTTGGCAGACATCTGCCAGGTCCTTGGAAACTTTGAGGAGTCTACCCAGATGGTGAGCGGGGATGCTGCAATCATTAGCGTCATTATTCCTCTGCTATGCCTCTTGAGAAGTTCCCTGCAAAGCATAAAGGCAGACGCTTTGCGCTCAGAAACGGAGGCGGGGAAAGACAGTATGTCGCTGGATAGTCAGAGCACCCTCATGTCTATATCTCAGCGCGTCGAGGAGGGGAAGGAGCATGAGGAGGAGGGGAAAGAGACAGCTTGGCCCACTGCTGAGGGTACCCATGCTGCTTGCCTGTCATCCTTTCAGCGTGTATGGCCTGAGGAGGAGGAGGAAGAGGATCCTGAAAGTGATCTTCCTAGTGAGGGCAGCCATGTGTTGCGTACAGGTACCCTGGCACACATGGCTGACTTCATGTTAGGATGCCTTTCTCGTGACCCTCGCGTTACACGCATTCTGGCCACTATGGATTACTGGGTGTACACACTGCTCGACCCACGGTATAAGGAGAACCTTTCCACTCTCATACCCGAAGAGGAAAGGGGTTCGAGAGTGATGCTATACCACAGGACCCTGGCGGACAAGCTGATGGTAAAATTCCCATCCGACAGCGCTAGTGGCAGAAGGCGCAGTTTCGAGGGCCAGGTAGCAGGGGAGGTGCGGAGATCAGGCAGCATGTACAGCACAGGCAGGGGAACACTCTCTAAGGCCTTTGACAGCTTTCTGGCTCCCCATCAAGACTGTGTCACCGCTCCCCAGTCAAGGCTGAGTCGGCAGGAGCACTGTAAAAGGATGGTGAGGGAGTACGTAGCCGATCGCACGACCGTCCTCCGTGATGCCTCTGCCCCCTACAACTACTGGGTGTTGAAGCTGGACACGTGGCCTGAACTAAAGTACCCCAGTCTGACTGGGGCATGCAGTGTGGGCCAAAGCCCACCTGCATTAAACCTGACGTTACCTCAGCTGTGCTGGGCACTGCAATGGGATTTATTTACACTACCGTTCAAAAGTTTGGGGTCACCCAAACAATTTTGTGTTTTCCATGAAAAGTCACACTTATTCACCACCATGCGTTGTGAAATGAATAGAAAATAGAGCCAAGACATTGACAAGGTTAGAAATAATGATTTGTATTTGAAATAACATTGTTTTTACATCAAACTTTGCTTTCGTCAAAGAATCCTCCTTTTGCAGCAATTACAGCATTGCACACCTTTGACATTCTAGCTGTTAATTTGTTGAGCTAAGCTTGTGAAATTGCACCCCACGCTTCTAGAAGCATCTCCCACAAGTTGGATTGGTTGGATGGGCACTTCTGGCGTACCATACGGTCAAGCTGCTCCCACAACAGCTCAATGGGGTTCAGATCTGGTGACTGCGCTGGCCACTCCATTACCGATAGAATACCAGCTGCCTGCTTCTGCTGTAAATAGTTCTTGCACAATTTGGAGGTGTGTTTAGGGTCATTGTCCTGTTGTAGGATGAAATTGGTTCCAATCAAGCGCTGTCCACTGGGTATGGCATGGCGTTGCAAAATGGAGTGATAGCCTTCCTTATTCAGAATCCCTTTTTAACCTGTACAAATCTCCCACCTTACCAGCACCAAAGCAACCCCAGACCATCACATTACCTCCACCATGCTTAACAGATGGCGTCAGGCATTCTTCCAGCATCTTTTCATTTGTTCTGCGTCTCACAAACGTTCTTCTTTGTGATCCAAACACCTCAAACTTGGATTCATCCGTCCACAACACTTTTTTCCAGTCTTCCTCTGTCCAATGTCTGTGTTCTTTTGCCCATCTTAATCTTTTTCTTTTATTGGCCAGTCTCAGATATGGCTTTTTCTTTGCCACTCTGCCCTGAAGCTCAAAATCCCGCAGCCGCCTCTTCACTGTAGATGTTGACACTGGTGTTTTGCGGGTACTATTTAATGAAGATGCCAGTTGGGTACCTGTGAGGTGTCTGTTTCTCAAACTAGAGACTCTAATGTGCTTATCTTCTTGCTTAGTTGTGCAACGCGGCCTCCCACTTCTTTTTCTACTCTGGTTAGAGCCTGTTTGTGCTGTCCTCTGAAGGGAGTAGTACACACCGTTGTAGGAAATCTTCAATTTCTTAGCAATTTCTCGCATGGAATAGCCTTCATTTCTAAGAACAAGAATAGACTGTCGAGTTTCAGATGAAAGTTCTCTTTTTCTGGCCATTTTGAGCGTTTAATTGACCCCACAAATGTGATGCTCCAGAAACTCAATCTGCTCACAGGAAGGTCAGTTTTGTAGCTTCTGTAACGAGCTAGACTGTTTTCAGATGTGTGAACATGATTGCACAAGGGTTTTCTAATCATCAATTAGCCTTCTGAGCCAATGAGCAAACACATTGTACCATAAGAACACTGGAGTGATAGTTGCTGGAAATGGGCCTCTATTCACCTTTGTAGATTTTGCACAAAAAACCAGGCATTTGCAGCTAGAATAGTCATTTACCACATTAGCAATGTATAGAGTGCATTTGTTTAAAGTTAGGACTAGTTTAAAGTTATCTTCATTGAAAAGTACAGTGCTTTTCCTTCAAAAATAAGGACATTTCAATGTGACCCCAAACTTTTGAACGGTAGTGTATGTACCGCCGGCGGGTTCCAGGGAGCCACCCATGCTGTGGGTCCACAGGGACTTCTTAATAGGGAGTTGTACCTGCCTGTGTCTACTTATAAAAAACCCCGGTCTGACTGGGGCATGCAGACACCTTGACAGAATGAATAGTGTGTGGCACATGGGTTCCCCATTGCTATGCCCACATGTGCAGCTCCTGACGGAGGTGGCACAGGATTGTAGTTCTCATTGCTTCTGTAGAGCATTGTGGGCTATCGCCCCGCCCCTTTTAAAGAGGGTCGCTGCCTGGCCGTGCCAACCCTCTGCAGTGTGTGCCTGCGCTTCCTCCTCATGGCAGACGCACTTATAAATAGACATGAGGGTGGTGTGGCTATGAGGCCAGCATGTGGCATGAGGGCAGCTGAAGGCTGCGCAGGGACACTTTGGTGTGCGCTGTGGACACTGGGTCGTGCGGGGGAGTTGGGCAGCATGTAACCCAGGAGAAGTGGCGGCAGAGTGTCATGCAGGCAGTGATTGTGGTTTGTTGGAGGTAGTGTGGTGATGAGTCACTCTTGCCGCTATTGTGGTTTAATAGTGGGACCTGGGAACTTGAGATGCAGCCCAACATGTAGCCCCTCGACTGCCCTATCCGTTTCTGTGTCGTTCCCATCACTCTCTTGAATTTTCCAGATTATCACAAATGAAAACCCTAGCGAGCATCGGCGATATACAAAAATGCTCGGGTCGCCCATTGACTTCAATGGGGTACGTTACTCGAAACGAACCCTCGAGCATCGCGAAAAGTTCGTCTCGAGTAACGAGCACCCGAGCATTTTGGTGCTCGCTCATCTCTACTCACTAGTCATTTAGCTTCAGTGAGTTGAAACAAAGCAACTAGAAATTACTGAGCGATTTTTTGTTTTCTTTTGTCTAATACCTTGTTGAGTCCCGTGTTTACACAACAGAACAATCATGGAAAATCGCTCATTTTGGTGATTGTTTTCGGTCAATAGTTATCCCGTGTAAAGCTACTCTCTACCTCCAGTGATCAGAGGTGACATCTCTCTCTGATTGCTGACATCTGTGTTATTTTTTTTTTCAGTTCTATATCCAGCTCTAAATTATACCCCAAGACCCAAAACATAGAGCCTGTAGTCAACTGCAGCTGAAAGCATACCTAAACCATACAGCCTACAGTCATCTGTACCTGTACCTATACCTAAACCATCCATGAGAAAATCACAGTGATATTCCATCGGTGGTCCATGCAATATCGCTGCGTTGTTACAAAGTTGCATGTAGTGTTATAAAGTCGAACGAATTGTAGCACCACGGGCAAGGATTTTCGAGGGGGGGGGGGGACTTAAAATATAAGCCCTACTCAGAAAATAAGGCCAAGCTGCATAAAAAGACCATACATCACCTAAGAAGCGCTGTCAACTCTTCGGCGTCTTCTCCCCGATTCCCGTCAGTTGTTTTCAGGCATCTTTTCTGGTCAGGAATTGGAAAGTCTTCACCTCCAGGAGGCGCTGCCTCTGATTAGCTGAGTGCTACGGTGCTCAGCCAATCAGAGCCAGTGCTCAATGACCCAATCACAGACATTTATTGAATCACTGAATGGCTATGATTGATTCATCGAGCAACACAATTGAAGGATCCATAGGAAACATGGGCTACAAAATATCGCAGATTGCGGCTCTGTAAAGCATGCCGCAATTATATGGTCTAACAATATCGCAGGCTAGAACACATCGCTCGTGTGGAAGAACTCTTAGGAAAGCATGGGCTTTATATACATGTGATTTGTTGTACTGTCGCTTTGTGACAAAATCGTGTGAAAAAAATTGCCCATGTGGAAGTGGCCTAAACTCACAAAAAAGTTATCAGATTTATTTAAAACTAACATTCTACCAATTTTAAAAGTAATGAAAGAGCTACTTCATTCAAAGGATCTCCTCCTAATTTCATGGCTTGGCAGGAAAAACCTTATAAACCGCATAATGAAACAGCCCTTTTTTTCCATTTTTACTATATAATGTACTGAAAAACTTAAAAAAAAATTCTAAGTGGAGTAAAGTGAAATAAAAACCAAAAACGACATTTTGCCATTTTTGGCACGTCTTGTTTCTACAGCGCACGAACTGCAACAAAAATGACCTGATAACTTTATTCTATGGGTCAGTATGATTACTACGATACCAAACTTGTATAGTTTTTGTTTTTTGCTGTACTACTTTTATTTTTTTTAAAGACATTTAATTGTTTTAAATTATTTTCTGTCGCCACCTTCTGTACGCAATAACTTTTTATTTTTCTGTCAACATAGTTGTGCAAGGGCTTATTTTTTGGTAGATGACCTGTAGTTTATATTGGTACCATTTTGGAAACGGCTTAATGATCGCTTTTTAATGCATTTTTTCTGGGAGACAGGGTGACTGAAAAAGTGCATTTCTGATGCTCTTTATTTTTTTTTCCGGACGACGTTCACCATGCGGGATAAATAATGCTCTACTTTGATAGATCGGACTTCTACAAACGCAGCAATGCCAAATATGTATTTTTGTCTTATGGTTTAGATTTTTTTATTAGAGATATGGCAAAAAGGGGGTGATTTAAAATTTTATTACTTTTATTTTTTTTTTATAATTAATAAAACTTTATTGATCTTTTTTACCTTTTTTTAGATCCCCTGGAGGACCAGAATTAGTGATGCTTTGATCGCTCCTGCAGTATGATGTAATGCCATAGCATTACATCATACTGCAATCTGACAGTCAGTCTATCAAGCGACTCAACGGGGAGTGCTTGATAGGCAGTCTGCTTTCAGAAGGAGCCCAGCTGCGATTACATCAGTATAGCTCCCTGCGATCTCTCGTTTGGGGGATTTAAATGCCGCTGTCAGAAATAACAGCGGCATTTAAAGGGTTAACAGATGCGATCGGACGCAGGGCCAATTGCACCTATTGCCCACAGGTGTCAGCTGTAATAAACAGCTGACGCCCGTGTTGTATGAAGAGAGGTCACCTCGCGATCTCTCTTCATACATACCCCGATGGCATATTAACATCTTTCCCACTTCTGCAACAATCACCAATCAGGTTGCTGGAATTGTGAATCAGCAAATCCAACCAACCAATCAGGTTGCTGGAATTGCTGACTGTTGCAGAAGTGGGGAAGAAGATGTTAATATGCCTCCCCAAATCTCCCCAGGGGGGGCCCGTACGGGATCCCCGAGCATCGTTCTGGGATTTAAATGCTGCTGTCAGAATTTAATTACATAGCTTCAAATGTAATTAAAGCAGCAAAAACGTTGATCCCTCTCTTCGGGAGAAACCCAGACTCTGCGATGGTAGCTCTTTAGAAAAACAAGATTAACCCCTTCACGACAAGGACGTAAGGGTACATCCTGGAGCCTCGGGGTGCATGTTAATATCTTCTTTCTCACTTCTGCAACAATCAGCAATTCCAGCAACCTGATTGGTTGTTTGGGTTGGCTTCTCGCAACCTGATTTTCTTTGTTTTCACAATTCCAGCAATCTGATTGGTCATTTGGGTTGGCTGACTCACAATTCCAGCAACCTGATTGGTGATTGTGGCAAAAGTGGGGAAGAAGATGTTAATATGCTCAGGGGAGCCGTGCAGGTGTCACGGCATCCGGAAGCTGCCTTATCAAGCCATTCCCGTGGGACTAACCACTCACAAATGTCTTTTCTAAAAATATAGTCACCATGGCAGCAATAGGCAGATCACGTCATATAGCATTTTCACTACACAACATAACAAAGTAAGGCTGCCTGTCCACGGGCGATATAGGGTACTAACATAAACTATAAATGGGTACTATCATAAACTACAGGACGTCCCGCAAAAAAATGAGCCCTCACGCAACTACGTCGACAGAAAAATAAAAAAGATTTTGCATGCAGAAGAAGGCGGCAGAAAATAATTTTAAAAAATGAAATGTCTTTGAAAAAAAAAAAGAGTAGTACGGTAGAAAAAACACCATACAAGTTTGGTATCGTAGTAATCGCACTGACCAATAGAATGAAGATATCATGTCATTTATGTAGCAGTTTGTGCGCTTTAGAAACAAGACGCACTGAAAGATGGCGGAATCTCGTTTTTGTTTTTTCATTTTACTCCACTTAGAATTTTTCAAAAGTTTTTCAGTCCATTATATGGTACAGTAAATGGCACCATTTAAAAAAACAGCTTGTCCTGCAAGAAAACAAGCCCTCATACAGCTACGTCGATGGATAACTAAAGGCGTTACGATTTTTTGGAAGGGGGGAGGAAAAAAGGAAAATGGAAAAACAAAAAGGGTCCGCGTCATTAAGGGGTTAAACAAATCTATGGATTTGAAGCAATCATTAGTTGGACTAACCACTCACAAATTTCCTTTCTAAAAATAAGATCACCATGGCAGCAATACTCAGCTCAAATTGTATAACATTTTCACTACACAGCATAAGAAAGTAAGGCTGCCTGTCCACGGGCGTTATTAAATTGTGTTCCCCGTGGCGATAATTTGGCCGCGGAGAACGCAATGCACACTTTTTCATAGCGTTGCTAGGGAGAATCATTGCGATTCCCCTTTCGCAGCCATCAATTTACAGCTGCGAACTGCTGCAATCCTCCGCGGTCAGTCTATCTGTCAGATAGGCTGACAGCGGAGATCCGTCTGCCGGTTCCTGCTCCCGGGCGGTGGCTCCGCGGCGGAGATCTGCCGCGGGATAACACAACGCCTGTAGACAGGCAGCCTTACTAGTAGGGTAGGCAAATACCATCCCTCACATATGGCACATCGAAAACAGGTAGTAATCTGAGGTAGAACCATTAAAACATTGAGAACTGGAACAAGGGACCTTTTGAGAGATAGAAATATAACAAACAGTGGTATTCTCTCCTCGCCCCCGCTCCCCCATCTCCCCACATCTCATTTATCATACCCTTACTCCTCCTATGGTATGAGTATGTAAATCAAAAATTTTCAATTGATATGTTGTGTTAAATAGAGTTTGTTTGGAATGCTTGTATAGCAGATTCTCAGGAAGAATAGTAGGATTATTTTATACTGATATGTTAAAGAATTGAGGACGTTCCCAAACTTAATATTGCAAGCCCTCAGTTTTGCTATATTTAAATGTCTCAATGTTGTAAATGAGAAATGTTTTTTGTATTGAAATGCTATTATGTGAGAAATTGAATTGAAATTTTAATAAAAAAGAGATTTAACAAAAATAAAAAAGTAATGGAGTCACCAAAAAGGATAACAGTAGGTGGGGGAGGGAGCTGTATCATGCTGCTCATAGAAATCTATGTAGAGGGGAAAGTGGTAGAGGAGGAGGGAGCTGCAGGAGGGAGACAAAAGCATAGACTCAGCTTGACATAACACTAAATCTGTTATTTAATGTGTATAATGTTATTAAAAGTGGAATAATCATTGAAGATTACCTTCCTTGGGGAAGTAACACCGAGGATAGCCTTCCATTCTGGAGTTAAAGCAGCAGCCTTTCTCTACACATTCATCCTCAGAGATTTCCTCAGATTCACAGACCCTTCTTAACTCTGGGTCCACGTCGCACGCGGGAGCTGTAAGATAATTTGAAAACAAAATTACCATTCTAATTTTCATGATCGTGTTTGATCAGTGGGGATCTGACCTTATGGATGCCTGCCAATCAAATACATATGGCAAGCGGTATTACCAGGCACAACCACTGGTGTAAATGAGCTGCTGTGACTGGATAAACCATGCAGTAGCCCCTTCATCGTGCTGATCAGTGGGTGTCCTGGAGGATGAGCAAAAGTGGTCTATCCCAGGGAGGCAGAACAATCACCTAGAATAAACCAATATTATTAATGGCACATGGCAGTTGAGGGCCCTATTGTAGATTTACGGTTCAGAAGCTTCAAGTTACCCCTCATATTGGAGCTTCTATATCATGCAACCTGGCTACATAATGTGACATAACCCACTAGTAGACTTAGACTGTCATTAACATTACCACAGGTCATATCAGTCTGTCTGCTTTCCCAAGAATCCATATTTGCTTGTTCTTCTGGATCATTCAAGAGCCTCACTAAAATCCCAACCTTATAAAAATGATGCAGCTGACCTCAAAGCTACATAATAGAAATCTGCTGTGTGTGAATGGGGTAAACAAAAGAATGAAAATGAGAAATGCTACAGTAAGCAAACAGTTAGGGCTTGTCTGGCTCACTGAGGAGCTGCTGAATACCAGGTGGGCCCTGACAATTGCAAAGAGCACCGCAAAGTGTGGTGGTGGGAACTTACAGACAATGTTGCTCTGCAGCCAAGGGGAATTTTATCAAAGGGCCAACCTGGCAGCACATTGAGGGTGGCTTCACACAAGCAGACTTATGTGCGTTAGTAAGTGCACACAAAAACATGTGTCTATTACAACCAACGCATTCCCTACGCTGTGTTCACATGTCCATGTCTTACAGGCGTGTGCCTATAAAGATAGGACATGTGTGCACCATAGGGAATGCATGCATTGCCTTCAATGGAGCTGAGGCTGCTGCCGATCTGTCCATTGAAGGCAGTGGTCTGCCGGCACCCCTTAATTGTTTTTCAGGGAAGAGCTTGAAATATAAGCGCTCCCCTGAAAGTCAACCCTTTTAGTGTTAAAAAAGAAAAAATATATATTTATATATATACTTACATATCCGCCGCTGCCGTGTCCGAAGCAGCTCTTTCAGCAAACAGGGATTTTAATTCCTCGGCTTCTCAAAGAACTTCATTGCAGAGTTGGGGACAGCGCAGACAGGATGCGGCTGAGCCCCGGCAGCTGAAGACAGCTGAGTATGGTTCAATCACAGCCCTTCATTGAGCACTGGCTGTGATTGGCTAAGCGTCAGCCAATCACAGCCAGCGCTTCCAGAAGGCAAGGATTTTTCAATCCCCGACCAGAGGATGAGGAGGAGAAACAGTGACGGGACCCGAAGAAGAAACTGCGGCTTCGGCGGAAAGGTGAGGTTTGGGGTTTTTTTTTACTTTTCCCTGCAGGAAACAATGCCTCAGTAGCTAAAGCTATAAAATATATCGCATGTATCATAATATGAATTTTAAAAAAAGGAAATACAAGTGGCAGAAAAGACATGGGAAAGAAGACAGGAATAGTCTGTATAACCAATAAATAGTATGTTCTAGCGCCTCTATCAGTCCAACCAAGAAGAGAAAGACATAACTGAATTTAAGCCCTTCCCTGAAAAGCAGCCAAAAAAAGTGTAAAAAATATATATACTCACCTTTTTGCAGCTGCCGGAGATCAGCAGGGTCCAGCCGGCTCTTCTCCTGAACTGCTTTCTGTAGTATTCAGCAGCTGGGGATTTAAAATCCCTGCCTGCTGAATGGGCTGCCTCTGATTGGTCCCAGCCCTCAGCCAATCAGAGGCAGCTCTCACTCACCTATTCATGAATTCATAAAGAGCCAATTCTTTACCCAGTTACACACGTTTTCACCCAATCCGAGCTGTCTCATTTTATATATCAGCCTATTATGCGGCACGGTGTCAAATGCTTTAGAGAAGTCCAGATATACGAGATCAATAGACTCTCCCAGGTCCAGCCTAGAACTTACTTTATTGCAAAAGCTGGCCAGATTGGTCTGACATGATCGACCCTTCATGAACCCATGCTGGGGAGGAGTTATTCCATTGTTATCCTTGAGGTATTCTTCGATGGTGTCTCTCAGAAACCCCTTGGGTATTTTTCCAGTAACTGAAGTGAGACTTACCGGCCTGTAGTTAGCAGGCTCATTTTTGGAACGCTTTTTGTATATTGGAACTACATTGGCAATGCGCCAATTCAGTGGTACAACCTCAGTCTGGATAGTATCCATAAATATTAGATATAGCAGCCTAGCTATCACTTAGTTCCCTTAGAATGCACACGGTCAGATGTAGCCCTATTAACCCCTTGAGTGGCAGGTTTCCTACCACCCTGTCGTGCCCACCAGGGCAGGTTTTTTAAAATGGTCTAATCATTGAATTTCAACTAGTTTTGCAGTTGCGTCTCAAGAGCCATAACTTTTTCATTTTTCCATTGACATGGCCATATAAGGGCTTGTTTTTTGCCGGACAAGTTGTGATTTTTTAAACAGGGGGGAGGAAAAAAAGAAATGGGGAAAAAAGAAAAAAAGGGGCAATGTCATTAAGGGGTTAAATAATGTATTAACTTCCTCCTCTGGGTCATTACGATGCACACGGATACCACATGTGTGATTGTATTTTTGATTTTTTACAAAGTAAAGGGAGACAAGTGTTTTTATTATTTTTTAAATAATTTTTTTACTTTTTTTTTTTTTTTAATTTTTTTTTTGTCCCTTTAGGGGACTTCCACAGGGACCCATCAGGACCCCTGATCACATTCCGGGGGTCCGATGGTGACAGCCCTTTACATGCTGCAGTGACAACCCTTTACATGCTGCAGTCACATAGACTGCAGCATGTAAAGGGTTAACACAGCAGAGATCGGAGGTTTTCTCTGATCTCTGCTGTAAGAGCTAGCACCTAGCTGTCCTCTGACAGCTAACAACCAGCTCTCCCTGCCACAGAGACCATCGGCTTGCTTCTGACAAGCCGATGGTCTCTATGGCAACCTGTAAACAAAGCAGGAGATTGCCGACATATCGGCAATATCTTCTGCTGGTTTTTCAAAGCCCTTGCTTTGTTCTCTGTGGGTCTGTGCAGGCAGAGCACAATGTCACAGCTTGTGGCATTGTGCTCTGCAGCTCCCATAGTGATACATAGCCCGGAAATCTTCCGGGCTATGTTGCTATGAGCAGTGGAGCTCGTCCCGGAAATTTTCCGGGCGTGCCACTCAAGGGGTTAAGGACCGTTGGGGTTCTTGAAGACAAGATCCTACACTAACACTTTCCCTAAATAAGCAGCAGCACTTTCCCTAACCTCTGCCAGCATGTGTCTGAGGCGAGCCGCGGGCGGGACCGCTGTAAGTACTTAACGGTCACTTGCTCTCGCCAGCCACTCACTGCTGGGGGGTGGGATAGGGCTGGCATGTCACAGGAGGAAGTGGTAATGCTTTCCCCGCATGTCTATTGGCCAGAAAATGTCGCTAAACATGCGGGGAAGGAAATGGAATTGACTCGAATACCACGTGGTGCTCTTCTCGAGTAACGAGCATCTTGAGTACCCTAATGCTTGAACGAGCATCAAGCTCGGACGAGTGTGCTCGCTTATCTCTACTGATATGTTGAAGAATTGAGGATGTTCCCAAACTTAATATTGCAAGCACTCAGTTTTGCTATATTTAAATGTTTAAAAAATGTTGTAAATGAAAAATGATTTTTTTTGTATTGAAATGCTATTATGTGAGAAATTGAATTGAAATGTTAATGAAAAAGAGATTTAACAACAACAACAAAAAAGTAATGGAGTCACCAAAAAGGATAACAGTAGGTGGGGGAGGGAACTGTATCATGCTGCTCATAGAAATCTATGTAGAGGGGAAAGTGGTAGAGGAGGAGGGAGCTGCAGGAGGGAGACAAAAGCATAGACTCAGCTTGACATAACACTAAATCTGTTATTTACTGTGTATAATGTTATTGAAAGTGAAATAATCATTGAAGATTACCTTTCTTGGGGTAGTAACACCGAGGATAGCCTTCCATTCTGGAGTTAAAGCAGCAGCCTTTCTCTACACATTCATCCTCAGAGATTTCCTCAGGTCCGCAGTCCCTTCTTAACTCTGGGTCCACGTCGCACGCGGGAGCTGTAAGAATTAGAAAACAAAATTACCATTCTAATTTTCATGATCTGTGTTTGATCAGTGGGGATCTGACCTTCTGGATGCCTGCCAATCAAATACATATGGCAAGCGGTATTACCAGGCACAACCACTAGTGTAAATGAGCTGCTGTGTCTGGATAAACCATGCAGTAGCCCCTTCATTGTGCTGATCAGTGGGTGTCCTGGAGGATGAGCAAAAGTGGTCTATCCCAGGGAGGCAGAACAATCACATAGAATAAACCAATATTATTAATGGCACATGGCAGTTGAGGGCCCTATTGTAGATTTACTGTTGGGGCTCAGAAGCTTCAAGTTACCCCTCATATTGGAGCTTCTATATCATGCGACCTGGCTACATAATGTGACATAACCCACTAGTAGACTTAGACTGTCATTATCATTACCACAGGTCATATCAGTCTGTCTGCTTTCCCAAGAATCCATATTTGCTTGTTCTTCTGGATCATTCAAGAGCCTCACGAAAATCCCAACCTTATGAAAATGATGCAGCTGACCTCAAAGCTACAGAATAGAAATCTGCTGTGTGTGAATGGGGTAAACAAAAGAATGAAAATGAGTAATGCTACAGTAAGCAAACAGTTAGGGCTTGTCTGGCTCACTGAGGAGCTGCTGAATACCAGGTGGGCCCTGACAATTGCAAAGAGCATCGCGAAGTGTGGTGGTGGGAACTTGCTGAGGCAGACGCAGACAATGTTGCTCTGCAGCCAAGGGGAATTTTATTAAAGGGCCAACCTGGCAGCACATTGAGGGTGGCTTCACACAAGCAGACTTATGTGCGTTAGTAAGTGCACACAAAAACATGTGTCTATTACAACCAACGCATTCCCTGCGCTGTGTTTACATGTCCATGTCTTACAGGCGTGCGCCTATAAAGATTGGACATGTGTGCACCATAGGGAATGCACGCATTGCCTTCAATGGAGCTGAGGCTGCTGCCGATCAGTTCATTCAAGGCAGTGGTCTGCCGGCACCCCTTAATTGTTTTTCAGTGAAGAGCTTGAAATATAAGCGCTCCCCTGAAAATCAACCCTTTTAGTGTAAAAAAAAATAATTAAAAGAAAAAAAAAAAAAAAAAAATATATATATATATATATATATATATATATATATATATATATACACTTACGTAACCGCCGCTGCCGTGTCCGGTAATTCCCCGGCTGCTCTAAGAACTTCATTGCAGAGTCGGGGACAGCAAACATAGCTGAGTAGGTGTTTTTTTTACATTTTTTACACTACTGTGGCTTGTTTTCCAGGAAAGGGCTTATATTTAA